>NW_028135804.1:0-308818 GCF_964662115.1 Mustela nivalis
AAATCCAAAGTCCAACAACCGGGGCGCGGCGGTGGGGAGGTCTTGTAAGAGTCATTGGGCTGCCGTTGTCACATCCAGGAGCAGAAGAAAATGGCAGAGCTCCTTAAAATTTTTAGAAGAACTCTCATTACTGATGACAGATGACACTACACCTGCTGTGTCCCGACCCCATTGTGACCCCATCCCATCCTGACCCCGTCCCAACCCCATCCTGACCCCATCCCGAACCTTTCCTGACCCCATCCTGACCCATTTTTGACCCCATCCCGACCCTTCCCAACCCTGTCCCATCCCAATCCCACCCCGACTCCAATCCATCTTGGGGGGAAAGGTTGCCTCTGTGGCCAAAGAGAAGGGTGGCAGCGGCTGCGAACCAGCCGCTGTCTGGTGCTTCCTCAGAGCCAGACCACAACTCACCCCTCAAGAAGACACAGTTCCGGCAAACAGGAGCTTCCAAGTGAGTAGCAGGCGTGTTAACATAGGATCTCACGGAGTCTTTATGTGTATAGCCAGCTCCCTGGGACAGTCACACAGGGGTCCCAGCCTGGGTACCAGGCCAGGAGAAGGCACACTCCTCGTGTCCTGACGCTGGCCTGGAACCCCCATCTGCCTCTTCCCGCATGCGTGGGGGCTGCCCCCTGCCATCAAGGACCCTGTGCCCCCCACAGAGTGGGCAGAGTGCGGCCGGGTCACACAGTCAGGAAGGATGCTTGCTCTTCTTTCCTTGGTGAAATTGGGACAAGCTCAACCTGTAGTTCACAGGAAAATGCACACGTCGACAAAGCTTCATGTACATTTTGAGTTGTTTTCTCTAGAAATCTGTAGAACCTTTGTAACCTGCAAAATTCATCTCATCGTCACTGTGAACATGTTTCTATTAGAGTCAGGTCTTCTCTGAATTTTCTTTCATGGCTCCATTTGATCCATTGATAGTATTATTTAGGAATCCTCTTATTTTGGGAAGTTGTTTATTGATTTTTTTTTTTTTTTTTACTAAAATCTGGCATGCGGGAGGGTGGGGAAGATAGGAGAGAGGGAACTTAGAATAGCAGCTTTCAGCCCCATCCTGGTCGGGGACAACCAACGGAAGCAGGCACTCAGGCTCCTTCCCCCGTGATAGAATGAAGGCAGAGGACTTCACAGGCCCATCTCAACTGGGTAGAGGGAGGACTGATGCCGGGGACTGTGCTGACCTGGGGGCAGGTGCGCCGTGATGAGAACAGCGTGTGCAGTCCCACTGTGCCACAGGGCTCTGCTGCGGCCCATCGCTGCCTCTTCACTTCGTCACGTGGAGGTGGTGTTCCAACCCTGCACTCCAAGTGCTGGTGAGTCGTCTGGGGAGGGAAACCCAGATGTCCTCAGGGTGGCAGGCACAGTAAGCTGGGTTGGAGCTCCTCTTCCCAGAGGCTCTGCCCCGTGGCCACCAGGCGTCCTGCTGGCATCCAGGGCGTGAGTCTGTCACTGGTGAACGCTTGGGAGTGTGTGTGAGGTCCCCCGTCAAAGCTGCCTGCTACTGCCCTACCCGGAGTCTCAGCCTTGTGCTCCTGCCCATCCCCAGCCTGTCTCCTCTCCCTGCACACCCTGGACTCCCTGGCCCACCGCCCTCAGCTGCCTTACGTGGCCACGTTGGCTCCCTTTACGCCGCATGGCAGCCGAGAGCCCCACCATCACTGCAGCATTTCCCTTCCGTGGCCGACGTGAGCTGGCAATGCCAAGGGACCAGGGTCTCCGACAGATGCAAGGTGGTAGTGCTCTCAGCCGTGTCTCCTCAGGGCCCTTCCCCAGCAAGGAGACCTGTCCACTCCCCTGGCTGTCGTGGCAGGTGGTGCCTTCATCTCCAGACCTCCTTCCCTCTCTTGGCCTTCCTGGGGCTGCGTTCCTTGGCCCTGGGGACAGGCCAGACTGCAGGGAGCATGATTATTAGGGAATGAAAATACATCCTCTTAATACTTTCAAATTATCAGTCCCATTGCACAAACATAAATGAAACATGGTCTGTGTCCATGGAAATCCTGCTCCAGTCAAGGAGAGAGATTCACAGCCAGAGAGTCACAACATGTGAGACACACACAGCTCCATCATGGCCCTGCATTCCTCCCACACGTGTGCACATACACACGCACATGTACATCCAGGCCTCACACTCCTGACCACACACGTGCACACACAAACCACACGTGCACAGACACACCCAAGCCCCACACTCCTGACCATGTGCGCACACACGCACATACATACCCAGGGCCTGCACTCTCGACTGCACATACACAAACACACACAGACGCCCTGGACTCATGACCACACATATGCACACACACACACCCAAGCCCCACACTCCTGACCATGCATGCACACAACATGCACACACACACACCCAGGCCCTGTACTCCTGACTGCACACACATGCACACACACACCCAGGCCATGCACTCTTGACTGCACACACCCATGCACACACACCAAGGCCCCATACTCGTAACCGCACACACGGAGGCACGCACACACACACACACGCACACACACACAACAGGTCTCGCAATCCTGACCACAAACACATGCACATGCACGCATAGGCCCTACACTCCGGACAGCACACGGACACACACACACACACCTAGACCCTGCACTCCAGAACACACACACACACAGACACACACATACACTCAGGCCCCGCACTCCTGACCTCACGCACACACATGCACACACACCCAGGTCCTGCACTCCAGACCGCACATGCACACACACCCAGTCCTGGCACTCCTGACCACATGCACCCACACATACACGCACGCATCCCTGGCCATCTACCTTCCTAACTGCCTGCCTTACAGCATCTCCCAGCTTCTATCTTGCATCAGTTATTTGCCTACAGATTTTAGCTTCTAATAAGGAAGGAGCCTCACCTGTTCTGTGGCATGTCCTAGGTTTATTAATTTAAAAGAAACATGCTAAGTCCTTCCTGTGTCCCAAGCTCTGTACCTGAGACCGAAGTTATAAAGATAAATGGAACAGTGAATTCTTAGAAGCTCCCAGTCCAGATAATGTTCAATGCAGAATCCAAGAGGTCTTAGATTAGAAAGAATTATCTTTTATTTCCGCTCGTCCCCTGGTGAAGAGCAGCGTTCCCTCTCCTCGGGAAGGCAGAAGTGATGCTAGAAGTCCCTGCGACTTTGTCGGCAGCAGAAGTCATGGGTATATTCATACCATTTGTTGTTCTCAAAATATCATCTATGCACATCTTTCCTGTGAAATTAGGGCACTCATTAGACCCAGTGGTAAATCTCATTTCTTGATGTGTTAATAAAGACTCACACACGTCATGTCACAGATCAGTTCTTACAAATATTTTAATAACCCTATGTCTCTGCGTTTTATGTTATACGTAAGAATGTTCTGGGGGCACCTGGCTAGCTCATTAGGTGACTGCCTTCAGCTCGGGTCATGATCCTGCAGTCCCAGAATTGAGTCCTGCGTCAGGCTCCCTGTTCAGCAGGGAGTCTGCTTCTCCCTTTGACACTCCCCTTTCTCATGTTCTCTCTCTCTCTCTCAAATAAATAAAAGAAATCTTAAAAAAAAGAAAATTTCTATCAATGGGTCCACCACCTTCAGCAGAACGCCACAGGGAAGGACCCACAGCACAGAAGGATTTAGAATGCCTGGTCTGGTTGGATCGACAGACACACACTAAATAATTACAGCAGCTCAGCAGGCATGGCAGGGGACGTGAGCGTGGCGTTCGGAGGCACCGAGTGCAAGTCTCTGCCCTGCACAGGGAAGTCGGAGGTCTTCCCAGAAGACACAAGGGAGCTGGGACCGGACGAAGTCAGTGCGTATAGCCATAGACCCAGGCAGGGTTCTGAGTACCTCATGTATCATATCTCTGAACCCTCCTATCAGCCCTGGAAAGCAAGCACCTTATCATTCCTCTGACAGAGTAGGACACTGCAGCCCTGAGGGGCTCACTGACTGGCCCCAACGCACACAGCAAAAATGGGCTGATCTCAGGGTTGAAGACAGGTTGTACGCTCTGGTGTTTGGCTTCTCTCGGCCGTGCGTGCTCTGCCCCCAAGATGCAGGAGGCAGTCTCAGGCTGGGGCCCGAGTGGGTGCCCGTGGCTGGTAGGCAGCTGGAGGGTCCCTGCTCTTTGGTGGGGAGGGCAGCTGCTGACTCGAGTCTGGGGAGAGGTGAGGCAGAGTGAGGGTGCTCATTGGTCTGGAGGCCACACCCTGTCCCCCTCCCGCCTCTAAGAAAGGGACCAGTGGCCCCACTCTCCTCTGTGCCACGGGACCCCCACAAGGCGGGGGCAGAGAAAGGAGCTGGACTTGACTCCTGTGGAATGCCACATACAGGTTTTAAGGACAAAATCAAACTCCTAGAAAAAGTGTTAACGAGAAAACACTCTTGTCCACACGAAGGGCAGAAGGAAGCGTGTCAGGGGCTGGTGGTGCTTGGGTGCCGTGCTCGTGCCTGCACGATGGTTCCTGAGTCCTGCCGTGGCCCAGACCGCTGCACCTGCGTACACACAGCCCTTGTGGGTCTCAGCGATAATCACAGATGGTCAGGCAGTCTCCAAGCTGAGAAGCAGCATGTGAAGAACTAGGACACACCACAGGAAGAGAACTATAACCAGTCATAGCCCCAGAGAGAGGAGGAGATAGCAAATCCACACAACAAGAGAACATATCCATGCAACAAGAGCAGAACACTATTCTAGAATAAAACTGATTATATAAAAAAGAAGCGTTCCTAATAATTAAATTACGGCAGATAGAAAAAAACTCGACAAAAAAAAAAAAATGGAAAAAAGTTATGGCAATCTCTCAGAAAAGGGAACAAAAAGTCCAAGAGATGGAACGTTGGGGAGAAAAGATAAGAACATTACAGGGTCAGTCTGGGAGTTTCAGTGCCCTGCTGACGTGAAATTCAGGAAGAAGAGGGGACGAAGAGGGGAGTTGTCACAACCGCAGCACAGAAAGGGAGGGGCAGAAGTGAGGGGCACAGCCCCCACGCCTGCTGAGCAAGAGACAGGTAACCAAACAGACCCCCAGACCACGCACGGTACTGGGAAATCTCAGGAAACCAGATATAAAGGGAAAACATGAGGCTTCTGGTGGCAGGAGGGCAGGTACACAGGAAGACTGAGAACCAGAATGACCCCAGATTCCTCAGCAACAGTTCCAGGAGGCAGAACCTCCGGGGCGATTCCTCCAAAACTCTATCAGTCACATTTGAGGTGAGGAGGGAAGACATTCAACAGTCAAATCCCAAAATAGTTACCCCTCAAACCCCCTGATTCTGGGAGCTCCTAAAACATCTGTCCCCACCAAACTCAGGGCTCATCTGAGAAATGGGAAGACAGACTCAGAAAATGGGGAGCCCAACACAGCGGGGCAGAGAGATCACAGCAAACCTGGAGAACAGCCCCTCCAGGCCTGGGCAATGGTTGGTGGGCTCCAGGGGTAACGTCCCCAGGAAAACTGGGAGTGATCGCTCACCCAACTGACTACATTCAGCCACAGAGAGTGGGGCATCAAGACAGAATGAGGGCTCTTCTAGAGACTCAGGGAAGAATTATTATAGAAACACAGAAAATATTGCCAAAGAGAAAATTAAAACAAAACAAAACAAAACAAAACAAAACAAGGTGATGGTTAACTCCTGGGAAAAACACAAATTGTTGGAAAGGAAAGGAAAGGAAATGTCACCCACATACATGGACTCGGTAGTGAACCACACTTACAAAGTCTGCGAAGTGACTACGGTTTGAACAAAACACAAGAGGCAGCTTCCCGAGAGAAGGAAGAACAAGAACCAGGGAAACCATCCTGCCATCCGTGTTAAAAAAAAGGAACACCAAAAACCCCATAGGTAAGGTTTATGCATCAGGAAATGTGGGAGCCAGCAGACAACTCAGAAACACCGAACATTTGGAATGAGCAGTCCATTGGCGGTGGGGAGGGTGGGTGGGAAGGACATGCTGGATGCAGGGTACCCAGGCCCCAGACCTGGAGAGCTGGGCAGACGATGATGCCACCGACGGACATGGGGAGCTTGGGGACAGAAGCACTTTGAAAGAAGAATATACTTCAGTTCAGGTAGGTTGGGGAGGCGGCGGCACAGACCATGGGCAGGTGCAGGGAGAACTCCATGGGGACGGAGGACCCCCCAGGTCTGGGTGGAAGCTGACACCTGGCTGCACTGGCTGGTGCAGGCAGACAGACGGATCAGAAGGAGGAACAACTGGTGAGTGATGCCTGGTGCCCACAGGAGGGGAGTCTCTAGGAAGAGCCATCAAGGGCCACAAAGAGCTCAAGGGCACTGAGAACAGATGACTCCACAGTGTCCGTGGGTTGGCACTCCCACATCCTCCCACGGCAACACCTCCCAGGAGAATTTCGGAGCCGTGGGGGCTGGAAGCACACTGCGGCGGGTCAAAGAGGGAGCTGGAAGTGAGGAAAGAGACTCGGTTCTGTCCCGGGCTGGCCGAGGAGGACCGCTGTGGAGGAACCTGTCCTCACACCCCGTGACTCTTGCCGTTCTGGGACACCAGGAGCTTCAGAAGCCTGAGAGCGGCACATCCGTGGGCCAAGAAATGTGTGGGCCAAACCTCACAGCCCCTAAGGCCCGCCGCCATGACCCTCGCCCAGGGCACACCTGCCCCGGGCGATGGCCCACAAGCCTCCTGCACTAATCATGCTCCCTAAGGAGGACTCCATGGTCTCAACCGGGGCTGTGACATGCTTGTCTGCACCACAATATCATGCATCCCACAAGGAAGAAGGTACAAGAAGCCAGGCAGCCTGTGCTGTCCATCGCTCCCCTTCCCGTGACAGCCCAGCTCTAGGAACTCCACCCTGCCTCTGCAATGGACAGCTCAGGCTCTAGAAACTTCTGGGAGCCTCCAAGGGGCCACTTCAGCCGACGGGGGGAAGCCAAACCTCATGGTGTGGAGCCAGCCAGGGTGCTGGCTGGCTCCATGATCTGCATCACCCTTGCATTGGGGAAGAGGCATGAAGGCACGCGGGTGCAGAGAAGGCCTTCTGGAGGTGAGCGAGGGACTGGGAAGCTTACTCCTTCAAACCCTCACTCACCCACAGGCCTAACGATGGCTCTGCTCTCCCAGGAGGTGGGCCCTCCAGGGGCTCTAGCAGGAAGACCTCCCCACAGGAGGTACACAAGGCCGGCTGTGACCTACAGGTGCTCGGGGAGGGAGAGCACAAGTGAGGCAGGCCTACCTTGGGAGAGACTCCCCTGCAGGAGACTTGCTTAAATTTCCTGTCTCAGAAATGCAGAAGGACCCCAGACAAAGACGCGCAACCTCCTCCATCTGACTCCCGTGCGCAAGGCAGCCTTCTGATGGCTGCGCGTCGGTGCCTTCTGCTCTAGGAGAAGGAATGAAAGCAGCACTGATGGCAAAGATACCCGGGTTTGATGCACACAGTCCTCATCTCACAGCCAGCCACAATACGGTAACTCGCAGAGATGCTGCTGTCAGTCTATACACCCAGGGGTACCTACAAGAACCACAGCCGCACTGGGCCTGCCTGGCCCCCGTCACAGGGTCGTGTCGCCCTCCCCAACCCCGGCTACCTCCGGAACCCGCCACGCAGAGCCAGATGCCTGTCGGGTACTTGACAGGCCATGGCCTCCGCCGCAATTAGCAAGCTGGATCGTGATTCAGCATCAGGTGCCAACAGCCTCCACCGGAGTGGAGCAGATGCTTAAAAATAGCAGAGCTGTGGCTGTATCCACCAGTGGGGGGCTGTTAGCCCCCAGCCAAGACCAACCTCCCCAGCCCCCCAGAGCAGTGAGCGGGGTTCCCATCAATCCCCCCAAAAATCCAGGGAACCCTGGCAGTGAGCGGGGTTCCCGTCAAGCTCCCCAAGAATGCCAGAGTCTCCTGAGCAATGAGTTCACAGGACATGAGCTGTGCAGCTGGGATTTGGAGATGGGCTCCAGGCTCTCTCCCTGAGTCCCACCTCGGCCCAGGGAGCCATTGGTGAATTCCCGGTCTTTAGTCTTCTCTCTGGGCCACAAACACTGATCACAATTACTGCTTCCCAGAAGAGGACTAGAAATCCGCCTACACAGCGCCAACGTGTCCCCCCACCTGTCCCTCCGTCCTCATTCTCATATACCTGCTGGGCTGTTCTACCTGTCAGAACCCAGATGTCTTGGGACCAAATTCACCATCTTCCTAAAATGAACTCTTCTCCCCGACTTTCCATTCCACATACGGACGCTCGTCACGAGAACTCCGACTGCCGTTCCTCCCTTGCTTCATGGCATCTTTTTGGCTTCCTGTCCCCTCTGCCCCAGCCACCGGTGTCCAACACAGCCAGACCATTTTCCAGAGCAGCTCTTCCCAGCCTCGGGCCCAGGGCTGAGCTGGGCTGCGCGCCTCCGCGTGGTTCCGCCCAGTGCATGGGCCGGGGTCAGCGGCACCTTTAGTGTCTGCCCTCTGGACGCCAATCCCAGTCACGGCAACCGCTGTGTCTCAGACAGCGTCCAACACCTGAGGACAGATATGCTGTAAAGCATGGCTCAAACATGCTGCTCCTTTCAGGGCCCCGTAACGGCTCGCCGACGGCTCCCCGAGAGTTCTTGGGAAGGAAACAGTGTTCAGGGTATTATGCTTCTGGTTCGTCATTTCCTTCCTCTGGGGTTTTGGGCTTAACCGCCCTCAGGCTGGCAAGTCCCTCAAAGGCTCTGGGGCTGAGTGCCCCAGCAGGGAGGCTGTGGGGCCACGGGCCAGGGTGGGACCCCAGCCTCACCACCCTAGCCCGCCTGTCTCCCAGTACTGCAGTTTGAGGGCTTGAAAGTGGAGATGAACACAGTACCTGAGTCACAGGGTTAAACGAATTAATATGTGGACAGCACGTAAACCATGCATAAAGCAGCCAACCACTACACGCTGGCCTATGGCCACCATGTCACCATCGTCATGCTCACCATCCTGGCAATGCTTCGTGTCTCTTACCTACATGTCTCCAAAACACACTCGCAGTTCAGGCCAGAGTGAGGCCCCCCCAAGCAGCACCAAGCCTCACACTTTGTTCAGGGACAGCGCTGCCTTGGTCCCCTGCCCTCCACCTGTGTTTCTACTCCTGGACCCCACGGTGCTGCCTGCACTCAACACAGACATTCCCCACACCCTCAGAAAGGGACCTGCCATGCCAGCTGTGGGCAGCTGACTGCCAGTGCCCCATAACCCAGCCTCCGGGGGCTGGACACTCAGGCCCCAGGGGACAGACCTGGCACAGGGACAGATGAGGACACATGGGGCAGACGGATCCTCCACGGGGTCAAGAACAGCTGCATAGTAAAGTCTGCAAGAAAGTACCAGCTTATCCAAGTACCCCCCAACCATGAATGTGTCCAAGGGAAATTTAAGGGAGGACAGAGTTGCTCATGAATGCACAAAGTCTAATACCCAAGATGTGAGGGAAAGCACCTGCCCAAGGCAGGCTAAAGAGGATTTGTGGAGAATGAGAAGCACAGGAGGTACGGATGGCTCGCAGCCGCGGAGCTCGCATGCTGGCCCAGACACCGCTGTAAGTGCTTTTCCACATGTGACCTCGTCTAAGCCAGAGAACCCCTGGGAGGTGGCCACCGTTACAGCCCCCACCTATCTGCAGGAAGGCAAGTGACATCACAGGGAAGCCCTCAGGGAGAGGAAATCAGGGTCCCCATCCTGGCTCCACTGCCAGCCTGCTGGGAGACGCACAGTCCACCTGCTCAGCAGTGATTAATCTGCCCTCCGAGGTCCCTGCAGCATGGGTGCGTGTCCAGGGCCCACGCTGGGTAGGCCACGGGTCTGAACGACCAAGACGTTTACTATGTTTCTAATAGCCATCATGGGAAACAAAAACAAAAACACAGTTTCTCCTATGCCATGAAGCTATCCGTTTATAATAGCAGATAATTACACTTACAAAGCCCATAATACTTCAATGTGTCGTAATGACGTGCTGAATTACAGAGATAACTAAGACAGAAGCATCATTTTTGTCATTTATTGGAGTATTTCTCACTCTACCCCCATTTTGACGGGGGGAGAAATAAAGATGACTCTTTCCCACATGTGACTTTCCAGACAACGCAGGCCTTGGGTCCTGCCTGTTGTTCATCTCTGACTCCCAACCTGGCTGGCCCAGAGCCTCGCACATCAGAACGATTCAGAATATTCTTGCTCAGCAAATGATCGCTGCCTCTTCGAGGCTTACTTATTGTTTTACTATTTAGAGTGAAACGGCTGGACAGCAGTCTTTCTAAATTGCGGCGCGTGCCACAGCCAGGGGAGCGAGGGGTTTAACCGCAGGGCGACTCCAAAGGCTCCTGCCCATCCCGGTGAGCCCGACCTCTCCACCCAAAGGTCCCCAGCACATTCTTGTCCCCAGCCCAGGCGTTTAAGTCCAAAACTTCAAAAACAAGGAAACCCTAAGTATGAGAAACAATTTCCCAAGCCCCTGGCCACCGTGTCCTCCCTTGCCTGAGCAAGGGCCCTGAGAAGTTGGCCCTGAGCCTGGGATGTTCTGGACTCTTTTCGGGTAACGAATGCATGTGAGGCTCCTCACACCAGTCTGCACACACCCGTGCGCCGGAGTGGGGTCACCCACGTCTGGAAGCTAGAATGCGGGTGGAGACAGAGGGCTCCCAGGAGGCAGTGAGTAGACGGGGTGACTGTGGGGAGCCCGACATCAGCTGGCCTGGCCACCGCCCACCCCATCGGCCTGGAGGAGGTGCCTGAAGAGCTCAGGCCCAGCCACCACACACGGACCCACAGGTCAGTCAGAAGTCCTGTGCACTTCAACTCGGAATGTTGGAAGGAGGACGGGGAGCAACAAAGGAAACGTCCGACTGGGAGAGGAGAAACCGCCCCGGGAAAGATAAATTCAAAGCGACTTAAAATGCAATCAGAGCTAACCTCCTATTACTGTAGGTATTAACCCATCACTTCTCCGCAGGCCCCCTCCAGCAGTAATTCAATGTTTACCTGACCTAAGCCAGACATGGCCCACTTGGTGGCCTGGGGACCCACTTGCAATTGATTTTTTTAGGGGCTAGCAGCTGTAATCAAATACTGGGAGTGTCTAGCAGTTGGCTGATGAGGATAGAGCAAACATTACGGCCTGTAATTTGGGAAACTGCACATGTGAGCTTCCGGATCATCCCCGGGCCCCACATCAGTGTCTCCAAGTTCTTTGTAGAGCAAACCGCGGGGAACGTTCAGGGAATGACTTAAGAAAACACACGAGGGGCGCCTGGGTGGCTCAGTGGGTTAAGCCGCTGCCTTCGGCTCAGGTCATGATCCCAGGGTCCTGGGATCGAGTCCCGCATCGGGCTCTCTGCTCAGCAGGGAGCCTGCTTCCTCCTCTCTCTCTCTGCCTGCCTCTCTGCCTGCTTGTGATCTCTCTCTCTGTCAAATAAATAAAAATATTAAAAAAAAAAAAGAAAACACACGAATTGGAAAACAGCAGATTGTTAACACCCCCCTTCTCTCTCTCACACACACACACGCGCACATTTGCACACATGCCACTCTTCCTTCAGAGCTCCGCTCTGGGATCACCTCCTCCTGGAAGCCTTCTCTGCTCTCCCCTGAGCTCTGAGGCCTCACAGTACCCCTTCATCAAAATTCACACTGGTCTGCCTCAGGTACCTGCCAAGGGCTGACTTCTGTCCCCCCTTACCCCCAGACTCATATGTTGAAGCCCAAATCCCCCTGAGCGACTGGAGGAGGTGACTGAGCTTAACAGAGGTCATGAGGGTGGAGCCCTGAGCCACTATGGCTGGTGTCCTCGTGAGAAGGGACTCCGGGGAGCTCCCTCTCCCCACTCCCTCTACCCACCACACACGGCAGGAATGGCCACTTGGGGCCCCAGCAAGAAGGCGGCCATCTGCATGGACCTCACTGGCCCCTGACCTCTGATGTCCAGCCTCCAGAACTGCAAGAACATGAAGTGCTGTCGTTTAAGCCACAGGTCTGTGGACTGCCCACACCTGACGCCAGGTCCTCTCCCCCATGTCTCGTCTGAGCTCCTAAAGCAGGACTTACACACAGTAAGCACTTACTAAGTTCCTTTGGTTAGGAGGAACCATGCAACGGGAGGCAGGCAGAGGCTGGCAAGACCACCTCAGTTCCTCGCCCACAGCAGCTCAAAGCCCTGCTTGAATCCGGCGGACTACAGTGAGGAAAATCTCGGGCCCTTCAGGGCTGCATTGGCCGAGGGCAGGACAGGGTTGAAGACCAAACCAGTGTCCTTCTTGCCAGTGACACAGGCATCCAAAGCCAAAGGGAAGGAAGAGTCAGAAGTAAAAAATTCTTGATTCAGCAATATCTCTTAATCCCATGGTCTCAGATCTTGGCTGCCAAACCACTAAGGAGCCTATTGACCCGCCGACCAGCCACGAGGCCAGAACAGACTCCGTCCCTCTGTGCTTCCAGAGCTCGAGAGAGCCAGTCCGGAGCCCAACCTCACCTCCTCCCACACTCCTCCTCCACCTCTTCCTCTTCCTCCGTGCTGGAGAGTGTGAGAGCTGTCCTTTCCCCACTGTGTCCTCCCCCCGAGTCACCCCTACCCCGGAACACAATAAAGACAATGAGTGGAGATCTCCCACCTCCCCTCCATCCCTCACCTCGATAAAAAAATCCCTTCCTAAAGCAAAGATCCAATCGCATCCCACCCCAAACACAGGCATTGTGGGCTCGAAGTGCCTCTGCAGGAGTGCCGCCTGCAGGTCCCACCTGTCTGTCCCACTTCCTTCCCGTGTCTCTTCCCCATCTACCTGCCCTGGGCAGGTTTTATTGCAGTACATTTTCAACACAGACGACTCCTCTTCCAGGGCTCAGGGCTCAACACCTTCACTCCCTGGAAAACATCCTCACTGCTCAACACACAGCTGGACGGTTGTCTGTGGGAGCCTTCTCCGCTCCTCCCCCTGCCCCCAGGGTCTCTGCCATGAAGCTTCACCGAGGACCCACCCTCCACGGTGTCTGTGTCCCTGAACTGGCCACCTGGGGCCTCAGGCCAGCACCACTGTTTTCTGTATCTGTTGGGACACAGGAGGCTCTGTAAGCCTGTGCAGCCAGCAGAGCAAGCTTCTGTGACCGTCTGTGGGCCATGGCTTGGATCCCGCCAACACTGACACTTCTAAGAACACAGGGATCCCCACAGCATCCTTGGAGGCAGAAGCACCACTGTTCCTGTTTCACAGCTCGTAATAGGGGGCCCTCCCCTAGCCAGCTGGTGGCCATGACAGGAACACGGGCTTCCTGTTCTTTCTCCAGCTCTCAGCCTCAAGACATTACCACGTACCCGTGTGACAAGCAAATGAGCCCCTCTCATCCACAGAGCAGTGGTGTCAATGCAAGGGCGACAGGAACAATCCAAGTCCCCATCACCATCCAAAGGGGAAAGCCTGGGCAAGGCTTTGATGTCCACACAGCAATTCAGAAGCTCCACAGCAAACCGCAAGCATAACCTAAACACAGAGCCATCGCGCACGTGCTATCATAGCAGCACTGAATGTACACATGCGTCTCCTGAACGAAAATGCTAAAATGCATTGTGACCTCAGGTCTGACACTAGGACTCTGCATCAGGTGACAGCTGGGGGCTCATCAAAGGACTGGGAGCCCCTCTCGGGGTTAACCCCCTGTCGATCACATTCCTGCAAGAGAAGTTTGTTTCTCACCCGGACAGAATCAGCGATCTAAGTTGGAGGGATCAGGGAAGTCCGCGGGAACCTCCACACATGAGGCTCTAAATTGGGAAACCAGCCAGATCTGTCCCAATGTCGGACATGCACAGATGTGAAAGGACCCACCGCGAGAATGGATTTTCTTTCTTTCTGAAGAGAACTTCCCCGTTCCTGACTCACTGGTGTCATCACACACATCTCTCAGAAATGCAGTTCAGACCAAAGAAAAGAAGATCTGTGTTTTGTTACTGTGAGGAAAAAGAATATGGTACTTGAGTGACCCTCCCCACTCAGCTCTGCTCCCACGCTGGTCATTCCAGGAGATAAAAGTCACCGATTTAAAACAGAAACATCAGACAACCACGTCAAACCTTCAAACCTTCTAACTCCATTTTCATCTGCATCACACAATGGGGTACACAGGTGGCCCAGCTGGGCCCACAGGACTCAGAGGAAAGTCTTGACCCACAGGCCTGGCTCCTAACCTGCATTGTCTATTCTGTACACCTTAGGAGATCCACCTTGCTGAAAATGTTTCTTCAAATTGAAGAAAAAAAAAAAAAGAGGAGGGGGGGAATCAAAATCTCATTTTAACCCGGTTGTCAAGAAAATCAGAGGCGGGGTAAGGTTTGTGTGAAAACACGCGCACACAACACAGTAATCACCCATTACCAGAAGCTTTTACTGGTGCTTGGCCTTGTCACAGGGAGAAGGGCCTCACCGAGGAGGACCAGGAGAGACAATAAGCAGAAGGTGGGATGAGGAACAGCCGCCTGCAGAGTCCCAGACTCCCTGGGCCCACCCTGTGCCCCTCAGCAAGGCTGAGCCAGACCAGTGCTGTGCCCCTTGCCCGCCTCCTCGCTCTTTGGCTGCAGAGCTGCCCGGGGCGGGGGAAGGGGGCGGGCGTTGGGTGTTCATGGCTTCTGGCTGCTTCCCTTCCTCCCTTCAGAGCTCCAGGCTCAGGCACTCCAGCCTTCACTTTGTCTTGATTGTGGGGTCCCGTGTGGTAGATCTGCTTGGATGTTTTGCCCTCTCCAGTTACAAGAACTCCTTTAATATCAGGGCGGGAAGGACCAAAGTCCCGAAATGTTCGGTAACTGTGGCTTACAAAGGGATGCTCACCTTGAAATACAATTTTTTAAAAAAATGCGTCTAGCGATAGGGATTTCCACGCCTACAGGAAAAGCTTGCAGTCAAACCAATAATTTGGGTCGCTGTGCCTCACTCACCAGCTGGGCAACACCGAGTGACTGTTGATCTTCCGTGCCTCAGTTTCCTTGTCTGTAAAATAAAGGTCAGCGGCTGCCAGCCTCAGTCAGGGGCCACGGGGATCCAGTAGGCTATGACACGCGATCACTGAACACAGCCCGTGTTCAGGAGGTCCAAGGAGGAGTCTGAGATCGAAACGACCCTCAGGGTCCCAGTGTGTCGCACACTGACTGATGATTCACTCAACTACCCAACCCTCAGGTAGTGGCCAGCCCCAAACTCTGCCCCGTCTGTTTCCAGTCGTCCCTGCGTGGCAACAGGTGAATAGCTCATCCTTGTGAGAATGCAACAGGAAATTGATAAAACGGCATATCTGAGCCAGGAGTTTATGTATTTGGTGTATCTGCCCTAAATGCTGTGGTCGGTTTTGGTGAAATGCGAATGGAAACAAATTAGAAAGGCGCTTTTTCTTCCTCTTCTTTCCCTGAAGGCAGAGAAGGATCCCAATGGTCCATTTAGATGTACCGTTGCTACGTATAGTTATTCTGGTTGTCAAACACCAAATGGACTTGCAAGATAAGACAAGGACAGAGAAAAGTAGCCTGAGAAAAATCACCTTTCTCTTCACTAACAATAAATAAAACTAAGTTTTATAGTGAACTTAAGATATATGTGGGGAAAAAAAATCATTTGACACAAGCATTTTGCATCTGAGCTTCTGAGAAGAAACCAGTCCTCACTTGCCAGGTTCCCCGGGGAGCAGGACTGCGGCCCCTCGCTGTGCATCCCCAGGGCATACAGCAGGCACTCACGAAAGACCAGGGCACAGAGGTGAGACAGAGAACCAGCTTTACGGCAAGGTCAAAACCCATCACATTCCTGCAATCACAGACTCAAACAGAGTCAGCAACGTGGCAAGGACTGAGCCAGGGAGAAGGTGCGCACCTGCCCAAAGCCACGTGGCTATAGCGGCAGAGGCTGGACTTGACGGCAACTCTGTGAAGACCCCGACGGCCCCTCGTGCCGCAGCAGATCTTCCCGGCCAAAGGACAAGTCTCCCGGCCTTTTGGAAGCTTTTGAAATTTGCCTCCAACGCCAGGGGCAGAGACCGTGGGTGCTTTTCTTTGCATATCCAATCAATATTTACAGGAGACAGATCTTCACCTGTGCTCTTCACTACCCCACAGGAATTAGAGAATCGCGGACTCCCTCTCCACCTCACCACTCAGGCCTCTGAGCGGAGAGATTTGCCGCCTGCTGCAGGAAATCCTTCTCATGTCTCCAAAAGCTCTCAGAATCCACCTTGTGGATAAATCGAAAGAGTTTCCATGCTGTTCCCATGTATTAAGGTGGCCTTTGGCTGAACACACATACTTTGTAGCTTGAGAAGGTGGGACTCAGGCTTACAGATCCAGCACACTTTGAAACCATGACTTTTAGACACCACGTTGCATGAAAAGCTCCCACTCTGCCAGGTGAGAAAACCTTCTCAATGAGACTCCAAGGAGAGAGTGGCATCTCGGAATCAGTAGCCGAGAAAACGTGCGTCCCCCACTGCAAGCACGCAGCCCAATGCCACAGCCACAGCAAGAACTCAAGAAGCCCCATTCCCCGCACTGGGGCCATAACTCTGACACATGGAGAGGGCAGCTGGGGGTGGGGGGAGAGCCCCAGGTCAGGGATTCGCAAGCAGAAACAGGAAACTAAGCACAGCTCAACAGTATCACACACCTGCCCTAAACCCCTCAGCAAGTGCTCACAGCCTGCAGCGAGACGTTCAGAATCCTCACCGGTCTCCGAAGATCCGTACAACAGGGTTCCAACCCACTTGCCCTCCTTACCATCCTGGCTTCCCATAGGTGTGCTATTCTCGATCAGTCCTGCTCTCCTGGCTCCCCACAGGTGTGCCTTTCTAGATCACCCCTGTTCTCCTGGCTCCCCACAGATCTGCTGTTCTGGGTCAGCCCAAACTTCCTGACTCCCCGCAGGTCTGCTGTTCTAGATCAACCTGAACCTCCTGGCTCCCCACAGTTACACTGTTCTAGATCAGCCCTGCTCTCCTGGCTCCCTGCAGGTCTGCTGTTCTAGATCAACCTGAACCTCCTGGCTCCCAACAGGTATACTGTTCTAGATCAGCCCTGCTCTCCTGGCTCCCTGCAGGTCTGCCATTCTAAATCAGCCTCACCCTCCTGAATCCCCATGGGTGTGTTGTTCTAGATCAGCCCTGCTCTCCTGGCTCCCTGCAGGTCTGCTGTTCTAGCGTCCCATGGATCTGCTGTTCTAGGTCAACCTTACTCTCCCTGAACAGGCAAGCAAGTGACTGCCCCCCACACTTTTGCACAAGGTGTCTCTCCCTTTGCAGCACTCCAACCATCTCTCCCTCAGACCTCAGCCCAAGGCCCACCTCTGCTCTAGAACCTTTCTTGATTTCACCTCCAACCTTTTAGGCCACCTCCAAGTAGAAGTGGCCTTGATAGTCATGAATCTGGCACTTTAGTGATCACCGGGAGTCACTATTTTCTAAACAATGTGGCAAGAATGTGGGGCTCCTTTCTGCTGTCAGCCAGCATCAGCTGAGCCTGTTCTGGGTGTCATGTGCTGTGCTGAGCGCCTGAGACACAGTCATGACTAAAGTCCGGGTTCCTGCCTTCAGTGGGCATCTGGTCCAGCGGGTGAGACTGCTTGATGAGAGAGGGTTACACTTGGCACAGTGAGAGCCCAGGTGAGGGGCAGCCCAGTGACCACGGAAATATGAATGAGACTATGGCACTTAAAGTTGTTTTGAACAAGTGAAACTTGTTCATTGGACAAAAGAATATAGAGTAGGAGAGGGTTGCTCTAGGTAAAAGAACATTGTACACATCAGTGCTTGGCACAGGGTATGGATAGGAACTTGGGATTTTTTGAATGAATAAAACAAGGGCCTGGAAGATTCTGGCATATTCACTTTCACTTACTACGTGCTACATGGTTTCCAGCCACACACCAAACCCAGAAGCAAGGCAGCACCATGCCTCGTTTACAGATGAGGATGCTGGGCTTTCAAGGTCTAGGCCCCAAAGCTATGGAGTCGCAGGGCTCTGCCTGCATTCCTGACAGCACAGGGATGGACTAATGAATCTGCCTTCAGGAATGGACTTACAGAGCAAACTCTGAGCCCTCTTCCCTGCAGGTAAACACCCAGCAGGTCTCTGCAGGGACAGAAGCAGCTGAAACCACACTCCGCGCAGACTCTGGGGACAGCAGGTCCTGTGTCTCCCTGCAAACTAGCTGGTAGTCCTCTAAGCATATTTGGTCTTCGTGGCCCCAATGGCAGGTCCTTTTCCCTAACTTACAAAAGACAACCGGGAAAGAGCCACCCAAAAGTCACCTCTAGCCAACACAGGCTCATGGATTCTCTCCTAGGACTCAGAGACCTGAAGTGAGTCTCCCTCTCCAGAACAAAGCGGCTTTTTTGTGACAGAGTTCTTTCCCCCTTCCTCTGATTATCTCCTCAATTTCTCTCTATCTAGTTTGGGCTTTTTCTGTATTATGTGCACTGGACACATATTTCTTCCTCCCAGCTCAGACTATCATACCTTACTATTGTGCTGTTTTTTTTTTTTCACCCAGTGAAAGTCATCAAAAATGAAAGTCCACATTTTAGAACGCTATCTATTAAACATGCACCTTTTTGATTAACAAACAAACAAACAAACAAAGGAAAGCACACTGGGAGGGCTGGTTTCCTGCTCTGGACACCATGGGAAGATTAGGAGTTCTCTGCTCCCCACTAGGCCCTTGCATTTGGTAACTGGGAGTGATTCCGGGGTAAGAAACAACACGTTCAAAGACGCCTCAGTCTAAAGCACCGCTCCTCAGCGGGATCTTTGTACTATTAGCCACGCATCACCTGAGAGCTTGACGGAAATGTGGAATCTCCCCCACCCCAGAACAACTGAACGAGAGCCTGCCTTTCAGTAGGATTCCAGGTGACGGAACACACAGCAAAGCCTTGGAGGCACGGGTCTAGAATTAAGGGATTTGTTTTCATTACCATCCTGGAGCCTCCACCTGAGTTTCTGCCCTGGAAAAGAAGTCTCTGAATGCTGTACTCCACAGAATACCCCCCACCCTGTCCACCGGAGCTGTTTATCCATAGAGGAATTGTGAAACAATAAATACTCCCCCAGAAATCATTCTCGCAGACTCAAGGAGTGCAACGTGGAACAGAGGTGGTGGCTATCCTTTCTGCAGCGTGTGAGTGTTGAGAAGGAACAGCTAACCCTTCCTCCCTGCTTCTCCTTCAAGGCCTGGAGGATGGGGCTTGAGGTCTTCTCCCTCCCAAAAGGGGATAAAGGACTAATGTGAGCCCAGGGGGCTGAGACGTGCCCTGAGCTCTGAGATCCTTCAGGAGAATCTCTGTGGACATGAACAGCAGAACCAGGAGCACAGCCCAGTCTGAGAAGCTCACACATCCGGTAACAGTGGGCAAGAGAACCCCAACGATCCGTCACCTATGCGGAAGAAATGGATGGAGGAGATGGAAGGATGGCATGGACCTGGTTGGAGGGGTCGAAGCTAGAACCGGGAGGAAGCGATGAAGGAAGGAGGAGGCCCAGCCCCATTTGTGCCCTCCTGCCCATGCTCCCACACACCCCAGAAGCAGAGCTAACTCTGGAGCAGCACAGAGGGGCCAACCAGATCCCCTCAGACGGCACAGTGGCTGCCCTGACCTCCCATTTGACCATGTCCTCTGTGAAAAGGACACCTACCTCAGACACATTTCTATAGAACTAAGAGCACCCAAAAGTCACCCCCTGTTAGAAAACCAGAGAAAGCCAAAATGGGTCCCTAGGATGAAGCAAGTATCCGCTCACTAATCCTGAGACGTGCACGCCCCAAAAGCTCCCCCATGCTCCAGATGTCCAGATCTTTCCGCACAATGCCTGAGACCTGGATTCCTCTGCGGTCCCTCCCCACCCCCCTTTACTAGTTTTCCACTCATGTCTCTCCTTGTTCCCCTTCACTCTCTGAACAGCAATATTTTAAATGGGAAATGGTTTATCCATAGCAATCAATACCTGCTTTTCCACCAATTATCACTTATTTATATATGAACAGTAGTTCAGCTGGGAAACATAGGAGTCTGCCCTTTCACAGGGGCACATGAGCAAGCTCTCTCAGAAATCCGGAAGGGACAGCAATCAGCTCCCAAATGCAGCCAGGACTCCCTCCCTCCCTCTCCTCCACCAAGGCAGACAGAGCTCCCTCCCCCAGATCCCAAAACACAGAGGGTCAGCCACGGATGGGGACCAAGGCTCTGCATTTTCTTTCAGCCAGCTCCCACTTCCCACGGATGCACTCGGCTGCATTCCCCTGGAAATCAGACATGGAGATACAAGGCCATCCCCCAGAAGCACCCCTGACGGGACCCTCTGTGCCCCAGCCCGGCCCCCATACACCCGCACAGCAGTGCAGGAACTCAGCACCTCCAGAGGTAAGAGAAAGTGAACTTCCCGACAGACCCGTCCCTCTGCCAGACTAGCCTGTTCCTCAGACATTTCACACTCACAAGGAGGATGGGTGGGGGGTGGGGCAACCTGACCCGGCTTCTATCTGACAGCTGACACCTGGTCCCTGTCCACTGAGGGTTCCGACACCATGCACAGGCCCACAAACACGCGCTCAGCTCAGAAGTGCCCTCTCCCTCTCTCTGGCTCGCCCGCGGCCCAAGTGAGGGTAATGGGCCCGCTCATTTTGCCCCATTCGGAGGAGCCTGGCTGCGGGCCGCTGGGCAGCTCCAGGCACCATGGGGCTGTGCATGCACCCTGGGCGCGCCGCGCGCAGGCATCGGAGAAACGCCGGGGGTCCCGGCGGAGGGTGGTCTCCTGTTGGCGCCCACCCCCGCGCCGTGGACCCTGAGGTCACTCACCGCCCGTAAGCTGTGCGGGGCCGAAGCACAGAGCCAGCTGGATCTACAGGACCACGGCCAGCAGCCTGCGAGGGGGCAGCGGCTGCTGCTGCTGCTGCTTCTCCAGAAATCCGTCTCCCGGGCTCCGGTTCATTCCATGATGCATCTTTCGTCCAGGCACCGCACCCGGCTCACAGGCGCCTGCAATCAGGAGCGGACGCGGCGGTGCCTGAGCCGCGGGGCCGCGGGGCAGCGGGGCCTCCCCTCCTCCATCCCCCTCCCTGCGGGAACCCCCCTCCCGGCCCCCACTGGCATCACCACCCACCCCCCTACCCGCCGCGCGCAACCCGCGGCAGCGCCCCGAGGCGCCGCGCGGGTGGACGGCGGGGGAGGGGCGGCCTGGCCGGGATTGCGCCGGAACCTTGGCCACTAAGTCCGAAGCATCCCCGCGTCTCCTGCTGGACCCGCACTTTTGCCGGGGCCTATGCGTTTTCACTCTCGGGCACCTCGCGGCGTGGCAGCGGGTCCCCGGGCGACCTACCCCACCTAGGGGCTCTCGGTCGTGCCCCGAGGTCGCGGGGGTTCCCGGCGCGACGGACCCCCCCTGGCCCGGGGGCTCCCGCGCTTACCTACGGGGCTTCTCTGGCAGCTTCCTTCCCGCCTCTGCCGCCTCCCTGCGCAGCTCTGACCCGCATCTGTGCGCGACCTCTGCGCCGCCACTGCGCTAGCCAGAGGGAAGCCTCGGCAGCGCCAGACCCCCGCACGCGCTCCGCCTCCGGCTCCCGCGGCACAGGGACCAATCAGAATCCCGCGCGCCTGCACCTGCCTGCCCCGCGGCCAGGCGGCCTCCAACCCACGCGGCGGGCCCGCGACATGTCAGCCCTCGGTCCCCGCGAAGGTTCCGCGCGTCCCTTTGGGGCCCGAGTGGCGACCGAAGCGGCTGAGACCCTCCCCATCCCAGGGCATCCCAGCGTTTGCCCTTCAGGATCCGCGGGGACTCCGATCCGAGGCCTGTGCCTTGGAACTGCCCTGGCCTCTCCCAGCGTCTGCGCCGCTTGCGCGGGTGTCCCGCGGGGGGCCTGTGCGGGGTGGGGGTGCGATCCTTGCAGCTGAAGAAGCCTGGGTACCCGGGAAAGGGAGGCCTCTGGAGGGGTGGGGCCTCAACCCGAGGGGTTCGGGTGTTGGCTCCCAGTCCTCAGGGGGTAGCCTGAGCCTCCACGTGGTTCTTGGAGCACAACCCGGCACCCGCATAGGGGTGGCCCACTCCCCCGACCCCTTTCTCCTCCGCCCACCGTTCCGCCCGAGGCTGGTCTCCCTCTAGTTGAAGGGTGAACTAAGGAGGTGGTGCAGGCAGGCGGCAATTCACTTCCGGGGCTCCCCGTTTTGCCGCTGCAGTTTGCGCCCTGAAAACCATTTTCCTGATACCAACAGCAAATCATCCCGATTCTATCGGGTTTGGATTTATTTCTTTGTTTAGGCTTTATCAAATTGAGATGGCCGCTTTGCACACCGTAGGTTTGACACTTTGGCACAAGTTAATTCCTGCTAATACGGTCTCACTTTGGGGGTTCTGGAATCTGAGTTGGGCACCATTCCACCTTTGAATATTTACTCCCATTTTTTTCCCCCTCAGTAAGCCATCAAATCAGCAAAGCTGAGAAATAGTTGACCATGCACGTTTTTACCGTAGTAAGAGGTCTACATGTATGTATATTCTACTGAACTCTGTTCTTCAACCAATGCGCAACCCATTTGTACAGACACCATCAGGATCAAAAGGAACACACACGTTTTTCTGTCCAAACACGGGATCTAGGCTGGAGTCCCCTGACATTTCTAATAAGCGGTCATTCCGCCTCATGGAATACTTCCTGAGGGAGCCTGGTACATTCGCCAACACCTCTCTTAGAAAAGCCTCTCCAGCAAATATAGTTTCTGACCCACACATGATGCAACAGAGAAGTTATTCTGAATAATTTGCTTCCGTTCATGCAACATAAGAAAAGCCAACATGAGGGTGGCCACCGCAACACCCCAGCTGTGAGTTTTCTATAGGACCTTTTGTGTTGGTCTGCTAAAACAGCCCTAACCACGTAGCCCTTGCGGGGTCATGACCAAGACAGGTCTATCTTCTCAGTTTTGGAGGCCAGCCACTCAAGATCAAGGTGTCAGCACGTTTGGTTTCTCCTGAGGCCTGTCTCCCCAGCATGAGGGGAGTGGCTTTGTGCCCATGTCACTGACTGACCACAGTGCAGTGGCCCGACTTCAACTCTGCGGTCCCTGTGCTATTTTCCCTCACTTTTCCCTTCCATCCCCCAGCCTCTCCCTGCCCACTATGAGACATTTTTCAAAACGTAGTGAATCTCTTTTGGGGGGAAAAATTATGATTTCACTTTCAGTGGCCAGCAGTATTTCCCTCAGGATGTGTTAGTTGAGCACCAGCTGTGAACAGGATGAGAAAGTGATCACAGAACACAAAACTTCTGTGCCCTTTGAGAACTTACGTTCCGGTGAAGGAAGACACAAGAAGCCAACAAAGGAAAGCACTGGGTCTGTCTGGAGCTGTTAAGTGCTGGGCAGAATAATAAATATGTAATATGATAGATATATAATAAATATAAATCATAAATTGGGGAATGGGTGGAGGATGGATGGAGGTGAAGTCCAGGCTAAGTCAGTGTAATGAAGCGATCCAGTACACAGTCACTTGGACTGGTTACTCTTCTCTCTCAGCATCTCTGCTCCACAGTCACTCAAGTGCCCCGATACCTTCTGCATCGTTGCTCTGCCCTCCCCCTAAGATAACGTCTTCGTGCATATAGCTGTAGCCGGATGCCTGGCATGTCCAGGTTCCAGCCTGAGGAAAGTGGTCAAGAAGGGAAGCCTAAGGCCAACGATCCGTCACCTATGCGGAAGAAATGGATGGAGGAGATGGAAGGATGGCATGTACCTGGTTGGAGGGGTCGAAGCTAGAACCGGGAGGAAGCGATGAAGGAAGGAGGAGGCCCAGCCCCATTTGTGCCCTCCTGCCCATGCTCCCACACACCCCAGAAGCAGAGCTAACTCTGGAGCAGCACAGAGGGGCCAACCAGATCCCCTCAGACGGCACAGTGGCTGCCCTGACCTCCCATTTGACCATGTCCTCTGTGAAAAGGACACCTACCTCAGACACATTTCTATAGAACTAAGAGCACCCAAAAGTCACCCCCTGTTAGAAAACCAAAGAAAGCCAAAATGGGTCCCTAGGATGAAGCAAGTATCCGCTCACTAATCCTGAGACGTGCACGCCCCAAAAGCTCCCCCATGCTCCAGATGTCCAGATCTTTCCGCACAATGCCTGAGACCTGGATTCCTCTGCGGTCCCTCCCCACCCCCCTTTACTAGTTTTCCACTCATGTCTCTCCTTGTTCCCCTTCACTCTCTGAACAGCAATATTTTATATGGGAAATGGTTTATCCATAGCAATCAATACCTGCTTTTCCACCAATTATCACTTATTTATATATGAACAGTAGTTCAGCTGGGAAACATAGGAGTCTGCCCTTTCACAGGGGCACATGAGCAAGCTCTCTCAGAAATCCGGAAGGGACAGCAATCAGCTCCCAAATGCAGCCAGGACTCCCTCCCTCCCTCTCCTCCACCAAGGCAGACAGAGCTCCCTCCCCCAGATCCCAAAACACAGAGGGTCAGCCACGGATGGGGACCAAGGCTCTGCATTTTCTTTCAGCCAGCTCCCACTTCCCACGGAAGCACTCGACTGCATTCCCCTGGAAATCAGACATGGAGATACAAGGCCATCCCCCAGAAGCACCCCTGACGGGACCCTCTGTGCCCCAGCCCGGCCCCCATACACCCGCACAGCAGTGCAGGAACTCAGCACCTCCAGAGGTAAGAGAAAGTGAACTTCCCGACAGACCCGTCCCTCTGCCAGACTAGCCTGTTCCTCAGACATTTCACACTCACAAGGAGGATGGGTGGGGGGTGGGGCAACCTGACCCGGCTTCTATCTGACAGCTGACACCTGGTCCCTGTCCACTGAGGGTTCCGACACCATGCACAGGCCCACAAACACGCGCTCAGCTCAGAAGTGCCCTCTCCCTCTCTCTGGCTCGCCCGCGGCCCAAGTGAGGGTAATGGGCCCGCTCATTTTGCCCCATTCGGAGGAGCCTGGCTGCGGGCCGCTGGGCAGCTCCAGGCACCATGGGGCTGTGCATGCACCCTGGGCGCGCCGCGCGCAGGCATCGGAGAAACGCCGGGGGTCCCGGCGGAGGGTGGTCTCCTGTTGGCGCCCACCCCCGCGCCGTGGACCCTGAGGTCACTCACCGCCCGTAAGCTGTGCGGGGCCGAAGCACAGAGCCAGCTGGATCTACAGGACCACGGCCAGCAGCCTGCGAGGGGGCAGCGGCTGCTGCTGCTGCTGCTTCTCCAGAAATCCGTCTCCCGGGCTCCGGTTCATTCCATGATGCATCTTTCGTCCAGGCACCGCACCCGGCTCACAGGCGCCTGCAATCAGGAGCGGACGCGGCGGTGCCTGAGCCGCGGGGCCGCGGGGCAGCGGGGCCTCCCCTCCTCCATCCCCCTCCCTGCGGGAACCCCCCTCCCGGCCCCCACTGGCATCACCACCCACCCCCCTACCCGCCGCGCGCAACCCGCGGCAGCGCCCCGAGGCGCCCCGCGGTGGACGGCGGGGGAGGGGCGGCCTGGCCGGGATTGCGCCGGAACCTTGGCCACTAAGTCCGAAGCATCCCCGCGTCTCCTGCTGGACCCGCACTTTTGCCGGGGCCTATGCGTTTTCACTCTCGGGCACCTCGCGGTGTGGCAGCGGGTCCCCGCGCGACCTACCCCACCTCCGGGCTCTCGGTCGTGCCCTGAGGTCGCGGGGGTTCCCGGCGCAGCGGACCCCCCCTGGCCCGCGGGCTCCCGCGCTTACCTACGGGGCTTCTCTGGCAGCTTCCTTCCCGCCTCTGCCGCCTCCCTGCGCAGCTCTGACCCGCATCTGTGCGCGACCTCTGCGCCGCCACTGCGCTAGCCAGAGGGAAGCCTCGGCAGCGCCAGACCCCCGCCCGCGCCCCGCCTCCGGCTCCCGCGGCACCGGGACCAATCAGAATCCCGCGCGCCTGCACCTGCCTGCCCCGCGGCCAGGCGGCCTCCAACCCACGCGGCGGGCCCGCGACATGTCAGCCCTCGGTCCCCACGAAGGTTCCGCGCGTCCCTTTGGGGCCCGAGTGGCGACCGAAGCGGCTGAGACCCTCCCCATCCCAGGGCATCCCAGCGTTTGCCCTTCAGGATCCGCGGGTACTCCGATCCGAGGCCTGTGCCTTGGAACTGCCCTGGCCTCTCCCAGCGTCTGCGCCGCTTGCGCGGGTGTCCCGCGGGGGGCCTGTGCGGGGTGGGGGTGCGATCCTTGCAGCTGAAGAAGCCTGGGTACCCGGGAAAGGGAGGCCTCTGGAGGGGTGGGGCCTCAACCCGAGGGGTTCGGGTGTTGGCTCCCAGTCCTCAGGGGGTAGCCTGAGCCTCCACGTGGTTCTTGGAGCACAACCCGGCACCCGCATAGGGGTGGCCCACTCCCCCGACCCCTTTCTCCTCCGCCCACCGTTCCGCCCGAGGCTGGTCTCCCTCTAGTTGAAGGGTGAACTAAGGAGGTGGTGCAGGCAGGCGGCAATTCACTTCCGGGGCTCCCCGTTTTGCCGCTGCAGTTTGCGCCCTGAAAACCATTTTCCTGATACCAACAGCAAATCATCCCGATTCTATCGGGTTTGGATTTATTTCTTTGTTTAGGCTTTATCAAATTGAGATGGCCGCTTTGCACACCGTAGGTTTGACACTTTGGCACAAGTTAATTCCTGCTAATACGGTCTCACTTTGGGGGTTCTGGAATCTGAGTTGGGCACCATTCCACCTTTGAATATTTACTCCCATTTTTTTCCCCCTCAGTAAGCCATCAAATCAGCAAAGCTGAGAAATAGTTGACCATGCACGTTTTTACCGTAGTAAGAGGTCTACATGTATGTATATTCTACTGAACTCTGTTCTTCAACCAATGCGCAACCCATTTGTACAGACACCATCAGGATCAAAAGGAACACACACGTTTTTCTGTCCAAACACGGGATCTAGGCTGGAGTCCCCTGACATTTCTAATAAGCGGTCATTCCGCCTCATGGAATACTTCCTGAGGGAGCCTGGTACATTCGCCAACACCTCTCTTAGAAAAGCCTCTCCAGCAAATATAGTTTTTGACCCACACATGATGCAACAGAGAAGTTATTCTGAATAATTTGCTTCCGTTCATGCAACATAAGAAAAGCCAACATGAGGGTGGCCACCGCAACACCCCAGCTGTGAGTTTTCTATAGGACCTTTTGTGTTGGTCTGCTAAAACAGCCCTAACCACGTAGCCCTTGCGGGGTCATGACCAAGACAGGTCTATCTTCTCAGTTTTGGAGGCCAGCCACTCAAGATCAAGGTGTCAGCACGTTTGGTTTCTCCTGAGGCCTGTCTCCCCAGCATGAGGGGAGTGGCTTTGTGCCCATGTCACTGACTGACCACAGTGCAGTGGCCCGACTTCAACTCTGCGGTCCCTGTGCTATTTTCCCTCACTTTTCCCTTCCATCCCCCAGCCTCTCCCTGCCCACTATGAGACATTTTTCAAAACGTAGTGAATCTCTTTTGGGGGGAAAAATTATGATTTCACTTTCAGTGGCCAGCAGTATTTCCCTCAGGATGTGTTAGTTGAGCACCAGCTGTGAACAGGATGAGAAAGTGATCACAGAACACAAAACTTCTGTGCCCTTTGAGAACTTACATTCCGGTGAAGGAAGACACAAGAAGCCAACAAAGGAAAGCACTGGGTCTGTCTGGAGCTGTTAAGTGCTGGGCAGAATAATAAATATGTAATATGATAGATATATAATAAATATAAATCATAAATTGGGGAATGGGTGGAGGATGGATGGAGGTGAAGTCCAGGCTAAGTCAGTGTAATGAAGCGATCCAGTACACAGTCACTTGGACTGCTTACTCTTCTCTCTCAGCATCTCTGCTCCACAGTCACTCAGGTGCCCCGATACCTTCTGCATCGTTGCTCTGCCCTCCCCCTAAGATAACGTCTTCGTGCATATAGCTGTAGCCGGATGCCTGGCATGTCCAGGTTCCAGCCTGAGGAAAGTGGTCAAGAAGGGAAGCCTAAGGCCAACGATCCGTCACCTATGCGGAAGAAATGGATGGAGGAGATGGAAGGATGGCATGGACCTGGTTGGAGGGGTCGAAGCTAGAACCGGGAGGAAGCGATGAAGGAAGGAGGAGGCCCAGCCCCATTTGTGCCCTCCTGCCCATGCTCCCACACACCCCAGAAGCAGAGCTAACTCTGGAGCAGCACAGAGGGGCCAACCAGATCCCCTCAGACGGCACAGTGGCTGCCCTGACCTCCCATTTGACCATGTCCTCTGTGAAAAGGACACCTACCTCAGACACATTTCTATAGAACTAAGAGCACCCAAAAGTCACCCCCTGTTAGAAAACCAGAGAAAGCCAAAATGGGTCCCTAGGATGAAGCAAGTATCCGCTCACTAATCCTGAGACGTGCACGCCCCAAAAGCTCCCCCATGCTCCAGATGTCCAGATCTTTCCGCACAATGCCTGAGACCTGGATTCCTCTGCGGTCCCTCCCCACCCCCCTTTACTAGTTTTCCACTCATGTCTCTCCTTGTTCCCCTTCACTCTCTGAACAGCAATATTTTAAATGGGAAATGGTTTATCCATAGCAATCAATACCTGCTTTTCCACCAATTATCACTTATTTATATATGAACAGTAGTTCAGCTGGGAAACATAGGAGTCTGCCCTTTCACAGGGGCACATGAGCAAGCTCTCTCAGAAATCCGGAAGGGACAGCAATCAGCTCCCAAATGCAGCCAGGACTCCCTCCCTCCCTCTCCTCCACCAAGGCAGACAGAGCTCCCTCCCCCAGATCCCAAAACACAGAGGGTCAGCCACGGATGGGGACCAAGGCTCTGCATTTTCTTTCAGCCAGCTCCCACTTCCCACGGATGCACTCGGCTGCATTCCCCTGGAAATCAGACATGGAGATACAAGGCCATCCCCCAGAAGCACCCCTGACGGGACCCTCTGTGCCCCAGCCCGGCCCCCATACACCCGCACAGCAGTGCAGGAACTCAGCACCTCCAGAGGTAAGAGAAAGTGAACTTCCCGACAGACCCGTCCCTCTGCCAGACTAGCCTGTTCCTCAGACATTTCACACTCACAAGGAGGATGGGTGGGGGGTGGGGCAACCTGACCCGGCTTCTATCTGACAGCTGACACCTGGTCCCTGTCCACTGAGGGTTCCGACACCATGCACAGGCCCACAAACACGCGCTCAGCTCAGAAGTGCCCTCTCCCTCTCTCTGGCTCGCCCGCGGCCCAAGTGAGGGTAATGGGCCCGCTCATTTTGCCCCATTCGGAGGAGCCTGGCTGCGGGCCGCTGGGCAGCTCCAGGCACCATGGGGCTGTGCATGCACCCTGGGCGCGCCGCGCGCAGGCATCGGAGAAACGCCGGGGGTCCCGGCGGAGGGTGGTCTCCTGTTGGCGCCCACCCCCGCGCCGTGGACCCTGAGGTCACTCACCGCCCGTAAGCTGTGCGGGGCCGAAGCACAGAGCCAGCTGGATCTACAGGACCACGGCCAGCAGCCTGCGAGGGGGCAGCGGCTGCTGCTGCTGCTGCTTCTCCAGAAATCCGTCTCCCGGGCTCCGGTTCATTCCATGATGCATCTTTCGTCCAGGCACCGCACCCGGCTCACAGGCGCCTGCAATCAGGAGCGGACGCGGCGGTGCCTGAGCCGCGGGGCCGCGGGGCAGCGGGGCCTCCCCTCCTCCATCCCCCTCCCTGCGGGAACCCCCCTCCCGGCCCCCACTGGCATCACCACCCACCCCCCTACCCGCCGCGCGCAACCCGCGGCAGCGCCCCGAGGCGCCGCGCGGGTGGACGGC
The DNA here is from genome assembly GCF_964662115.1 of Mustela nivalis. Taxonomy (NCBI): domain Eukaryota; kingdom Metazoa; phylum Chordata; class Mammalia; order Carnivora; family Mustelidae; genus Mustela; species Mustela nivalis. The sequence goes on from NW_028135804.1 coordinate 29,795, forward strand.
GGGGGAGGGGCGGCCTGGCCGGGATTGCGCCGGAACCTTGGCCACTAAGTCCGAAGCATCCCCGCGTCTCCTGCTGGACCCGCACTTTTGCCGGGGCCTATGCGTTTTCACTCTCGGGCACCTCGCGGCGTGGCAGCGGGTCCCCGGGCGACCTACCCCACCTAGGGGCTCTCGGTCGTGCCCCGAGGTCGCGGGGGTTCCCGGCGCGACGGACCCCCCCTGGCCCGGGGGCTCCCGCGCTTACCTACGGGGCTTCTCTGGCAGCTTCCTTCCCGCCTCTGCCGCCTCCCTGCGCAGCTCTGACCCGCATCTGTGCGCGACCTCTGCGCCGCCACTGCGCTAGCCAGAGGGAAGCCTCGGCAGCGCCAGACCCCCGCACGCGCTCCGCCTCCGGCTCCCGCGGCACAGGGACCAATCAGAATCCCGCGCGCCTGCACCTGCCTGCCCCGCGGCCAGGCGGCCTCCAACCCACGCGGCGGGCCCGCGACATGTCAGCCCTCGGTCCCCGCGAAGGTTCCGCGCGTCCCTTTGGGGCCCGAGTGGCGACCGAAGCGGCTGAGACCCTCCCCATCCCAGGGCATCCCAGCGTTTGCCCTTCAGGATCCGCGGGGACTCCGATCCGAGGCCTGTGCCTTGGAACTGCCCTGGCCTCTCCCAGCGTCTGCGCCGCTTGCGCGGGTGTCCCGCGGGGGGCCTGTGCGGGGTGGGGGTGCGATCCTTGCAGCTGAAGAAGCCTGGGTACCCGGGAAAGGGAGGCCTCTGGAGGGGTGGGGCCTCAACCCGAGGGGTTCGGGTGTTGGCTCCCAGTCCTCAGGGGGTAGCCTGAGCCTCCACGTGGTTCTTGGAGCACAACCCGGCACCCGCATAGGGGTGGCCCACTCCCCCGACCCCTTTCTCCTCCGCCCACCGTTCCGCCCGAGGCTGGTCTCCCTCTAGTTGAAGGGTGAACTAAGGAGGTGGTGCAGGCAGGCGGCAATTCACTTCCGGGGCTCCCCGTTTTGCCGCTGCAGTTTGCGCCCTGAAAACCATTTTCCTGATACCAACAGCAAATCATCCCGATTCTATCGGGTTTGGATTTATTTCTTTGTTTAGGCTTTATCAAATTGAGATGGCCGCTTTGCACACCGTAGGTTTGACACTTTGGCACAAGTTAATTCCTGCTAATACGGTCTCACTTTGGGGGTTCTGGAATCTGAGTTGGGCACCATTCCACCTTTGAATATTTACTCCCATTTTTTTCCCCCTCAGTAAGCCATCAAATCAGCAAAGCTGAGAAATAGTTGACCATGCACGTTTTTACCGTAGTAAGAGGTCTACATGTATGTATATTCTACTGAACTCTGTTCTTCAACCAATGCGCAACCCATTTGTACAGACACCATCAGGATCAAAAGGAACACACACGTTTTTCTGTCCAAACACGGGATCTAGGCTGGAGTCCCCTGACATTTCTAATAAGCGGTCATTCCGCCTCATGGAATACTTCCTGAGGGAGCCTGGTACATTCGCCAACACCTCTCTTAGAAAAGCCTCTCCAGCAAATATAGTTTCTGACCCACACATGATGCAACAGAGAAGTTATTCTGAATAATTTGCTTCCGTTCATGCAACATAAGAAAAGCCAACATGAGGGTGGCCACCGCAACACCCCAGCTGTGAGTTTTCTATAGGACCTTTTGTGTTGGTCTGCTAAAACAGCCCTAACCACGTAGCCCTTGCGGGGTCATGACCAAGACAGGTCTATCTTCTCAGTTTTGGAGGCCAGCCACTCAAGATCAAGGTGTCAGCACGTTTGGTTTCTCCTGAGGCCTGTCTCCCCAGCATGAGGGGAGTGGCTTTGTGCCCATGTCACTGACTGACCACAGTGCAGTGGCCCGACTTCAACTCTGCGGTCCCTGTGCTATTTTCCCTCACTTTTCCCTTCCATCCCCCAGCCTCTCCCTGCCCACTATGAGACATTTTTCAAAACGTAGTGAATCTCTTTTGGGGGGAAAAATTATGATTTCACTTTCAGTGGCCAGCAGTATTTCCCTCAGGATGTGTTAGTTGAGCACCAGCTGTGAACAGGATGAGAAAGTGATCACAGAACACAAAACTTCTGTGCCCTTTGAGAACTTACGTTCCGGTGAAGGAAGACACAAGAAGCCAACAAAGGAAAGCACTGGGTCTGTCTGGAGCTGTTAAGTGCTGGGCAGAATAATAAATATGTAATATGATAGATATATAATAAATATAAATCATAAATTGGGGAATGGGTGGAGGATGGATGGAGGTGAAGTCCAGGCTAAGTCAGTGTAATGAAGCGATCCAGTACACAGTCACTTGGACTGGTTACTCTTCTCTCTCAGCATCTCTGCTCCACAGTCACTCAAGTGCCCCGATACCTTCTGCATCGTTGCTCTGCCCTCCCCCTAAGATAACGTCTTCGTGCATATAGCTGTAGCCGGATGCCTGGCATGTCCAGGTTCCAGCCTGAGGAAAGTGGTCAAGAAGGGAAGCCTAAGGCCAACGATCCGTCACCTATGCGGAAGAAATGGATGGAGGAGATGGAAGGATGGCATGTACCTGGTTGGAGGGGTCGAAGCTAGAACCGGGAGGAAGCGATGAAGGAAGGAGGAGGCCCAGCCCCATTTGTGCCCTCCTGCCCATGCTCCCACACACCCCAGAAGCAGAGCTAACTCTGGAGCAGCACAGAGGGGCCAACCAGATCCCCTCAGACGGCACAGTGGCTGCCCTGACCTCCCATTTGACCATGTCCTCTGTGAAAAGGACACCTACCTCAGACACATTTCTATAGAACTAAGAGCACCCAAAAGTCACCCCCTGTTAGAAAACCAAAGAAAGCCAAAATGGGTCCCTAGGATGAAGCAAGTATCCGCTCACTAATCCTGAGACGTGCACGCCCCAAAAGCTCCCCCATGCTCCAGATGTCCAGATCTTTCCGCACAATGCCTGAGACCTGGATTCCTCTGCGGTCCCTCCCCACCCCCCTTTACTAGTTTTCCACTCATGTCTCTCCTTGTTCCCCTTCACTCTCTGAACAGCAATATTTTAAATGGGAAATGGTTTATCCATAGCAATCAATACCTGCTTTTCCACCAATTATCACTTATTTATATATGAACAGTAGTTCAGCTGGGAAACATAGGAGTCTGCCCTTTCACAGGGGCACATGAGCAAGCTCTCTCAGAAATCCGGAAGGGACAGCAATCAGCTCCCAAATGCAGCCAGGACTCCCTCCCTCCCTCTCCTCCACCAAGGCAGACAGAGCTCCCTCCCCCAGATCCCAAAACACAGAGGGTCAGCCACGGATGGGGACCAAGGCTCTGCATTTTCTTTCAGCCAGCTCCCACTTCCCACGGAAGCACTCGACTGCATTCCCCTGGAAATCAGACATGGAGATACAAGGCCATCCCCCAGAAGCACCCCTGACGGGACCCTCTGTGCCCCAGCCCGGCCCCCATACACCCGCACAGCAGTGCAGGAACTCAGCACCTCCAGAGGTAAGAGAAAGTGAACTTCCCGACAGACCCGTCCCTCTGCCAGACTAGCCTGTTCCTCAGACATTTCACACTCACAAGGAGGATGGGTGGGGGGTGGGGCAACCTGACCCGGCTTCTATCTGACAGCTGACACCTGGTCCCTGTCCACTGAGGGTTCCGACACCATGCACAGGCCCACAAACACGCGCTCAGCTCAGAAGTGCCCTCTCCCTCTCTCTGGCTCGCCCGCGGCCCAAGTGAGGGTAATGGGCCCGCTCATTTTGCCCCATTCGGAGGAGCCTGGCTGCGGGCCGCTGGGCAGCTCCAGGCACCATGGGGCTGTGCATGCACCCTGGGCGCGCCGCGCGCAGGCATCGGAGAAACGCCGGGGGTCCCGGCGGAGGGTGGTCTCCTGTTGGCGCCCACCCCCGCGCCGTGGACCCTGAGGTCACTCACCGCCCGTAAGCTGTGCGGGGCCGAAGCACAGAGCCAGCTGGATCTACAGGACCACGGCCAGCAGCCTGCGAGGGGGCAGCGGCTGCTGCTGCTGCTGCTTCTCCAGAAATCCGTCTCCCGGGCTCCGGTTCATTCCATGATGCATCTTTCGTCCAGGCACCGCACCCGGCTCACAGGCGCCTGCAATCAGGAGCGGACGCGGCGGTGCCTGAGCCGCGGGGCCGCGGGGCAGCGGGGCCTCCCCTCCTCCATCCCCCTCCCTGCGGGAACCCCCCTCCCGGCCCCCACTGGCATCACCACCCACCCCCCTACCCGCCGCGCGCAACCCGCGGCAGCGCCCCGAGGCGCCGCGCGGTGGACGGCGGGGGAGGGGCGGCCTGGCCGGGATTGCGCCGGAACCTTGGCCACTAAGTCCGAAGCATCCCCGCGTCTCCTGCTGGACCCGCACTTTTGCCGGGGCCTATGCGTTTTCACTCTCGGGCACCTCGCGGTGTGGCAGCGGGTCCCCGCGCGACCTACCCCACCTCCGGGCTCTCGGTCGTGCCCCGAGGTCGCGGGGGTTCCCGGCGCGGCGGACCCTCCCTGGCCCGCGGGCTCCCGCGCTTACCTACGGGGCTTCTCTGGCAGCTTCCTTCCCGCCTCTGCCGCCTCCCTGCGCAGCTCTGACCCGCATCTGTGCGCGACCTCTGCGCCGCCACTGCGCTAGCCAGAGGGAAGCCTCGGCAGCGCCAGACCCCCGCCCGCGCCCCGCCTCCGGCTCCCGCGGCACCGGGACCAATCAGAATCCCGCGCGCCTGCACCTGCCTGCCCCGCGGCCAGGCGGCCTCCAACCCACGCGGCGGGCCCGCGACATGTCAGCCCTCGGTCCCCGCGAAGGTTCCGCGCGTCCCTTTGGGGCCCGAGTGGCGACCGAAGCGGCTGAGACCCTCCCCATCCCAGGGCATCCCAGCGTTTGCCCTTCAGGATCCGCGGGTACTCCGATCCGAGGCCTGTGCCTTGCAACTGCCCTGGCCTCTCCCAGCGTCTGCGGCCGCTTGCGCGGGTGTCCCGCGGGGGGCCTGTGCGGGGTGGGGGTGCGATCCTTGCAGCTGAAGAAGCCTGGGTACCCGGGAAAGGGAGGCCTCTGGAGGGGTGGGGCCTCAACCCGAGGGGTTCGGGTGTTGGCTCCCAGTCCTCAGGGGGTAGCCTGAGCCTCCACGTGGTTCTTGGAGCACAACCCGGCACCCGCATAGGGGTGGCCCACTCCCCCGACCCCTTTCTCCTCCGCCCACCGTTCCGCCCGAGGCTGGTCTCCCTCTAGTTGAAGGGTGAACTAAGGAGGTGGTGCAGGCAGGCGGCAATTCACTTCCGGGGCTCCCCGTTTTGCCGCTGCAGTTTGCGCCCTGAAAACCATTTTCCTGATACCAACAGCAAATCATCCCGATTCTATCGGGTTTGGATTTATTTCTTTGTTTAGGCTTTATCAAATTGAGATGGCCGCTTTGCACACCGTAGGTTTGACACTTTGGCACAAGTTAATTCCTGCTAATACGGTCTCACTTTGGGGGTTCTGGAATCTGAGTTGGGCACCATTCCACCTTTGAATATTTACTCCCATTTTTTTCCCCCTCAGTAAGCCATCAAATCAGCAAAGCTGAGAAATAGTTGACCATGCACGTTTTTACCGTAGTAAGAGGTCTACATGTATGTATATTCTACTGAACTCTGTTCTTCAACCAATGCGCAACCCATTTGTACAGACACCATCAGGATCAAAAGGAACACACACGTTTTTCTGTCCAAACACGGGATCTAGGCTGGAGTCCCCTGACATTTCTAATAAGCGGTCATTCCGCCTCATGGAATACTTCCTGAGGGAGCCTGGTACATTCGCCAACACCTCTCTTAGAAAAGCCTCTCCAGCAAATATAGTTTCTGACCCACACATGATGCAACAGAGAAGTTATTCTGAATAATTTGCTTCCGTTCATGCAACATAAGAAAAGCCAACATGAGGGTGGCCACCGCAACACCCCAGCTGTGAGTTTTCTATAGGACCTTTTGTGTTGGTCTGCTAAAACAGCCCTAACCACGTAGCCCTTGCGGGGTCATGACCAAGACAGGTCTATCTTCTCAGTTTTGGAGGCCAGCCACTCAAGATCAAGGTGTCAGCACGTTTGGTTTCTCCTGAGGCCTGTCTCCCCAGCATGAGGGGAGTGGCTTTGTGCCCATGTCACTGACTGACCACAGTGCAGTGGCCCGACTTCAACTCTGCGGTCCCTGTGCTATTTTCCCTCACTTTTCCCTTCCATCCCCCAGCCTCTCCCTGCCCACTATGAGACATTTTTCAAAACGTAGTGAATCTCTTTTGGGGGGAAAAATTATGATTTCACTTTCAGTGGCCAGCAGTATTTCCCTCAGGATGTGTTAGTTGAGCACCAGCTGTGAACAGGATGAGAAAGTGATCACAGAACACAAAACTTCTGTGCCCTTTGAGAACTTACGTTCCGGTGAAGGAAGACACAAGAAGCCAACAAAGGAAAGCACTGGGTCTGTCTGGAGCTGTTAAGTGCTGGGCAGAATAATAAATATGTAATATGATAGATATATAATAAATATAAATCATAAATTGGGGAATGGGTGGAGGATGGATGGAGGTGAAGTCCAGGCTAAGTCAGTGTAATGAAGCGATCCAGTACACAGTCACTTGGACTGGTTACTCTTCTCTCTCAGCATCTCTGCTCCACAGTCACTCAGGTTCCCCGATACCTTCTGCATCGTTGCTCTGCCCTCCCCCTAAGATAACGTCTTCGTGCATATAGCTGTAGCCGGATGCCTGGCATGTCCAGGTTCCAGCCTGAGGAAAGTGGTCAAGAAGGGAAGCCTAAGGCCAACGATCCGTCACCTATGCGGAAGAAATGGATGGAGGAGATGGAAGGATGGCATGGACCTGGTTGGAGGGGTCGAAGCTAGAACCGGGAGGAAGCGATGAAGGAAGGAGGAGGCCCAGCCCCATTTGTGCCCTCCTGCCCATGCTCCCACACACCCCAGAAGCAGAGCTAACTCTGGAGCAGCACAGAGGGGCCAACCAGATCCCCTCAGACGGCACAGTGGCTGCCCTGACCTCCCATTTGACCATGTCCTCTGTGAAAAGGACACCTACCTCAGACACATTTCTATAGAACTAAGAGCACCCAAAAGTCACCCCCTGTTAGAAAACCAAAGAAAGCCAAAATGGGTCCCTAGGATGAAGCAAGTATCCGCTCACTAATCCTGAGACGTGCACGCCCCAAAAGCTCCCCCATGCTCCAGATGTCCAGATCTTTCCGCACAATGCCTGAGACCTGGATTCCTCTGCGGTCCCTCCCCACCCCCCTTTACTAGTTTTCCACTCATGTCTCTCCTTGTTCCCCTTCACTCTCTGAACAGCAATATTTTAAATGGGAAATGGTTTATCCATAGCAATCAATACCTGCTTTTCCACCAATTATCACTTATTTATATATGAACAGTAGTTCAGCTGGGAAACATAGGAGTCTGCCCTTTCACAGGGGCACATGAGCAAGCTCTCTCAGAAATCCGGAAGGGACAGCAATCAGCTCCCAAATGCAGCCAGGACTCCCTCCCTCCCTCTCCTCCACCAAGGCAGACAGAGCTCCCTCCCCCAGATCCCAAAACACAGAGGGTCAGCCACGGATGGGGACCAAGGCTCTGCATTTTCTTTCAGCCAGCTCCCACTTCCCACGGAAGCACTCGACTGCATTCCCCTGGAAATCAGACATGGAGATACAAGGCCATCCCCCAGAAGCACCCCTGACGGGACCCTCTGTGCCCCAGCCCGGCCCCCATACACCCGCATAGCAGTGCAGGAACTCAGCACCTCCAGAGGTAAGAGAAAGTGAACTTCCCGACAGACCCGTCCCTCTGCCAGACTAGCCTGTTCCTCAGACATTTCACACTCACAAGGAGGATGGGTGGGGGGTGGGGCAACCTGACCCGGCTTCTATCTGACAGCTGACACCTGGTCCCTGTCCACTGAGGGTTCCGACACCATGCACAGGCCCACAAACACGCGCTCAGCTCAGAAGTGCCCTCTCCCTCTCTCTGGCTCGCCCGCGGCCCAAGTGAGGGTAATGGGCCCGCTCATTTTGCCCCATTCGGAGGAGCCTGGCTGCGGGCCGCTGGGCAGCTCCAGGCACCATGGGGCTGTGCATGCACCCTGGGCGCGCCGCGCGCAGGCATCGGAGAAACGCCGGGGGTCCCGGCGGAGGGTGGTCTCCTGTTGGCGCCCACCCCCGCGCCGTGGACCCTGAGGTCACTCACCGCCCGTAAGCTGTGCGGGGCCGAAGCACAGAGCCAGCTGGATCTACAGGACCACGGCCAGCAGCCTGCGAGGGGGCAGCGGCTGCTGCTGCTGCTGCTTCTCCAGAAATCCGTCTCCCGGGCTCCGGTTCATTCCATGATGCATCTTTCGTCCAGGCACCGCACCCGGCTCACAGGCGCCTGCAATCAGGAGCGGACGCGGCGGTGCCTGAGCCGCGGGGCCGCGGGGCAGCGGGGCCTCCCCTCCTCCATCCCCCTCCCTGCGGGAACCCCCCTCCCGGCCCCCACTGGCATCACCACCCACCCCCCTACCCGCCGCGCGCAACCCGCGGCAGCGCCCCGAGGCGCCGCGCGGTGGACGGCGGGGGAGGGGCGGCCTGGCCGGGATTGCGCCGGAACCTTGGCCACTAAGTCCGAAGCATCCCCGCGTCTCCTGCTGGACCCGCACTTTTGCCGGGGCCTATGCGTTTTCACTCTCGGGCACCTCGCGGTGTGGCAGCGGGTCCCCGCGCGACCTACCCCACCTCCGGGCTCTCGGTCGTGCCCCGAGGTCGCGGGGGTTCCCGGCGCGGCGGACCCTCCCTGGCCCGCGGGCTCCCGCGCTTACCTACGGGGCTTCTCTGGCAGCTTCCTTCCCGCCTCTGCCGCCTCCCTGCGCAGCTCTGACCCGCATCTGTGCGCGACCTCTGCGCCGCCACTGCGCTAGCCAGAGGGAAGCCTCGGCAGCGCCAGACCCCCGCCCGCGCCCCGCCTCCGGCTCCCGCGGCACCGGGACCAATCAGAATCCCGCGCGCCTGCACCTGCCTGCCCCGCGGCCAGGCGGCCTCCAACCCACGCGGCGGGCCCGCGACATGTCAGCCCTCGGTCCCCGCGAAGGTTCCGCGCGTCCCTTTGGGGCCCGAGTGGCGACCGAAGCGGCTGAGACCCTCCCCATCCCAGGGCATCCCAGCGTTTGCCCTTCAGGATCCGCGGGTACTCCGATCCGAGGCCTGTGCCTTGCAACTGCCCTGGCCTCTCCCAGCGTCTGCGGCCGCTTGCGCGGGTGTCCCGCGGGGGGCCTGTGCGGGGTGGGGGTGCGATCCTTGCAGCTGAAGAAGCCTGGGTACCCGGGAAAGGGAGGCCTCTGGAGGGGTGGGGCCTCAACCCGAGGGGTTCGGGTGTTGGCTCCCAGTCCTCAGGGGGTAGCCTGAGCCTCCACGTGGTTCTTGGAGCACAACCCGGCACCCGCATAGGGGTGGCCCACTCCCCCGACCCCTTTCTCCTCCGCCCACCGTTCCGCCCGAGGCTGGTCTCCCTCTAGTTGAAGGGTGAACTAAGGAGGTGGTGCAGGCAGGCGGCAATTCACTTCCGGGGCTCCCCGTTTTGCCGCTGCAGTTTGCGCCCTGAAAACCATTTTCCTGATACCAACAGCAAATCATCCCGATTCTATCGGGTTTGGATTTATTTCTTTGTTTAGGCTTTATCAAATTGAGATGGCCGCTTTGCACACCGTAGGTTTGACACTTTGGCACAAGTTAATTCCTGCTAATACGGTCTCACTTTGGGGGTTCTGGAATCTGAGTTGGGCACCATTCCACCTTTGAATATTTACTCCCATTTTTTTCCCCCTCAGTAAGCCATCAAATCAGCAAAGCTGAGAAATAGTTGACCATGCACGTTTTTACCGTAGTAAGAGGTCTACATGTATGTATATTCTACTGAACTCTGTTCTTCAACCAATGCGCAACCCATTTGTACAGACACCATCAGGATCAAAAGGAACACACACGTTTTTCTGTCCAAACACGGGATCTAGGCTGGAGTCCCCTGACATTTCTAATAAGCGGTCATTCCGCCTCATGGAATACTTCCTGAGGGAGCCTGGTACATTCGCCAACACCTCTCTTAGAAAAGCCTCTCCAGCAAATATAGTTTCTGACCCACACATGATGCAACAGAGAAGTTATTCTGAATAATTTGCTTCCGTTCATGCAACATAAGAAAAGCCAACATGAGGGTGGCCACCGCAACACCCCAGCTGTGAGTTTTCTATAGGACCTTTTGTGTTGGTCTGCTAAAACAGCCCTAACCACGTAGCCCTTGCGGGGTCATGACCAAGACAGGTCTATCTTCTCAGTTTTGGAGGCCAGCCACTCAAGATCAAGGTGTCAGCACGTTTGGTTTCTCCTGAGGCCTGTCTCCCCAGCATGAGGGGAGTGGCTTTGTGCCCATGTCACTGACTGACCACAGTGCAGTGGCCCGACTTCAACTCTGCGGTCCCTGTGCTATTTTCCCTCACTTTTCCCTTCCATCCCCCAGCCTCTCCCTGCCCACTATGAGACATTTTTCAAAACGTAGTGAATCTCTTTTGGGGGGAAAAATTATGATTTCACTTTCAGTGGCCAGCAGTATTTCCCTCAGGATGTGTTAGTTGAGCACCAGCTGTGAACAGGATGAGAAAGTGATCACAGAACACAAAACTTCTGTGCCCTTTGAGAACTTACGTTCCGGTGAAGGAAGACACAAGAAGCCAACAAAGGAAAGCACTGGGTCTGTCTGGAGCTGTTAAGTGCTGGGCAGAATAATAAATATGTAATATGATAGATATATAATAAATATAAATCATAAATTGGGGAATGGGTGGAGGATGGATGGAGGTGAAGTCCAGGCTAAGTCAGTGTAATGAAGCGATCCAGTACACAGTCACTTGGACTGGTTACTCTTCTCTCTCAGCATCTCTGCTCCACAGTCACTCAGGTTCCCCGATACCTTCTGCATCGTTGCTCTGCCCTCCCCCTAAGATAACGTCTTCGTGCATATAGCTGTAGCCGGATGCCTGGCATGTCCAGGTTCCAGCCTGAGGAAAGTGGTCAAGAAGGGAAGCCTAAGGCCAACGATCCGTCACCTATGCGGAAGAAATGGATGGAGGAGATGGAAGGATGGCATGGACCTGGTTGGAGGGGTCGAAGCTAGAACCGGGAGGAAGCGATGAAGGAAGGAGGAGGCCCAGCCCCATTTGTGCCCTCCTGCCCATGCTCCCACACACCCCAGAAGCAGAGCTAACTCTGGAGCAGCACAGAGGGGCCAACCAGATCCCCTCAGACGGCACAGTGGCTGCCCTGACCTCCCATTTGACCATGTCCTCTGTGAAAAGGACACCTACCTCAGACACATTTCTATAGAACTAAGAGCACCCAAAAGTCACCCCCTGTTAGAAAACCAAAGAAAGCCAAAATGGGTCCCTAGGATGAAGCAAGTATCCGCTCACTAATCCTGAGACGTGCACGCCCCAAAAGCTCCCCCATGCTCCAGATGTCCAGATCTTTCCGCACATTGCCTGAGACCTGGATTCCTCTGCGGTCCCTCCCCACCCCCCTTTACTAGTTTTCCACTCATGTCTCTCCTTGTTCCCCTTCACTCTCTGAACAGCAATATTTTAAATGGGAAATGGTTTATCCATAGCAATCAATACCTGCTTTTCCACCAATTATCACTTATTTATATATGAACAGTAGTTCAGCTGGGAAACATAGGAGTCTGCCCTTTCACAGAGGCACATGAGCAAGCTCTCTCAGAAATCCGGAAGGGACAGCAATCAGCTCCCAAATGCAGCCAGGACTCCCTCCCTCCCTCTCCTCCACCAAGGCAGACAGAGCTCCCTCCCCCAGATCCCAAAACACAGAGGGTCAGCCACGGATGGGGACCAAGGCTCTGCATTTTCTTTCAGCCAGCTCCCACTTCCCACGGAAGCACTCGACTGCATTCCCCTGGAAATCAGACATGGAGATACAAGGCCATCCCCCAGAAGCACCCCTGACGGGACCCTCTGTGCCCCAGCCCGGCCCCCATACACCCGCACAGCAGTGCAGGAACTCAGCACCTCCAGAGGTAAGAGAAAGTGAACTTCCCGACAGACCCGTCCCTCTGCCAGACTAGCCTGTTCCTCAGACATTTCACACTCACAAGGAGGATGGGTGGGGGGTGGGGCAACCTGACCCGGCTTCTATCTGACAGCTGACACCTGGTCCCTGTCCACTGAGGGTTCCGACACCATGCACAGGCCCACAAACACGCGCTCAGCTCAGAAGTGCCCTCTCCCTCTCTCTGGCTCGCCCGCGGCCCAAGTGAGGGTAATGGGCCCGCTCATTTTGCCCCATTCGGAGGAGCCTGGCTGCGGGCCGCTGGGCAGCTCCAGGCACCATGGGGCTGTGCATGCACCCTGGGCGCGCCGCGCGCAGGCATCGGAGAAACGCCGGGGGTCCCGGCGGAGGGTGGTCTCCTGTTGGCGCCCACCCCCGCGCCGTGGACCCTGAGGTCACTCACCGCCCGTAAGCTGTGCGGGGCCGAAGCACAGAGCCAGCTGGATCTACAGGACCACGGCCAGCAGCCTGCGAGGGGGCAGCGGCTGCTGCTGCTGCTGCTTCTCCAGAAATCCGTCTCCCGGGCTCCGGTTCATTCCATGATGCATCTTTCGTCCAGGCACCGCACCCGGCTCACAGGCGCCTGCAATCAGGAGCGGACGCGGCGGTGCCTGAGCCGCGGGGCCGCGGGGCAGCGGGGCCTCCCCTCCTCCATCCCCCTCCCTGCGGGAACCCCCCTCCCGGCCCCCACTGGCATCACCACCCACCCCCCTACCCGCCGCGCGCAACCCGCGGCAGCGCCCCGAGGCGCCGCGCGGTGGACGGCGGGGGAGGGGCGGCCTGGCCGGGATTGCGCCGGAACCTTGGCCACTAAGTCCGAAGCATCCCCGCGTCTCCTGCTGGACCCGCACTTTTGCCGGGGCCTATGCGTTTTCACTCTCGGGCACCTCGCGGTGTGGCAGCGGGTCCCCGCGCGACCTACCCCACCTCCGGGCTCTCGGTCGTGCCCCGAGGTCGCGGGGGTTCCCGGCGCGGCGGACCCTCCCTGGCCCGCGGGCTCCCGCGCTTACCTACGGGGCTTCTCTGGCAGCTTCCTTCCCGCCTCTGCCGCCTCCCTGCGCAGCTCTGACCCGCATCTGTGCGCGACCTCTGCGCCGCCACTGCGCTAGCCAGAGGGAAGCCTCGGCAGCGCCAGACCCCCGCCCGCGCCCCGCCTCCGGCTCCCGCGGCACCGGGACCAATCAGAATCCCGCGCGCCTGCACCTGCCTGCCCCGCGGCCAGGCGGCCTCCAACCCACGCGGCGGGCCCGCGACATGTCAGCCCTCGGTCCCCACGAAGGTTCCGCGCGTCCCTTTGGGGCCCGAGTGGCGACCGAAGCGGCTGAGACCCTCCCCATCCCAGGGCATCCCAGCGTTTGCCCTTCAGGATCCGCGGGTACTCCGATCCGAGGCCTGTGCCTTGCAACTGCCCTGGCCTCTCCCAGCGTCTGCGGCCGCTTGCGCGGGTGTCCCGCGGGGGGCCTGTGCGGGGTGGGGGTGCGATCCTTGCAGCTGAAGAAGCCTGGGTACCCGGGAAAGGGAGGCCTCTGGAGGGGTGGGGCCTCAACCCGAGGGGTTCGGGTGTTGGCTCCCAGTCCTCAGGGGGTAGCCTGAGCCTCCACGTGGTTCTTGGAGCACAACCCGGCACCCGCATAGGGGTGGCCCACTCCCCCGACCCCTTTCTCCTCCGCCCACCGTTCCGCCCGAGGCTGGTCTCCCTCTAGTTGAAGGGTGAACTAAGGAGGTGGTGCAGGCAGGCGGCAATTCACTTCCGGGGCTCCCCGTTTTGCCGCTGCAGTTTGCGCCCTGAAAACCATTTTCCTGATACCAACAGCAAATCATCCCGATTCTATCGGGTTTGGATTTATTTCTTTGTTTAGGCTTTATCAAATTGAGATGGCCGCTTTGCACACCGTAGGTTTGACACTTTGGCACAAGTTAATTCCTGCTAATACGGTCTCACTTTGGGGGTTCTGGAATCTGAGTTGGGCACCATTCCACCTTTGAATATTTACTCCCATTTTTTCCCCCTCAGTAAGCCATCAAATCAGCAAAGCTGAGAAATAGTTGACCATGCACGTTTTTACCGTAGTAAGAGGTCTACATGTATGTATATTCTACTGAACTCTGTTCTTCAACCAATGCGCAACCCATTTGTACAGACACCATCAGGATCAAAAGGAACACACACGTTTTTCTGTCCAAACACGGGATCTAGGCTGGAGTCCCCTGACATTTCTAATAAGCGGTCATTCCGCCTCATGGAATACTTCCTGAGGGAGCCTGGTACATTCGCCAACACCTCTCTTAGAAAAGCCTCTCCAGCAAATATAGTTTCTGACCCACACATGATGCAACAGAGAAGTTATTCTGAATAATTTGCTTCCGTTCATGCAACATAAGAAAAGCCAACATGAGGGTGGCCACCGCAACACCCCAGCTGTGAGTTTTCTATAGGACCTTTTGTGTTGGTCTGCTAAAACAGCCCTAACCACGTAGCCCTTGCGGGGTCATGACCAAGACAGGTCTATCTTCTCAGTTTTGGAGGCCAGCCACTCAAGATCAAGGTGTCAGCACGTTTGGTTTCTCCTGAGGCCTGTCTCCCCAGCATGAGGGGAGTGGCTTTGTGCCCATGTCACTGACTGACCACAGTGCAGTGGCCCGACTTCAACTCTGCGGTCCCTGTGCTATTTTCCCTCACTTTTCCCTTCCATCCCCCAGCCTCTCCCTGCCCACTATGAGACATTTTTCAAAACGTAGTGAATCTCTTTTGGGGGGAAAAATTATGATTTCACTTTCAGTGGCCAGCAGTATTTCCCTCAGGATGTGTTAGTTGAGCACCAGCTGTGAACAGGATGAGAAAGTGATCACAGAACACAAAACTTCTGTGCCCTTTGAGAACTTACGTTCCGGTGAAGGAAGACACAAGAAGCCAACAAAGGAAAGCACTGGGTCTGTCTGGAGCTGTTAAGTGCTGGGCAGAATAATAAATATGTAATATGATAGATATATAATAAATATAAATCATAAATTGGGGAATGGGTGGAGGATGGATGGAGGTGAAGTCCAGGCTAAGTCAGTGTAATGAAGCGATCCAGTACACAGTCACTTGGACTGGTTACTCTTCTCTCTCAGCATCTCTGCTCCACAGTCACTCAAGTGCCCCGATACCTTCTGCATCGTTGCTCTGCCCTCCCCCTAAGATAACGTCTTCGTGCATATAGCTGTAGCCGGATGCCTGGCATGTCCAGGTTCCAGCCTGAGGAAAGTGGTCAAGAAGGGAAGCCTAAGGCCAACGATCCGTCACCTATGCGGAAGAAATGGATGGAGGAGATGGAAGGATGGCATGGACCTGGTTGGAGGGGTCGAAGCTAGAACCGGGAGGAAGCGATGAAGGAAGGAGGAGGCCCAGCCCCATTTGTGCCCTCCTGCCCATGCTCCCACACACCCCAGAAGCAGAGCTAACTCTGGAGCAGCACAGAGGGGCCAACCAGATCCCCTCAGACGGCACAGTGGCTGCCCTGACCTCCCATTTGACCATGTCCTCTGTGAAAAGGACACCTACCTCAGACACATTTCTATAGAACTAAGAGCACCCAAAAGTCACCCCCTGTTAGAAAACCAAAGAAAGCCAAAATGGGTCCCTAGGATGAAGCAAGTATCCGCTCACTAATCCTGAGACGTGCACGCCCCAAAAGCTCCCCCATGCTCCAGATGTCCAGATCTTTCCGCACAATGCCTGAGACCTGGATTCCTCTGCGGTCCCTCCCCACCCCCCTTTACTAGTTTTCCACTCATGTCTCTCCTTGTTCCCCTTCACTCTCTGAACAGCAATATTTTAAATGGGAAATGGTTTATCCATAGCAATCAATACCTGCTTTTCCACCAATTATCACTTATTTATATATGAACAGTAGTTCAGCTGGGAAACATAGGAGTCTGCCCTTTCACAGGGGCACATGAGCAAGCTCTCTCAGAAATCCGGAAGGGACAGCAATCAGCTCCCAAATGCAGCCAGGACTCCCTCCCTCCCTCTCCTCCACCAAGGCAGACAGAGCTCCCTCCCCCAGATCCCAAAACACAGAGGGTCAGCCACGGATGGGGACCAAGGCTCTGCATTTTCTTTCAGCCAGCTCCCACTTCCCACGGAAGCACTCGACTGCATTCCCCTGGAAATCAGACATGGAGATACAAGGCCATCCCCCAGAAGCACCCCTGACGGGACCCTCTGTGCCCCAGCCCGGCCCCCATACACCCGCACAGCAGTGCAGGAACTCAGCACCTCCAGAGGTAAGAGAAAGTGAACTTCCCGACAGACCCGTCCCTCTGCCAGACTAGCCTGTTCCTCAGACATTTCACACTCACAAGGAGGATGGGTGGGGGGTGGGGCAACCTGACCCGGCTTCTATCTGACAGCTGACACCTGGTCCCTGTCCACTGAGGGTTCCGACACCATGCACAGGCCCACAAACACGCGCTCAGCTCAGAAGTGCCCTCTCCCTCTCTCTGGCTCGCCCGCGGCCCAAGTGAGGGTAATGGGCCCGCTCATTTTGCCCCATTCGGAGGAGCCTGGCTGCGGGCCGCTGGGCAGCTCCAGGCACCATGGGGCTGTGCATGCACCCTGGGCGCGCCGCGCGCAGGCATCGGAGAAACGCCGGGGGTCCCGGCGGAGGGTGGTCTCCTGTTGGCGCCCACCCCCGCGCCGTGGACCCTGAGGTCACTCACCGCCCGTAAGCTGTGCGGGGCCGAAGCACAGAGCCAGCTGGATCTACAGGACCACGGCCAGCAGCCTGCGAGGGGGCAGCGGCTGCTGCTGCTGCTGCTTCTCCAGAAATCCGTCTCCCGGGCTCCGGTTCATTCCATGATGCATCTTTCGTCCAGGCACCGCACCCGGCTCACAGGCGCCTGCAATCAGGAGCGGACGCGGCGGTGCCTGAGCCGCGGGGCCGCGGGGCAGCGGGGCCTCCCCTCCTCCATCCCCCTCCCTGCGGGAACCCCCCTCCCGGCCCCCACTGGCATCACCACCCACCCCCCTACCCGCCGCGCGCAACCCGCGGCAGCGCCCCGAGGCGCCGCGCGGTGGACGGCGGGGGAGGGGCGGCCTGGCCGGGATTGCGCCGGAACCTTGGCCACTAAGTCCGAAGCATCCCCGCGTCTCCTGCTGGACCCGCACTTTTGCCGGGGCCTATGCGTTTTCACTCTCGGGCACCTCGCGGTGTGGCAGCGGGTCCCCGCGCGACCTACCCCACCTCCGGGCTCTCGGTCGTGCCCCGAGGTCGCGGGGGTTCCCGGCGCGGCGGACCCTCCCTGGCCCGCGGGCTCCCGCGCTTACCTACGGGGCTTCTCTGGCAGCTTCCTTCCCGCCTCTGCCGCCTCCCTGCGCAGCTCTGACCCGCATCTGTGCGCGACCTCTGCGCCGCCACTGCGCTAGCCAGAGGGAAGCCTCGGCAGCGCCAGACCCCCGCCCGCGCCCCGCCTCCGGCTCCCGCGGCACCGGGACCAATCAGAATCCCGCGCGCCTGCACCTGCCTGCCCCGCGGCCAGGCGGCCTCCAACCCACGCGGCGGGCCCGCGACATGTCAGCCCTCGGTCCCCGCGAAGGTTCCGCGCGTCCCTTTGGGGCCCGAGTGGCGACCGAAGCGGCTGAGACCCTCCCCATCGCAGGGCATCCCAGCGTTTGCCCTTCAGGATCCGCGGGTACTCCGATCCGAGGCCTGTGCCTTGCAACTGCCCTGGCCTCTCCCAGCGTCTGCGCCGCTTGCGCGGGTGTCCCGCGGGGGGCCTGTGCGGGGTGGGGGTGCGATCCTTGCAGCTGAAGAAGCCTGGGTACCCGGGAAAGGGAGGCCTCTGGAGGGGTGGGGCCTCAACCCGAGGGGTTCGGGTGTTGGCTCCCAGTTCTCAGGGGGTAGCCTGAGCCTCCACGTGGTTCTTGGAGCACAACCCGGCACCCGCATAGGGGTGGCCCACTCCCCCGACCCCTTTCTCCTCCGCCCACCGTTCCGCCCGAGGCTGGTCTCCCTCTAGTTGAAGGGTGAACTAAGGAGGTGGTGCAGGCAGGCGGCAATTCACTTCCGGGGCTCCCCGTTTTGCCGCTGCAGTTTGCGCCCTGAAAACCATTTTCCTGATACCAACAGCAAATCATCCCGATTCTATCGGGTTTGGATTTATTTCTTTGTTTAGGCTTTATCAAATTGAGATGGCCGCTTTGCACACCGTAGGTTTGACACTTTGGCACAAGTTAATTCCTGCTAATACGGTCTCACTTTGGGGGTTCTGGAATCTGAGTTGGGCACCATTCCACCTTTGAATATTTACTCCCATTTTTTTCCCCCTCAGTAAGCCATCAAATCAGCAAAGCTGAGAAATAGTTGACCATGCACGTTTTTACCGTAGTAAGAGGTCTACATGTATGTATATTCTACTGAACTCTGTTCTTCAACCAATGCGCAACCCATTTGTACAGACACCATCAGGATCAAAAGGAACACACACGTTTTTCTGTCCAAACACGGGATCTAGGCTGGAGTCCCCTGACATTTCTAATAAGCGGTCATTCCGCCTCATGGAATACTTCCTGAGGGAGCCTGGTACATTCTCCAACACCTCTCTTAGAAAAGCCTCTCCAGCAAATATAGTTTCTGACCCACACATGATGCAACAGAGAAGTTATTCTGAATAATTTGCTTCCGTTCATGCAACATAAGAAAAACAAACATTAGGGTGGCCACCGCAACACCCCAGCTGTGAGTTTTCTATAGGACCTTTTGTGTTGGTCTGCTAAAGCAGCCCTAACCACGTAGCCCTTGCGGGGTCATGACCAAGACAGGTCTATCTTCTCAGTTTTGGAGGCCAGCCACTCAAGATCAAGGTGTCAGCACGTTTGGTTTCTCCTGAGGCCTGTCTCCCCAGCATGAGGGGAGTGGCTTTGTGCCCATGTCACTGACTGACCACAGTGCAGTGGCCCGACTTCAACTCTGCGGTCCCTGTGCTATTTTCCCTCACTTTTCCCTTCCATCCCCCAGCCTCTCCCTGCCCACTATGAGACATTTTTCAAAACGTAGTGAATCTCTTTTGGGGGGAAAAATTATGATTTCACTTTCAGTGGCCAGCAGTATTTCCCTCAGGATGTGTTAGTTGAGCACCAGCTGTGAACAGGATGAGAAAGTGATCACAGAACACAAAACTTCTGTGCCCTTTGAGAACTTACGTTCCGGTGAAGGAAGACACAAGAAGCCAACAAAGGAAAGCACTGGGTCTGTCTGGAGCTGTTAAGTGCTGGGCAGAATAATAAATATGTAATATGATAGATATATAATAAATATAAATCATAAATTGGGGAATGGGTGGAGGATGGATGGAGGTGAAGTCCAGGCTAAGTCAGTGTAATGAAGCGATCCAGTACACAGTCACTTGGACTGGTTACTCTTCTCTCTCAGCATCTCTGCTCCACAGTCACTCAGGTTCCCCGATACCTTCTGCATCGTTGCTCTGCCCTCCCCCTAAGATAACGTCTTCGTGCATATAGCTGTAGCCGGATGCCTGGCATGTCCAGGTTCCAGCCTGAGGAAAGTGGTCAAGAAGGGAAGCCTAAGGCCAACGATCCGTCACCTATGCGGAAGAAATGGATGGAGGAGATGGAAGGATGGCATGGACCTGGTTGGAGGGGTCGAAGCTAGAACCGGGAGGAAGCGATGAAGGAAGGAGGAGGCCCAGCCCCATTTGTGCCCTCCTGCCCATGCTCCCACACACCCCAGAAGCAGAGCTAACTCTGGAGCAGCACAGAGGGGCCAACCAGATCCCCTCAGACGGCACAGTGGCTGCCCTGACCTCCCATTTGACCATGTCCTCTGTGAAAAGGACACCTACCTCAGACACATTTCTATAGAACTAAGAGCACCCAAAAGTCACCCCCTGTTAGAAAACCAAAGAAAGCCAAAATGGGTCCCTAGGATGAAGCAAGTATCCGCTCACTAATCCTGAGACGTGCACGCCCCAAAAGCTCCCCCATGCTCCAGATGTCCAGATCTTTCCGCACAATGCCTGAGACCTGGATTCCTCTGCGGTCCCTCCCCACCCCCCTTTACTAGTTTTCCACTCATGTCTCTCCTTGTTCCCCTTCACTCTCTGAACAGCAATATTTTAAATGGGAAATGGTTTATCCATAGCAATCAATACCTGCTTTTCCACCAATTATCACTTATTTATATATGAACAGTAGTTCAGCTGGGAAACATAGGCGTCTGCCCTTTCACAGGGGCACATGAGCAAGCTCTCTCAGAAATCCGGAAGGGACAGCAATCAGCTCCCAAATGCAGCCAGGACTCCCTCCCTCCCTCTCCTCCACCAAGGCAGACAGAGCTCCCTCCCCCAGATCCCAAAACACAGAGGGTCAGCCACGGATGGGGACCAAGGCTCTGCATTTTCTTTCAGCCAGCTCCCACTTCCCACGGAAGCACTCGACTGCATTCCCCTGGAAATCAGACATGGAGATACAAGGCCATCCCCCAGAAGCACCCCTGACGGGACCCTCTGTGCCCCAGCCCGGCCCCCATACACCCGCACAGCAGTGCAGGAACTCAGCACCTCCAGAGGTAAGAGAAAGTGAACTTCCCGACAGACCCGTCCCTCTGCCAGACTAGCCTGTTCCTCAGACATTTCACACTCACAAGGAGGATGGGTGGGGGGTGGGGCAACCTGACCCGGCTTCTATCTGACAGCTGACACCTGGTCCCTGTCCACTGAGGGTTCCGACACCATGCACAGGCCCACAAACACGCGCTCAGCTCAGAAGTGCCCTCTCCCTCTCTCTGGCTCGCCCGCGGCCCAAGTGAGGGTAATGGGCCCGCTCATTTTGCCCCATTCGGAGGAGCCTGGCTGCGGGCCGCTGGGCAGCTCCAGGCACCATGGGGCTGTGCATGCACCCTGGGCGCGCCGCGCGCAGGCATCGGAGAAACGCCGGGGGTCCCGGCGGAGGGTGGTCTCCTGTTGGCGCCCACCCCCGCGCCGTGGACCCTGAGGTCACTCACCGCCCGTAAGCTGTGCGGGGCCGAAGCACAGAGCCAGCTGGATCTACAGGACCACGGCCAGCAGCCTGCGAGGGGGCAGCGGCTGCTGCTGCTGCTGCTTCTCCAGAAATCCGTCTCCCGGGCTCCGGTTCATTCCATGATGCATCTTTCGTCCAGGCACCGCACCCGGCTCACAGGCGCCTGCAATCAGGAGCGGACGCGGCGGTGCCTGAGCCGCGGGGCCGCGGGGCAGCGGGGCCTCCCCTCCTCCATCCCCCTCCCTGCGGGAACCCCCCTCCCGGCCCCCACTGGCATCACCACCCACCCCCCTACCCGCCGCGCGCAACCCGCGGCAGCGCCCCGAGGCGCCGCGCGGTGGACGGCGGGGGAGGGGCGGCCTGGCCGGGATTGCGCCGGAACCTTGGCCACTAAGTCCGAAGCATCCCCGCGTCTCCTGCTGGACCCGCACTTTTGCCGGGGCCTATGCGTTTTCACTCTCGGGCACCTCGCGGTGTGGCAGCGGGTCCCCGCGCGACCTACCCCACCTCCGGGCTCTCGGTCGTGCCCCGAGGTCGCGGGGGTTCCCGGCGCGGCGGACCCTCCCTGGCCCGCGGGCTCCCGCGCTTACCTACGGGGCTTCTCTGGCAGCTTCCTTCCCGCCTCTGCCGCCTCCCTGCGCAGCTCTGACCCGCATCTGTGCGCGACCTCTGCGCCGCCACTGCGCTAGCCAGAGGGAAGCCTCGGCAGCGCCAGACCCCCGCCCGCGCCCCGCCTCCGGCTCCCGCGGCACCGGGACCAATCAGAATCCCGCGCGCCTGCACCTGCCTGCCCCGCGGCCAGGCGGCCTCCAACCCACGCGGCGGGCCCGCGACATGTCAGCCCTCGGTCCCCACGAAGGTTCCGCGCGTCCCTTTGGGGCCCGAGTGGCGACCGAAGCGGCTGAGACCCTCCCCATCCCAGGGCATCCCAGCGTTTGCCCTTCAGGATCCGCGGGTACTCCGATCCGAGGCCTGTGCCTTGCAACTGCCCTGGCCTCTCCCAGCGTCTGCGGCCGCTTGTGCGGGTGTCCCGCGGGGGGCCTGTGCGGGGTGGGGGTGCGATCCTTGCAGCTGAAGAAGCCTGGGTACCCGGGAAAGGGAGGCCTCTGGAGGGGTGGGGCCTCAACCCGAGGGGTTCGGGTGTTGGCTCCCAGTCCTCAGGGGGTAGCCTGAGCCTCCACGTGGTTCTTGGAGCACAACCCGGCACCCGCATAGGGGTGGCCCACTCCCCCGACCCCTTTCTCCTCCGCCCACCGTTCCGCCCGAGGCTGGTCTCCCTCTAGTTGAAGGGTGAACTAAGGAGGTGGTGCAGGCAGGCGGCAATTCACTTCCGGGGCTCCCCGTTTTGCCGCTGCAGTTTGCGCCCTGAAAACCATTTTCCTGATACCAACAGCAAATCATCCCGATTCTATCGGGTTTGGATTTATTTCTTTGTTTAGGCTTTATCAAATTGAGATGGCCGCTTTGCACACCATAGGTTTGACACTTTGGCACAAGTTAATTCCTGCTAATACGGTCTCACTTTGGGGGTTCTGGAATCTGAGTTGGGCACCATTCCACCTTTGAATATTTACTCCCATTTTTTCCCCCTCAGTAAGCCATCAAATCAGCAAAGCTGAAAAATAGTTGACCATGCACGTTTTTACCGTAGTAAGAGGTCTACATGTATGTATATTCTACTGAACTCTGTTCTTCAACCAATGCGCAACCCATTTGTACAGACACCATCAGGATCAAAAGGAACACACACGTTTTTCTGTCCAAACACGGGATCTAGGCTGGAGTCCCCTGACATTTCTAATAAGCGGTCATTCCGCCTCATGGAATACTTCCTGAGGGAGCCTGGTACATTCGCCAACACCTCTCTTAGAAAAGCCTCTCCAGCAAATATAGTTTCTGACCCACACATGATGCAACAGAGAAGTTATTCTGAATAATTTGCTTCCGTTCATGCAACATAAGAAAAGCCAACATGAGGGTGGCCACCGCAACACCCCAGCTGTGAGTTTTCTATAGGACCTTTTGTGTTGGTCTGCTAAAACAGCCCTAACCACGTAGCCCTTGCGGGGTCATGACCAAGACAGGTCTATCTTCTCAGTTTTGGAGGCCAGCCACTCAAGATCAAGGTGTCAGCACGTTTGGTTTCTCCTGAGGCCTGTCTCCCCAGCATGAGGGGAGTGGCTTTGTGCCCATGTCACTGACTGACCACAGTGCAGTGGCCCGACTTCAACTCTGCGGTCCCTGTGCTATTTTCCCTCACTTTTCCCTTCCATCCCCCAGCCTCTCCCTGCCCACTATGAGACATTTTTCAAAACGTAGTGAATCTCTTTTGGGGGGAAAAATTATGATTTCACTTTCAGTGGCCAGCAGTATTTCCCTCAGGATGTGTTAGTTGAGCACCAGCTGTGAACAGGATGAGAAAGTGATCACAGAACACAAAACTTCTGTGCCCTTTGAGAACTTACGTTCCGGTGAAGGAAGACACAAGAAGCCAACAAAGGAAAGCACTGGGTCTGTCTGGAGCTGTTAAGTGCTGGGCAGAATAATAAATATGTAATATGATAGATATATAATAAATATAAATCATAAATTGGGGAATGGGTGGAGGATGGATGGAGGTGAAGTCCAGGCTAAGTCAGTGTAATGAAGCGATCCAGTACACAGTCACTTGGACTGGTTACTCTTCTCTCTCAGCATCTCTGCTCCACAGTCACTCAAGTGCCCCGATACCTTCTGCATCGTTGCTCTGCCCTCCCCCTAAGATAACGTCTTCGTGCATATAGCTGTAGCCGGATGCCTGGCATGTCCAGGTTCCAGCCTGAGGAAAGTGGTCAAGAAGGGAAGCCTAAGGCCAACGATCCGTCACCTATGCGGAAGAAATGGATGGAGGAGATGGAAGGATGGCATGTACCTGGTTGGAGGGGTCGAAGCTAGAACCGGGAGGAAGCGATGAAGGAAGGAGGAGGCCCAGCCCCATTTGTGCCCTCCTGCCCATGCTCCCACACACCCCAGAAGCAGAGCTAACTCTGGAGCAGCACAGAGGGGCCAACCAGATCCCCTCAGACGGCACAGTGGCTGCCCTGACCTCCCATTTGACCATGTCCTCTGTGAAAAGGACACCTACCTCAGACACATTTCTATAGAACTAAGAGCACCCAAAAGTCACCCCCTGTTAGAAAACCAAAGAAAGCCAAAATGGGTCCCTAGGATGAAGCAAGTATCCGCTCACTAATCCTGAGACGTGCACGCCCCAAAAGCTCCCCCATGCTCCAGATGTCCAGATCTTTCCGCACAATGCCTGAGACCTGGATTCCTCTGCGGTCCCTCCCCACCCCCCTTTACTAGTTTTCCACTCATGTCTCTCCTTGTTCCCCTTCACTCTCTGAACAGCAATATTTTAAATGGGAAATGGTTTATCCATAGCAATCAATACCTGCTTTTCCACCAATTATCACTTATTTATATATGAACAGTAGTTCAGCTGGGAAACATAGGAGTCTGCCCTTTCACAGGGGCACATGAGCAAGCTCTCTCAGAAATCCGGAAGGGACAGCAATCAGCTCCCAAATGCAGCCAGGACTCCCTCCCTCCCTCTCCTCCACCAAGGCAGACAGAGCTCCCTCCCCCAGATCCCAAAACACAGAGGGTCAGCCACGGATGGGGACCAAGGCTCTGCATTTTCTTTCAGCCAGCTCCCACTTCCCACGGAAGCACTCGACTGCATTCCCCTGGAAATCAGACATGGAGATACAAGGCCATCCCCCAGAAGCACCCCTGACGGGACCCTCTGTGCCCCAGCCCGGCCCCCATACACCCGCACAGCAGTGCAGGAACTCAGCACCTCCAGAGGTAAGAGAAAGTGAACTTCCCGACAGACCCGTCCCTCTGCCAGACTAGCCTGTTCCTCAGACATTTCACACTCACAAGGAGGATGGGTGGGGGGTGGGGCAACCTGACCCGGCTTCTATCTGACAGCTGACACCTGGTCCCTGTCCACTGAGGGTTCCGACACCATGCACAGGCCCACAAACACGCGCTCAGCTCAGAAGTGCCCTCTCCCTCTCTCTGGCTCGCCCGCGGCCCAAGTGAGGGTAATGGGCCCGCTCATTTTGCCCCATTCGGAGGAGCCTGGCTGCGGGCCGCTGGGCAGCTCCAGGCACCATGGGGCTGTGCATGCACCCTGGGCGCGCCGCGCGCAGGCATCGGAGAAACGCCGGGGGTCCCGGCGGAGGGTGGTCTCCTGTTGGCGCCCACCCCCGCGCCGTGGACCCTGAGGTCACTCACCGCCCGTAAGCTGTGCGGGGCCGAAGCACAGAGCCAGCTGGATCTACAGGACCACGGCCAGCAGCCTGCGAGGGGGCAGCGGCTGCTGCTGCTGCTGCTTCTCCAGAAATCCGTCTCCCGGGCTCCGGTTCATTCCATGATGCATCTTTCGTCCAGGCACCGCACCCGGCTCACAGGCGCCTGCAATCAGGAGCGGACGCGGCGGTGCCTGAGCCGCGGGGCCGCGGGGCAGCGGGGCCTCCCCTCCTCCATCCCCCTCCCTGCGGGAACCCCCCTCCCGGCCCCCACTGGCATCACCACCCACCCCCCTACCCGCCGCGCGCAACCCGCGGCAGCGCCCCGAGGCGCCGCGCGGTGGACGGCGGGGGAGGGGCGGCCTGGCCGGGATTGCGCCGGAACCTTGGCCACTAAGTCCGAAGCATCCCCGCGTCTCCTGCTGGACCCGCACTTTTGCCGGGGCCTATGCGTTTTCACTCTCGGGCACCTCGCGGTGTGGCAGCGGGTCCCCGCGCGACCTACCCCACCTCCGGGCTCTCGGTCGTGCCCCGAGGTCGCGGGGGTTCCCGGCGCGGCGGACCCTCCCTGGCCCGCGGGCTCCCGCGCTTACCTACGGGGCTTCTCTGGCAGCTTCCTTCCCGCCTCTGCCGCCTCCCTGCGCAGCTCTGACCCGCATCTGTGCGCGACCTCTGCGCCGCCACTGCGCTAGCCAGAGGGAAGCCTCGGCAGCGCCAGACCCCCGCCCGCGCCCCGCCTCCGGCTCCCGCGGCACCGGGACCAATCAGAATCCCGCGCGCCTGCACCTGCCTGCCCCGCGGCCAGGCGGCCTCCAACCCACGCGGCGGGCCCGCGACATGTCAGCCCTCGGTCCCCACGAAGGTTCCGCGCGTCCCTTTGGGGCCCGAGTGGCGACCGAAGCGGCTGAGACCCTCCCCATCCCAGGGCATCCCAGCGTTTGCCCTTCAGGATCCGCGGGTACTCCGATCCGAGGCCTGTGCCTTGCAACTGCCCTGGCCTCTCCCAGCGTCTGCGGCCGCTTGCGCGGGTGTCCCGCGGGGGGCCTGTGCGGGGTGGGGGTGCGATCCTTGCAGCTGAAGAAGCCTGGGTACCCGGGAAAGGGAGGCCTCTGGAGGGGTGGGGCCTCAACCCGAGGGGTTCGGGTGTTGGCTCCCAGTCCTCAGGGGGTAGCCTGAGCCTCCACGTGGTTCTTGGAGCACAACCCGGCACCCGCATAGGGGTGGCCCACTCCCCCGACCCCTTTCTCCTCCGCCCACCGTTCCGCCCGAGGCTGGTCTCCCTCTAGTTGAAGGGTGAACTAAGGAGGTGGTGCAGGCAGGCGGCAATTCACTTCCGGGGCTCCCCGTTTTGCCGCTGCAGTTTGCGCCCTGAAAACCATTTTCCTGATACCAACAGCAAATCATCCCGATTCTATCGGGTTTGGATTTATTTCTTTGTTTAGGCTTTATCAAATTGAGATGGCCGCTTTGCACACCGTAGGTTTGACACTTTGGCACAAGTTAATTCCTGCTAATACGGTCTCACTTTGGGGGTTCTGGAATCTGAGTTGGGCACCATTCCACCTTTGAATATTTACTCCCATTTTTTTCCCCCTCAGTAAGCCATCAAATCAGCAAAGCTGAGAAATAGTTGACCATGCACGTTTTTACCGTAGTAAGAGGTCTACATGTATGTATATTCTACTGAACTCTGTTCTTCAACCAATGCGCAACCCATTTGTACAGACACCATCAGGATCAAAAGGAACACACACGTTTTTCTGTCCAAACACGGGATCTAGGCTGGAGTCCCCTGACATTTCTAATAAGCGGTCATTCCGCCTCATGGAATACTTCCTGAGGGAGCCTGGTACATTCGCCAACACCTCTCTTAGAAAAGCCTCTCCAGCAAATATAGTTTCTGACCCACACATGATGCAACAGAGAAGTTATTCTGAATAATTTGCTTCCGTTCATGCAACATAAGAAAAGCCAACATGAGGGTGGCCACCGCAACACCCCAGCTGTGAGTTTTCTATAGGACCTTTTGTGTTGGTCTGCTAAAACAGCCCTAACCACGTAGCCCTTGCGGGGTCATGACCAAGACAGGTCTATCTTCTCAGTTTTGGAGGCCAGCCACTCAAGATCAAGGTGTCAGCACGTTTGGTTTCTCCTGAGGCCTGTCTCCCCAGCATGAGGGGAGTGGCTTTGTGCCCATGTCACTGACTGACCACAGTGCAGTGGCCCGACTTCAACTCTGCGGTCCCTGTGCTATTTTCCCTCACTTTTCCCTTCCATCCCCCAGCCTCTCCCTGCCCACTATGAGACATTTTTCAAAACGTAGTGAATCTCTTTTGGGGGGAAAAATTATGATTTCACTTTCAGTGGCCAGCAGTATTTCCCTCAGGATGTGTTAGTTGAGCACCAGCTGTGAACAGGATGAGAAAGTGATCATAGAACACAAAACTTCTGTGCCCTTTGAGAACTTACGTTCCGGTGAAGGAAGACACAAGAAGCCAACAAAGGAAAGCACTGGGTCTGTCTGGAGCTGTTAAGTGCTGGGCAGAATAATAAATATGTAATATGATAGATATATAATAAATATAAATCATAAATTGGGGAATGGGTGGAGGATGGATGGAGGTGAAGTCCAGGCTAAGTCAGTGTAATGAAGCGATCCAGTACACAGTCACTTGGACTGGTTACTCTTCTCTCTCAGCATCTCTGCTCCACAGTCACTCAAGTGCCCCGATACCTTCTGCATCGTTGCTCTGCCCTCCCCCTAAGATAACGTCTTCGTGCATATAGCTGTAGCCGGATGCCTGGCATGTCCAGGTTCCAGCCTGAGGAAAGTGGTCAAGAAGGGAAGCCTAAGGCCAACGATCCGTCACCTATGCGGAAGAAATGGATGGAGGAGATGGAAGGATGGCATGTACCTGGTTGGAGGGGTCGAAGCTAGAACCGGGAGGAAGCGATGAAGGAAGGAGGAGGCCCAGCCCCATTTGTGCCCTCCTGCCCATGCTCCCACACACCCCAGAAGCAGAGCTAACTCTGGAGCAGCACAGAGGGGCCAACCAGATCCCCTCAGACGGCACAGTGGCTGCCCTGACCTCCCATTTGACCATGTCCTCTGTGAAAAGGACACCTACCTCAGACACATTTCTATAGAACTAAGAGCACCCAAAAGTCACCCCCTGTTAGAAAACCAAAGAAAGCCAAAATGGGTCCCTAGGATGAAGCAAGTATCCGCTCACTAATCCTGAGACGTGCACGCCCCAAAAGCTCCCCCATGCTCCAGATGTCCAGATCTTTCCGCACAATGCCTGAGACCTGGATTCCTCTGCGGTCCCTCCCCACCCCCCTTTACTAGTTTTCCACTCATGTCTCTCCTTGTTCCCCTTCACTCTCTGAACAGCAATATTTTATATGGGAAATGGTTTATCCATAGCAATCAATACCTGCTTTTCCACCAATTATCACTTATTTATATATGAACAGTAGTTCAGCTGGGAAACATAGGAGTCTGCCCTTTCACAGGGGCACATGAGCAAGCTCTCTCAGAAATCCGGAAGGGACAGCAATCAGCTCCCAAATGCAGCCAGGACTCCCTCCCTCCCTCTCCTCCACCAAGGCAGACAGAGCTCCCTCCCCCAGATCCCAAAACACAGAGGGTCAGCCACGGATGGGGACCAAGGCTCTGCATTTTCTTTCAGCCAGCTCCCACTTCCCACGGAAGCACTCGACTGCATTCCCCTGGAAATCAGACATGGAGATACAAGGCCATCCCCCAGAAGCACCCCTGACGGGACCCTCTGTGCCCCAGCCCGGCCCCCATACACCCGCACAGCAGTGCAGGAACTCAGCACCTCCAGAGGTAAGAGAAAGTGAACTTCCCGACAGACCCGTCCCTCTGCCAGACTAGCCTGTTCCTCAGACATTTCACACTCACAAGGAGGATGGGTGGGGGGTGGGGCAACCTGACCCGGCTTCTATCTGACAGCTGACACCTGGTCCCTGTCCACTGAGGGTTCCGACACCATGCACAGGCCCACAAACACGCGCTCAGCTCAGAAGTGCCCTCTCCCTCTCTCTGGCTCGCCCGCGGCCCAAGTGAGGGTAATGGGCCCGCTCATTTTGCCCCATTCGGAGGAGCCTGGCTGCGGGCCGCTGGGCAGCTCCAGGCACCATGGGGCTGTGCATGCACCCTGGGCGCGCCGCGCGCAGGCATCGGAGAAACGCCGGGGGTCCCGGCGGAGGGTGGTCTCCTGTTGGCGCCCACCCCCGCGCCGTGGACCCTGAGGTCACTCACCGCCCGTAAGCTGTGCGGGGCCGAAGCACAGAGCCAGCTGGATCTACAGGACCACGGCCAGCAGCCTGCGAGGGGGCAGCGGCTGCTGCTGCTGCTGCTTCTCCAGAAATCCGTCTCCCGGGCTCCGGTTCATTCCATGATGCATCTTTCGTCCAGGCACCGCACCCGGCTCACAGGCGCCTGCAATCAGGAGCGGACGCGGCGGTGCCTGAGCCGCGGGGCCGCGGGGCAGCGGGGCCTCCCCTCCTCCATCCCCCTCCCTGCGGGAACCCCCCTCCCGGCCCCCACTGGCATCACCACCCACCCCCCTACCCGCCGCGCGCAACCTGCGGCAGCGCCCCGAGGCGCCGCGCGGTGGACGGCGGGGGAGGGGCGGCCTGGCCGGGATTGCGCCGGAACCTTGGCCACTAAGTCCGAAGCATCCCCGCGTCTCCTGCTGGACCCGCACTTTTGCCGGGGCCTATGCGTTTTCACTCTCGGGCACCTCGCGGTGTGGCAGCGGGTCCCCGCGCGACCTACCCCACCTCCGGGCTCTCGGTCGTGCCCCGAGGTCGCGGGGGTTCCCGGCGCGGCGGACCCTCCCTGGCCCGCGGGCTCCCGCGCTTACCTACGGGGCTTCTCTGGCAGCTTCCTTCCCGCCTCTGCCGCCTCCCTGCGCAGCTCTGACCCGCATCTGTGCGCGACCTCTGCGCCGCCACTGCGCTAGCCAGAGGGAAGCCTCGGCAGCGCCAGACCCCCGCCCGCGCCCCGCCTCCGGCTCCCGCGGCACCGGGACCAATCAGAATCCCGCGCGCCTGCACCTGCCTGCCCCGCGGCCAGGCGGCCTCCAACCCACGCGGCGGGCCCGCGACATGTCAGCCCTCGGTCCCCGCGAAGGTTCCGCGCGTCCCTTTGGGGCCCGAGTGGCGACCGAAGCGGCTGAGACCCTCCCCATCGCAGGGCATCCCAGCGTTTGCCCTTCAGGATCCGCGGGTACTCCGATCCGAGGCCTGTGCCTTGCAACTGCCCTGGCCTCTCCCAGCGTCTGCGCCGCTTGCGCGGGTGTCCCGCGGGGGGCCTGTGCGGGGTGGGGGTGCGATCCTTGCAGCTGAAGAAGCCTGGGTACCCGGGAAAGGGAGGCCTCTGGAGGGGTGGGGCCTCAACCCGAGGGGTTCGGGTGTTGGCTCCCAGTCCTCAGGGGGTAGCCTGAGCCTCCACGTGGTTCTTGGAGCACAACCCGGCACCCGCATAGGGGTGGCCCACTCCCCCGACCCCTTTCTCCTCCGCCCACCGTTCCGCCCGAGGCTGGTCTCCCTCTAGTTGAAGGGTGAACTAAGGAGGTGGTGCAGGCAGGCGGCAATTCACTTCCGGGGCTCCCCGTTTTGCCGCTGCAGTTTGCGCCCTGAAAACCATTTTCCTGATACCAACAGCAAATCATCCCGATTCTATCGGGTTTGGATTTATTTCTTTGTTTAGGCTTTATCAAATTGAGATGGCCGCTTTGCACACCGTAGGTTTGACACTTTGGCACAAGTTAATTCCTGCTAATACGGTCTCACTTTGGGGGTTCTGGAATCTGAGTTGGGCACCATTCCACCTTTGAATATTTACTCCCATTTTTTCCCCCTCAGTAAGCCATCAAATCAGCAAAGCTGAGAAATAGTTGACCATGCACGTTTTTACCGTAGTAAGAGGTCTACATTTATGTATATTCTACTGAACTCTGTTCTTCAACCAATGCGCAACCCATTTGTACAGACACCATCAGGATCAAAAGGAACACACACGTTTTTCTGTCCAAACACGGGATCTAGGCTGGAGTCCCCTGACATTTCTAATAAGCGGTCATTCCGCCTCATGGAATACTTCCTGAGGGAGCCTGGTACATTCGCCAACACCTCTCTTAGAAAAGCCTCTCCAGCAAATATAGTTTCTGACCCACACATGATGCAACAGAGAAGTTATTCTGAATAATTTGCTTCCGTTCATGCAACATAAGAAAAACAAACATTAGGGTGGCCACCGCAACACCCCAGCTGTGAGTTTTCTATAGGACCTTTTGTGTTGGTCTGCTAAAGCAGCCCTAACCACGTAGCCCTTGCGGGGTCATGACCAAGACAGGTCTATCTTCTCAGTTTTGGAGGCCAGCCACTCAAGATCAAGGTGTCAGCATGTTTGGTTTCTCCTGAGGCCTGTCTCCCCAGCATGAGGGGAGTGGCTTTGTGCCCATGTCACTGACTGACCACAGTGCAGTGGCCCGACTTCAACTCTGCGGTCCCTGTGCTATTTTCCCTCACTTTTCCCTTCCATCCCCCAGCCTCTCCCTGCCCACTATGAGACATTTTTCAAAACGTAGTGAATCTCTTTTGGGGGGAAAAATTATGATTTCACTTTCAGTGGCCAGCAGTATTTCCCTCAGGATGTGTTAGTTGAGCACCAGCTGTGAACAGGATGAGAAAGTGATCACAGAACACAAAACTTCTGTGCCCTTTGAGAACTTACGTTCCGGTGAAGGAAGACACAAGAAGCCAACAAAGGAAAGCACTGGGTCTGTCTGGAGCTGTTAAGTGCTGGGCAGAATAATAAATATGTAATATGATAGATATATAATAAATATAAATCATAAATTGGGGAATGGGTGGAGGATGGATGGAGGTGAAGTCCAGGCTAAGTCAGTGTAATGAAGCGATCCTGACACAGTCACTTGGACTGGTTACTCTTCTCTCTCAGCATCTCTGCTCCACAGTCACTCAGGTTCCCCGATACCTTCTGCATCGTTGCTCTGCCCTCCCCCTAAGATAACGTCTTCGTGCATATAGCTGTAGCCGGATGCCTGGCATGTCCAGGTTCCAGCCTGAGGAAAGTGGTCAAGAAGGGAAGCCTAAGGCCAACGATCCGTCACCTATGCGGAAGAAATGGATGGAGGAGATGGAAGGATGGCATGTACCTGGTTGGAGGGGTCGAAGCTAGAACCGGGAGGAAGCGATGAAGGAAGGAGGAGGCCCAGCCCCATTTGTGCCCTCCTGCCCATGCTCCCACACACCCCAGAAGCAGAGCTAACTCTGGAGCAGCACAGAGGGGCCAACCAGATCCCCTCAGACGGCACAGTGGCTGCCCTGACCTCCCATTTGACCATGTCCTCTGTGAAAAGGACACCTACCTCAGACACATTTCTATAGAACTAAGAGCACCCAAAAGTCACCCCCTGTTAGAAAACCAAAGAAAGCCAAAATGGGTCCCTAGGATGAAGCAAGTATCCGCTCACTAATCCTGAGACGTGCACGCCCCAAAAGCTCCCCCATGCTCCAGATGTCCAGATCTTTCCGCACAATGCCTGAGACCTGGATTCCTCTGCGGTCCCTCCCCACCCCCCTTTACTAGTTTTCCACTCATGTCTCTCCTTGTTCCCCTTCACTCTCTGAACAGCAATATTTTATATGGGAAATGGTTTATCCATAGCAATCAATACCTGCTTTTCCACCAATTATCACTTATTTATATATGAACAGTAGTTCAGCTGGGAAACATAGGAGTCTGCCCTTTCACAGGGGCACATGAGCAAGCTCTCTCAGAAATCCGGAAGGGACAGCAATCAGCTCCCAAATGCAGCCAGGACTCCCTCCCTCCCTCTCCTCCACCAAGGCAGACAGAGCTCCCTCCCCCAGATCCCAAAACACAGAGGGTCAGCCACGGATGGGGACCAAGGCTCTGCATTTTCTTTCAGCCAGCTCCCACTTCCCACGGATGCACTCGACTGCATTCCCCTGGAAATCAGACATGGAGATACAAGGCCATCCCCCAGAAGCACCCCTGACGGGACCCTCTGTGCCCCAGCCCGGCCCCCATACACCCGCACAGCAGTGCAGGAACTCAGCACCTCCAGAGGTAAGAGAAAGTGAACTTCCCGACAGACCCGTCCCTCTGCCAGACTAGCCTGTTCCTCAGACATTTCACACTCACAAGGAGGATGGGTGGGGGGTGGGGCAACCTGACCCGGCTTCTATCTGACAGCTGACACCTGGTCCCTGTCCACTGAGGGTTCCGACACCATGCACAGGCCCACAAACACGCGCTCAGCTCAGAAGTGCCCTCTCCCTCTCTCTGGCTCGCCCGCGGCCCAAGTGAGGGTAATGGGCCCGCTCATTTTGCCCCATTCGGAGGAGCCTGGCTGCGGGCCGCTGGGCAGCTCCAGGCACCATGGGGCTGTGCATGCACCCTGGGCGCGCCGCGCGCAGGCATCGGAGAAACGCCGGGGGTCCCGGCGGAGGGTGGTCTCCTGTTGGCGCCCACCCCCGCGCCGTGGACCCTGAGGTCACTCACCGCCCGTAAGCTGTGCGGGGCAGAAGCACAGAGCCAGCTGGATCTACAGGACCACGGCCAGCAGCCTGCGAGGGGGCAGCGGCTGCTGCTGCTGCTGCTTCTCCAGAAATCCGTCTCCCGGGCTCCGGTTCATTCCATGATGCATCTTTCGTCCAGGCACCGCACCCGGCTCACAGGCGCCTGCAATCAGGAGCGGACGCGGCGGTGCCTGAGCCGCGGGGCCGCGGGGCAGCGGGGCCTCCCCTCCTCCATCCCCCTCCCTGCGGGAACCCCCCTCCCGGCCCCCACTGGCATCACCACCCACCCCCCTACCCGCCGCGCGCAACCCGCGGCAGCGCCCCGAGGCGCCGCGCGGTGGACGGCGGGGGAGGGGCGGCCTGGCCGGGATTGCGCCGGAACCTTGGCCACTAAGTCCGAAGCATCCCCGCGTCTCCTGCTGGACCCGCACTTTTGCCGGGGCCTATGCGTTTTCACTCTCGGGCACCTCGCGGCGTGGCAGCGGGTCCCCGCGCGACCTACCCCACCTCCGGGCGCTCGGTCGTGCCCCGAGGTCGCGGGGGTTCCCCGCGCGGCGGACCCTCCCTGGCCCGCGGGCTCCCGCGCTTACCTACGGGGCTTCTCTGGCAGCTTCCTTCCCGCCTCTGCCGCCTCCCTGCGCAGCTCTGACCCGCATCTGTGCGCGAACTCTACGCCGCCACTGCGCTAGCCAGAGGGAAGCCTCGGCAGTGCCAGACCCCCGCCCGCGCCCCGCTTCCGGCTCCCGCGGCACCGGGACCAATCAGAATCCCGAGCGCCTGCACCTGCCTGCCCCGCGGCCAGGCGGCCTCCAACCCACGCGGCGGGCCCGCGACATCTCAGCCCTCGGTCCCGCGAAGGTTCCGCGCGTCCCTTTGGGGCCCGAGTGGCAACCAAAGCGGCTGAGACCCTCCCCATCCCAGGGCATCCCAGCGTTTGCCCTTCAGGATCCGCGGGTACTCCGATCCGAGGCCTGTGCCTTGCAACTGCCCTGGCCTCTCCCAGCGTCTGCGCCGCTTGCGCGGGTGTCCCGCGGGGGGCCTGTGCGGGGTGGGGGTGCGATCCTTGCAGCTGAAGAAGCCTGGGTACCCGGGAAAGGGAGGCCTCTGGAGGGGTGGGGCCTCAACCCGAGGGGTTCGGGTGTTGGCTCCCAGTCCTCAGGGGGTAGCCTGAGCCTCCACGTGGTTCTTGGAGCACAACCCGGCACCCGCATAGGGGTGGCCCACTCCCCCGACCCCTTTCTCCTCCGCCCACCGTTCCGCCGAGGCTGGTCTCCCTCTAGTTGAAGGGTGAACTAAGGAGGTGGTGCAGGCAGGCGGCAATTCACTTCCGGGGCTCCCCGTTTTGCCGTTGCAGTTTGCGCCCTGAAAACCATTTTCCTGATACCAACAGCAAATCATCCCGATTCTATCGGGATTGGATTTATTTCTTTGTTTAGGCTTTATCAAATTGAGATGGCCGCTTTGCACACCGTAGGTTTGACACTTTGGCACAAGTTAATTCCTGCTAATACGGTCTCACTTTGGGGGTTCTGGAATCTGAGTTGGGCACCATTCCACCTTTCGGAGGTCCTATAACTGACCTCTGCCGTTTGAATATTTACTCCCATTTTTTCCCCCTCAGTAAGCCATCAAATCAGCAAAGCTGAGAAATAGTTGACCATGCACGTTTTTACCGTAATAAGAGGTCTACATGTATGTATATTCTACTGAACTCTGTTCTTCAACCAATGCGCAACCCATTTGTACAGACACCATCAGGATCAAAAGAACACACACGTTTTTCTGTCCAAACACGGGATCTAGGCTGGAGTCCCCTGACATTTCTAATAAGCGGTCATTCCGCCTCATGGAATACTTCCTGAGGGAGCCTGGTACATTCGCCAACACCTCTCTTAGAAAAGCCTCTCCAGCAAATATAGTTTCTGACCCACACATGATGCAACAGAGAAGTTATTCTGAATAATTTGCTTCCGTTCATGCAACATAAGAAAAACAAACATTAGGGTGGCCACCGCAACACCCCAGCTGTGAGTTTTCTATAGGACCTTTTGTGTTGGTCTGCTAAAACAGCCCTAACCACGTAGCCCTTGCGGGGTCATGACCAAGACAGGTCTATCTTCTCAGTTTTGGAGGCCAGCCACTCAAGATCAAGGTGTCAGCACGTTTGGTTTCTCCTGAGGCCTGTCTCCCCAGCATGAAGGGAGTGGCTTTGTGCCCATGTCACTGACTGACCACAGTGCAGTGGCACGACTTCAACTCTGCGGTCCCTGTGCTATTTTTCCTCACTTTTCCCTTCCATCCCCCAGCCTCTCCCGGCCCACTATGAGACATTTTTCAAAACGTAGTGAATCTCTTTTGGGGGGAAAAATTATGATTTCACTTTCAGTGGCCAGCAGTATTTCCCTCAGGATGTGTTAGTTGAGCACCAGCTGTGAACAGGATGAGAAAGTGATCACAGAACACAAAACTTCTGTGCCCTTTGAGAACTTACGTTCCGGTGAAGGAAGACACAAGAAGCCAACAAAGGAAAGCACTGGGTCTGTCTGGAGCTGTTAAGTGCTGGGCAGAATAATAAATATGTAATATGATAGATATATAATAAATATAAATCATAAATTGGGGAATGGGTGGAGGATGGATGGAGGTGAAGTCCAGGCTAAGTCAGTGTAATGAAGCGATCCAGTACACAGTCACTTGGACTGGTTACTCTTCTCTCTCAGCATCTCTGCTCCACAGTCACTCAGGTGCCCCGATACCTTCTGCATCGTTGCTCTGCCCTCCCCCTAAGATAACGTCTTCGTGCATATAGCTGTAGCCGGATCCCTGGCATGTCCAGATTCCAGCCTGAGGAAAGTGGTCAAGAAGGGAAGCCTAAGGCCAACGATCCGTCACCTATGCAGAAGAAATGGATGGAGGAGATGGAAGGATGGCATGGACCTGGTTGGAGGGGTCGAAGCTAGAACCGGGAGGAAGCGATGAAGGAAGGAGGAGGCCCAGCCCCATTTGTGCCCTCCTGCCCATGCTCCCACACACCCCAGAAGCAGAGCTAACTCTGGAGCAGCACACAGGGGCCAACCAGATCCCCTCAGACGGCACAGTGGCTGCCCTGACCTCCCATTTGACCATGTCCTCTGTGAAAAGGACACCTACCTCAGACACATTTCTATAGAACTAAGAGCACCCAAAAGTCACCCCCTGTTAGAAAACCAAAGAAAGCCAAAATGGGTCCCTAGGATGAAGCAAGTATCTGCTCACTAATCCTGAGACGTGCACGCCCCAAAAGCTCCCCCATGCTCCAGATGTTCAGATCTTTCCGCACAATGCCTGAGACCTGGATTGCTCTGCCCTCCCTCCCCACCCCCCTCTACTAGTTTTCCACTCATGTCTCTCCTTGTTCCCCTTCACTCTCTGAACAGCAATATTTTAAATGGGAAATGGTTTATCCATAGCAATCAATACCTGCTTTTCCACCAATTATCACTTATTTATATATGAACAGTAGTTCAGCTGGGAAACATAGGAGTCTGCCCTTTCACAGGGGCACATGAGCAAGCTCTCTCAGAAATCCGGAAGGGACAGCAATCAGCTCCCAAATGCAGCCAGGACTCCCTCCCTCCCTCTCCTCCACCAAGGCAGACAGAGCTCCCTCCCCCAGATCCCAAAACACAGAGGGTCAGCCACGGATGGGGACCAAGGCTCTGCATTTTCTTTTAGCCAGCTCCCACTTCCCACGGATGCACTCGACTGCATTCCCCTGGAAATCAGACATGGAGATACAAAGCCATCCCCCAGAAGCACCCCTGACAGGACCCTCTGTGCCCCAGCCAGGCCCCCATACACCCGCACAGCAGTGCAGGAACTCAGCACCTCCAGACGTAAGAGAAAGTGAACTTCCCGACAGACCCGTCCCTCTGCCAGACTAGCCTGTTCCTCAGACATTTCATACTCACAAGGAGGATGGGTGGGGGGGGGCAACCTGACCCGGCTTCTATCTGACAGCTGACACCTGGTCCCTGTCCACTGAGGGTTCCGACACCATGCACAGGCCCACAAACACGCGCTCAGCTCAGAAGTGCCCTCTCCCTCTCTCTGGCACGCCCGCGGCCCAAGTGAGGGTAATGGGCCCGCTCATTTTGCCCCATTCGGAGGAGCCTGGCTGCGGGCCGCTGGGCAGCTCCAGGCACCATGGGGCTGTGCATGCACCCTGGGCGCGCCGCGCGAAGGCATCGGAGAAACGCCGGGGGTACCGGCGGAGGGTGGTCTCCTGTTGGCGCCCACCCCCGCGCCGTGGACCCTGAGGTCACTCACCGCCCGTAAGCTGTGCGGAGCCGAAGCACAGAGCCAGCTGGATCTACAGGACCACGGCCAGCAGCCTGCGAGGGGGCAGCGGCTGCTGCTGCTGCTGCTGCTTCTCCAGAAATCCGTCTCCCGGGCTCCGGTTCATTCCATGATGCATCTTTCCTCCAGGCACCGCACCCGGCTCACAGGCGCCTGCAATCAGGAGCGGACGCGGCGGTGCCTGAGCCGCGGGGCCGCGGGGCCGCGGGGCCGCGGGGCCTCCACTCCTCCATCCCCCTCCCTGCGGGAACCCCCATCCCGGCCCCCACTGGCATCACCACCCACCCCCCTACCCGCCGCGCGCAACCCGGGGCAGCGCCCCGAGGCGCCGCGCGGTGGACGGCCGGGGAGGGGCGGCCTGGCCGGGATTGCGCCGGAACCTTGGCCACTAAGTCCGAAGCATCCCCGCGTCTCCTGCTGGACCCGCACTTTTGCCGGGGCCTATGCGTTTTCACTCTCGGGCACCTCGCGGTGTGGCAGCGGGTCCCCGCGCGACCTACCCCACCTCCGGGCTCTCGGTCGTGCCCCGAGGTCGCGGGGGTTCCCGGCGCGGCGGACCCTCCCTGGCCCGCGGGCTCCCGCGCTTACCTACGGGGCTTCTCTGGCAGCTTCCTTCCCGCCTCTGCCGCCTCCCTGCGCAGCTCTGACCCGCATCTGTGCGCGACCTCTGCGCCGCCACTGCGCTAGCCAGAGGGAAGCCTCGGCAGCGCCAGACCCCCGCCCGCGCCCCGCCTCCGGCTCCCGCGGCACCGGGACCAATCAGAATCCCGCGCGCCTGCACCTGCCTGCCCCGCGGCCAGGCGGCCTCCAACCCACGCGGCGGGCCCGCGACATGTCAGCCCTCGGTCCCCACGAAGGTTCCGCGCGTCCCTTTGGGGCCCGAGTGGCGACCGAAGCGGCTGAGACCCTCCCCATCCCAGGGCATCCCAGCGTTTGCCCTTCAGGATCCGCGGGTACTCCGATCCGAGGCCTGTGCCTTGCAACTGCCCTGGCCTCTCCCAGCGTCTGCGGCCGCTTGCGCGGGTGTCCCGCGGGGGGCCTGTGCGGGGTGGGGGTGCGATCCTTGCAGCTGAAGAAGCCTGGGTACCCGGGAAAGGGAGGCCTCTGGAGGGGTGGGGCCTCAACCCGAGGGGTTCGGGTGTTGGCTCCCAGTCCTCAGGGGGTAGCCTGAGCCTCCACGTGGTTCTTGGAGCACAACCCGGCACCCGCATAGGGGTGGCCCACTCCCCCGACCCCTTTCTCCTCCGCCCACCGTTCCGCCCGAGGCTGGTCTCCCTCTAGTTGAAGGGTGAACTAAGGAGGTGGTGCAGGCAGGCGGCAATTCACTTCCGGGGCTCCCCGTTTTGCCGCTGCAGTTTGCGCCCTGAAAACCATTTTCCTGATACCAACAGCAAATCATCCCGATTCTATCGGGTTTGGATTTATTTCTTTGTTTAGGCTTTATCAAATTGAGATGGCCGCTTTGCACACCGTAGGTTTGACACTTTGGCACAAGTTAATTCCTGCTAATACGGTCTCACTTTGGGGGTTCTGGAATCTGAGTTGGGCACCATTCCACCTTTGAATATTTACTCCCATTTTTTTCCCCCTCAGTAAGCCATCAAATCAGCAAAGCTGAGAAATAGTTGACCATGCACGTTTTTACCGTAGTAAGAGGTCTACATGTATGTATATTCTACTGAACTCTGTTCTTCAACCAATGCGCAACCCATTTGTACAGACACCATCAGGATCAAAAGGAACACACACGTTTTTCTGTCCAAACACGGGATCTAGGCTGGAGTCCCCTGACATTTCTAATAAGCGGTCATTCCGCCTCATGGAATACTTCCTGAGGGAGCCTGGTACATTCGCCAACACCTCTCTTAGAAAAGCCTCTCCAGCAAATATAGTTTCTGACCCACACATGATGCAACAGAGAAGTTATTCTGAATAATTTGCTTCCGTTCATGCAACATAAGAAAAGCCAACATGAGGGTGGCCACCGCAACACCCCAGCTGTGAGTTTTCTATAGGACCTTTTGTGTTGGTCTGCTAAAACAGCCCTAACCACGTAGCCCTTGCGGGGTCATGACCAAGACAGGTCTATCTTCTCAGTTTTGGAGGCCAGCCACTCAAGATCAAGGTGTCAGCACGTTTGGTTTCTCCTGAGGCCTGTCTCCCCAGCATGAGGGGAGTGGCTTTGTGCCCATGTCACTGACTGACCACAGTGCAGTGGCCCGACTTCAACTCTGCGGTCCCTGTGCTATTTTCCCTCACTTTTCCCTTCCATCCCCCAGCCTCTCCCTGCCCACTATGAGACATTTTTCAAAACGTAGTGAATCTCTTTTGGGGGGAAAAATTATGATTTCACTTTCAGTGGCCAGCAGTATTTCCCTCAGGATGTGTTAGTTGAGCACCAGCTGTGAACAGGATGAGAAAGTGATCACAGAACACAAAACTTCTGTGCCCTTTGAGAACTTACGTTCCGGTGAAGGAAGACACAAGAAGCCAACAAAGGAAAGCACTGGGTCTGTCTGGAGCTGTTAAGTGCTGGGCAGAATAATAAATATGTAATATGATAGATATATAATAAATATAAATCATAAATTGGGGAATGGGTGGAGGATGGATGGAGGTGAAGTCCAGGCTAAGTCAGTGTAATGAAGCGATCCAGTACACAGTCACTTGGACTGGTTACTCTTCTCTCTCAGCATCTCTGCTCCACAGTCACTCAAGTGCCCCGATACCTTCTGCATCGTTGCTCTGCCCTCCCCCTAAGATAACGTCTTCGTGCATATAGCTGTAGCCGGATGCCTGGCATGTCCAGGTTCCAGCCTGAGGAAAGTGGTCAAGAAGGGAAGCCTAAGGCCAACGATCCGTCACCTATGCGGAAGAAATGGATGGAGGAGATGGAAGGATGGCATGTACCTGGTTGGAGGGGTCGAAGCTAGAACCGGGAGGAAGCGATGAAGGAAGGAGGAGGCCCAGCCCCATTTGTGCCCTCCTGCCCATGCTCCCACACACCCCAGAAGCAGAGCTAACTCTGGAGCAGCACAGAGGGGCCAACCAGATCCCCTCAGACGGCACAGTGGCTGCCCTGACCTCCCATTTGACCATGTCCTCTGTGAAAAGGACACCTACCTCAGACACATTTCTATAGAACTAAGAGCACCCAAAAGTCACCCCCTGTTAGAAAACCAAAGAAAGCCAAAATGGGTCCCTAGGATGAAGCAAGTATCCGCTCACTAATCCTGAGACGTGCACGCCCCAAAAGCTCCCCCATGCTCCAGATGTCCAGATCTTTCCGCACAATGCCTGAGACCTGGATTCCTCTGCGGTCCCTCCCCACCCCCCTTTACTAGTTTTCCACTCATGTCTCTCCTTGTTCCCCTTCACTCTCTGAACAGCAATATTTTAAATGGGAAATGGTTTATCCATAGCAATCAATACCTGCTTTTCCACCAATTATCACTTATTTATATATGAACAGTAGTTCAGCTGGGAAACATAGGAGTCTGCCCTTTCACAGGGGCACATGAGCAAGCTCTCTCAGAAATCCGGAAGGGACAGCAATCAGCTCCCAAATGCAGCCAGGACTCCCTCCCTCCCTCTCCTCCACCAAGGCAGACAGAGCTCCCTCCCCCAGATCCCAAAACACAGAGGGTCAGCCACGGATGGGGACCAAGGCTCTGCATTTTCTTTCAGCCAGCTCCCACTTCCCACGGATGCACTCGACTGCATTCCCCTGGAAATCAGACATGGAGATACAAGGCCATCCCCCAGAAGCACCCCTGACGGGACCCTCTGTGCCCCAGCCCGGCCCCCATACACCCGCACAGCAGTGCAGGAACTCAGCACCTCCAGAGGTAAGAGAAAGTGAACTTCCCGACAGACCCGTCCCTCTGCCAGACTAGCCTGTTCCTCAGACATTTCACACTCACAAGGAGGATGGGTGGGTGGTGGGGCAACCTGACCCGGCTTCTATCTGACAGCTGACACCTGGTCCCTGTCCACTGAGGGTTCCGACACCATGCACAGGCCCACAAACACGCGCTCAGCTCAGAAGTGCCCTCTCCCTCTCTCTGGCTCGCCCGCGGCCCAAGTGAGGGTAATGGGCCCGCTCATTTTGCCCCATTCGGAGGAGCCTGGCTGCGGGCCGCTGGGCAGCTCCAGGCACCATGGGGCTGTGCATGCACCCTGGGCGCGCCGCGCGCAGGCATCGGAGAAACGCCGGGGGTCCCGGCGGAGGGTGGTCTCCTGTTGGCGCCCACCCCCGCGCCGTGGACCCTGAGGTCACTCACCGCCCGTAAGCTGTGCGGGGCCGAAGCACAGAGCCAGCTGGATCTACAGGACCACGGCCAGCAGCCTGCGAGGGGGCAGCGGCTGCTGCTGCTGCTGCTTCTCCAGAAATCCGTCTCCCGGGCTCCGGTTCATTCCATGATGCATCTTTGGTCCAGGCACCGCACCCGGCTCACAGGCGCCTGCAATCAGGAGCGGACGCGGCGGTGCCTGAGCCGCGGGGCCGTGGGGCAGCGGGGCCTCCCCTCCTCCATCCCCCTCCCTGCGGGAACCCCCCTCCCGGCCACCACTGGCATCACCACCCACCCCCCTACCCGCCGCGCGCAACCCGCGGCAGCGCCCCGAGGCGCCGCGCGGGTGGACGGCGGGGGAGGGGCGGCCTGGCCGGGATTGCGCCGGAACCTTGGCCACTAAGTCCGAAGCATCCCCGCGTCTCCTGCTGGACCCGCACTTTTGCCGGGGCCTATGCGTTTTCACTCTCGGGCACCTCGCGGCATGGCAGCGGGTCCCCGCGCGACCTACCCCACCTCCGGGCTCTAGGTCGTGCCCCGAGGTCGCGGGGGTTCCTGGCGCGACGGACCCCCCCCTGGCCCGCGGGCTCCCGCGCTTACCTACGGGGCTTCTCTGGCAGCTTCCTTCCCGCCTCTGCCGCCTCCCTGCGCAGCTCTGACCCGCATCTGTGCGTGACCTCTGCGCCACCACTGCGCTAGCCAGAGGGAAGCCTCGGCAGCGCCAGACCCCCGCCCGCGCCCCGCCTCCGGCTCCCGCGGCACCGGGACCAATCAGAATCCCGCGCGCCTGCACCTGCCTGCCCCGCGGCCAGGCGGCCTCCAACCCACGCGGCGGGCCCGCGACATGTCAGCCCTCGGTCCCCGCGAAGGTTCCGCGCGTCCCTTTGGGGCCCGAGTGGCGACCGAAGCGGCTGAGACCCTCCCCATCCCAGGGCATCCCAGCGTTTGCCCTTCAGGATCCGCGGGTACTCCGATCCGAGGCCTGTGCCTTGGAACTGCCCTGGCCTCTCCCAGCGTCTGCGCCGCTTGCGCGGGTGTCCCGCGGGGGGCCTGTGCTGGGTGGGGGTGCGATCCTTGCAGCTGAAGAAGCCTGGGTACCCGGGAAAGGGAGACCTCTGGAGGGGTGGGGCCTCAACCCGAGGGGTTCGGGTGTTGGCTCCCAGTCCTCAGGGGGTAGCCTGAGCCTCCACGTGGTTCTTGGAGCAAAACCCGGCACCCGCATAGGGGTGGCCCACTCCCCCGACCCCTTTCTCCTCCGCCCACCGTTCCGCCCGAGGCTGGTCTCCCTCTAGTTGAAGGGTGAACTAAGGAGGTGGTGCAGGCAGGCGGCAATTCACTTCCGGGGCTCCCCGTTTTGCCGCTGCAGTTTGCGCCCTGAAAACCATTTTCCTGATACCAACAGCAAATCATCCCGATTCTATCGGGTTTGGATTTATTTCTTTGTTTAGGCTTTATCAAATTGAGATGGCCGCTTTGCACACCGTAGGTTTGACACTTTGGCACAAGTTAATTCCT
Source organism: Mustela nivalis (assembly GCF_964662115.1). NCBI lineage: Eukaryota > Metazoa > Chordata > Mammalia > Carnivora > Mustelidae > Mustela > Mustela nivalis. The sequence continues at coordinate 74,003 of NW_028135804.1, forward strand.
GCTAATACGGTCTCACTTTGGGGGTTCTGGAATCTGAGTTGGGCACCATTCCACCTTTGAATATTTACTCCCATTTTTTTCCCCCTCAGTAAGCCATCCAATCAGCAAAGCTGAGAAATAGTTGACCATGCACGTTTTTACCGTAGTAAGAGGTCTACATGTATGTATATTCTACTGAACTCTGTTCTTCAACCAATGCGCAACCCATTTGTACAGACACCATCAGGATCAAAAGGAACACACACGTTTTTCTGTCCAAACACGGGATCTAGGCTGGAGTCCCCTGACATTTCTAATAAGCGGTCATTCCGCCTCATGGAATACTTCCTGAGGGAGCCTGGTACATTCGCCAACACCTCTCTTAGAAAAGCCTCTCCAGCAAATATAGTTTCTGACCCACACATGATGCAACAGAGAAGTTATTCTGAATAATTTGCTTCCGTTCATGCAACATAAGAAAAACAAACATGAGGGTGGCCACCGCAACACCCCAGCTGTGAGTTTTCTATAGGACCTTTTGTGTTGGTCTGCTAAAACAGCCCTAACCACGTAGCCCTTGCGGGGTCATGACCAAGACAGGTCTATCTTCTCAGTTTTGGAGGCCAGCCACTCAAGATCAAGGTGTCAGCACGTTTGGTTTCTCCTGAGGCCTGTCTCCCCAGCATGAGGGGAGTGGCTTTGTGCCCATGTCACTGACTGACCACAGTGCAGTGGCCCGACTTCAACTCTGCGGTCCCTGTGCTATTTTCCCTCACTTTTCCCTTCCATCCCCCAGCCTCTCCCTGCCCACTATGAGACATTTTTCAAAACGTAGTGAATCTCTTTTGGGGGGAAAAATTATGATTTCACTTTCAGTGGCCAGCAGTATTTCCCTCAGGATGTGTTAGTTGAGCACCAGCTGTGAACAGGATGAGAAAGTGATCACAGAACACAAAACTTCTGTGCCCTTTGAGAACTTACGTTCCGGTGAAGGAAGACACAAGAAGCCAACAAAGGAAAGCACTGGGTCTGTCTGGAGCTGTTAAGTGCTGGGCAGAATAATAAATATGTAATATGATAGATATATAATAAATATAAACCATAAATTGGGGAATGGGTGGAGGATGGATGGAGGTGAAGTCCAGGCTAAGTCAGTGTAATGAAGCGATCCAGTACACAGTCACTTGGACTGGTTACTCTTCTCTCTCAGCATCTCTGCTCCACAGTCACTCAGGTGCCCCGATACCTTCTGCATCGTTGCTCTGCCCTCCCCCTAAGATAACGTCTTCGTGCATATAGCTGTAGCCGGATCCCTGGCATGTCCAGGTTCCAGCCTGAGGAAAGTGGTCAAGAAGGGAAGCCTAAGGCCAACGATCCGTCACCTATGCGGAAGAAATGGATGGAGGAGATGGAAGGATGGCATGGACCTGGTTGGAGGGGTCGAAGCTAGAACCGGGAGGAAGCGATGAAGGAAGGAGGAGGCCCAGCCCCATTTGTGCCCTCCTGCCCATGCTCCCACACACCCCAGAAGCAGAGCTAACTCTGGAGCAGCACAGAGGGGCCAACCAGATCCCCTCAGACGGCACAGTGGCTGCCCTGACCTCCCATTTGACCATGTCCTCTGTGAAAAGGACACCTACCTCAGACACATTTCTATAGAACTAAGAGCACCCAAAAGTCACCCCCTGTTAGAAAACCAAAGAAAGCCAAAATGGGTCCCTAGGATGAAGCAAGTATCCGCTCACTAATCCTGAGACGTGCACGCCCCAAAAGCTCCCCCATGCTCCAGATGTCCAGATCTTTCCGCACAATGCCTGAGACCTGGATTCCTCTGCGGTCCCTCCCCACCCCCCTTTACTAGTTTTCCACTCATGTCTCTCCTTGTTCCCCTTCACTCTCTGAACAGCAATATTTTAAATGGGAAATGGTTTATCCATAGCAATCAATACCTGCTTTTCCACCAATTATCACTTATTTATATATGAACAGTAGTTCAGCTGGGAAACATAGGAGTCTGCCCTTTCACAGGGGCACATGAGCAAGCTCTCTCAGAAATCCGGAAGGGACAGCAATCAGCTCCCAAATGCAGCCAGGACTCCCTCCCTCCCTCTCCTCCACCAAGGCAGACAGAGCTCCCTCCCCCAGATCCCAAAACACAGAGGGTCAGCCACGGATGGGGACCAAGGCTCTGCATTTTCTTTCAGCCAGCTCCCACTTCCCACGGAAGCACTCGACTGCATTCCCCTGGAAATCAGACATGGAGATACAAGGCCATCCCCCAGAAGCACCCCTGACGGGACCCTCTGTGCCCCAGCCCGGCCCCCATACACCCGCACAGCAGTGCAGGAACTCAGCACCTCCAGAGGTAAGAGAAAGTGAACTTCCCGACAGACCCGTCCCTCTGCCAGACTAGCCTGTTCCTCAGACATTTCACACTCACAAGGAGGATGGGTGGGGGGTGGGGCAACCTGACCCGGCTTCTATCTGACAGCTGACACCTGGTCCCTGTCCACTGAGGGTTCCGACACCATGCACAGGCCCACAAACACGCGCTCAGCTCAGAAGTGCCCTCTCCCTCTCTCTGGCTCGCCCGCGGCCCAAGTGAGGGTAATGGGCCCGCTCATTTTGCCCCATTCGGAGGAGCCTGGCTGCGGGCCGCTGGGCAGCTCCAGGCACCATGGGGCTGTGCATGCACCCTGGGCGCGCCGCGCGCAGGCATCGGAGAAACGCCGGGGGTCCCGGCGGAGGGTGGTCTCCTGTTGGCGCCCACCCCCGCGCCGTGGACCCTGAGGTCACTCACCGCCCGTAAGCTGTGCGGGGCCGAAGCACAGAGCCAGCTGGATCTACAGGACCACGGCCAGCAGCCTGCGAGGGGGCAGCGGCTGCTGCTGCTGCTGCTTCTCCAGAAATCCGTCTCCCGGGCTCCGGTTCATTCCATGATGCATCTTTCGTCCAGGCACCGCACCCGGCTCACAGGCGCCTGCAATCAGGAGCGGACGCGGCGGTGCCTGAGCCGCGGGGCCGCGGGGCAGCGGGGCCTCCCCTCCTCCATCCCCCTCCCTGCGGGAACCCCCCTCCCGGCCCCCACTGGCATCACCACCCACCCCCCTACCCGCCGCGCGCAACCCGCGGCAGCGCCCCGAGGCGCCGCGCGGTGGACGGCGGGGGAGGGGCGGCCTGGCCGGGATTGCGCCGGAACCTTGGCCACTAAGTCCGAAGCATCCCCGCGTCTCCTGCTGGACCCGCACTTTTGCCGGGGCCTATGCGTTTTCACTCTCGGGCACCTCGCGGCGTGGCAGCGGGTCCCCGCGCGACCTACCCCACCTCCGGGCTCTCGGTCGTGCCCCGAGGTCGCGGGGGTTCCTGGCGCGACGGACCCCCCCCTGGCCCGCGGGCTCCCGCGCTTACCTACGGGGCTTCTCTGGCAGCTTCCTTCCCGCCTCTGCCGCCTCCCTGCGCAGCTCTGACCCGCATCTGTGCGTGACCTCTGCGCCGCCACTGCGCTAGCCAGAGGGAAGCCTCGGCAGCGCCAGACCCCCGCCCGCGCCCCGCCTCCGGCTCCCGCGGCACCGGGACCAATCAGAATCCCGCGCGCCTGCACCTGCCTGCCCCGCGGCCAGGCGGCCTCCAACCCACGCGGCGGGCCCGCGACATGTCAGCCCTCGGTCCCCGCGAAGGTTCCGCGCGTCCCTTTGGGGCCCGAGTGGCGACCGAAGCGGCTGAGACCCTCCCCATCCCAGGGCATCCCAGCGTTTGCCCTTCAGGATCCGCGGGTACTCCGATCCGAGGCCTGTGCCTTGGAACTGCCCTGGCCTCTCCCAGCGTCTGCGCCGCTTGCGCGGGTGTCCTGCGGGGGGCCTGTGCGGGGTGGGGGTGCGATCCTTGCAGCTGAAGAAGCCTGGGTACCCGGGAAAGGGAGGCCTCTGGAGGGGTGGGGCCTCAACCCGAGGGGTTCGGGTGTTGGCTCCCAGTCCTCAGGGGGTAGCCTGAGCCTCCACGTGGTTCTTGGAGCACAACCCGGCACCCGCATAGGGGTGGCCCACACCCCGACCCCTTTCTCCTCCGCCCACCGTTCCGCCCGACGCTGGTCTCCCTCTAGTTGAAGGGTGAACTAAGGAGGTGGTGCAGGCAGGCGGCAATTCACTTCCGGGGCTCCCCGTTTTGCCGCTGCAGTTTGCGCCCTGAAAACCATTTTCCTGATACCAACAGCAAATCATCCCGATTCTATCGGGTTTGGATTTATTTCTTTGTTTAGACTTTATCAAATTGAGATGGCCGCTTTGCACACCGTAGGTTTGACACTTTGGCACAAGTTAATTCCTGCTAATACGGTCTCACTTTGGGGGTTCTGGAATCTGAGTTGGGCACCATTCCACCTTTCGGAGGTCCTATAACTGACCTCTGCCGTTTGAATATTTACTCCCATTTTTTTCCCCCTCAGTAAGCCATCCAATCAGCAAAGCTGAGAAATAGTTGACCATGCACGTTTTTACCGTAGTAAGAGGTCTACATGTATGTATATTCTACTGAACTCTGTTCTTCAACCAATGCGCAACCCATTTGTACAGACACCATCAGGATCAAAAGGAACACACACGTTTTTCTGTCCAAACACGGGATCTAGGCTGGAGTCCCCTGACATTTCTAATAAGCGGTCATTCCGCCTCATGGAATACTTCCTGAGGGAGCATGGTACATTCGCCAACACCTCTCTTAGAAAAGCCTCTCCAGCAAATATAGTTTCTGACCCACACATGATGCAACAGAGAAGTTATTCTGAATAATTTGCTTCCGTTCATGCAACATAAGAAAAGCCAACATGAGGGTGGCCACCGCAACACCCCAGCTGTGAGTTTTCTATAGGACCTTTTGTGTTGGTCTGCTAAAACAGCCCTAACCACGTAGCCCTTGCGGGGTCATGACCAAGACAGGTCTATCTTCTCAGTTTTGGAGGCCAGCCACTCAAGATCAAGGTGTCAGCACGTTTGGTTTCTCCTGAGGCCTGTCTCCCCAGCATGAGGGGAGTGGCTTTGTGCCCATGTCACTGACTGACCACAGTGCAGTGGCCCGACTTCAACTCTGCGGTCCCTGTGCTATTTTCCCTCACTTTTCCCTTCCATCCCCCAGCCTCTCCCTGCCCACTTTGAGACATTTTTCAAAACGTAGTGAATCTCTTTTGGGGGGAAAAATTATGATTTCACTTTCAGTGGCCAGCAGTATTTCCCTCAGGATGTGTTAGTTGAGCACCAGCTGTGAACAGGATGAGAAAGTGATCACAGAACACAAAACTTCTGTGCCCTTTGAGAACTTACGTTCCGGTGAAGGAAGACACAAGAAGCCAACAAAGGAAAGCACTGGGTCTGTCTGGAGCTGTTAAGTGCTGGGCAGAATAATAAATATGTAATATGATAGATATATAATAAATATAAACCATAAATTGGGGAATGGGTGGAGGATGGATGGAGGTGAAGTCCAGGCTAAGTCAGTGTAATGAAGCGATCCAGTACACAGTCACTTGGACTGGTTACTCTTCTCTCTCAGCATCTCTGCTCCACAGTCACTCAGGTGCCCCGATACCTTCTGCATCGTTGCTCTGCCCTCCCCCTAAGATAACGTCTTCGTGCATATAGCTGTAGCCGGATGCCTGGCATGTCCAGGTTCCAGCCTGAGGAAAGTGGTCAAGAAGGGAAGCCTAAGGCCAACGATCCGTCACCTATGCGGAAGAAATGGATGGAGGAGATGGAAGGATGGCATGGACCTGGTTGGAGGGGTCGAAGCTAGAACCGGGAGGAAGCGATGAAGGAAGGAGGAGGCCCAGCCCCATTTGTGCCCTCCTGCCCATGCTCCCACACACCCCAGAAGCAGAGCTAACTCTGGAGCAGCACAGAGGGGCCAACCAGATCCCCTCAGACGGCACAGTGGCTGCCCTGACCTCCCATTTGACCATGTCCTCTGTGAAAAGGACACCTACCTCAGACACATTTCTATAGAACTAAGAGCACCCAAAAGTCACCCCCTGTTAGAAAACCAAAGAAAGCCAAAATGGGTCCCTAGGATGAAGCAAGTATCCGCTCACTAATCCTGAGACGTGCACGCCCCAAAAGCTCCCCCATGCTCCAGATGTCCAGATCTTTCCGCACAATGCCTGAGACCTGGATTCCTCTGCGGTCCCTCCCCACCCCCCTTTACTAGTTTTCCACTCATGTCTCTCCTTGTTCCCCTTCACTCTCTGAACAGCAATATTTTAAATGGGAAATGGTTTATCCATAGCAATCAATACCTGCTTTTCCACCAATTATCACTTATTTATATATGAACAGTAGTTCAGCTGGGAAACATAGGAGTCTGCCCTTTCACAGGGGCACATGAGCAAGCTCTCTCAGAAATCCGGAAGGGACAGCAATCAGCTCCCAAATGCAGCCAGGACTCCCTCCCTCCCTCTCCTCCACCAAGGCAGACAGAGCTCCCTCCCCCAGATCCCAAAACACAGAGGGTCAGCCACGGATGGGGACCAAGGCTCTGCATTTTCTTTCAGCCAGCTCCCACTTCCCACGGAAGCACTCGACTGCATTCCCCTGGAAATCAGACATGGAGATACAAGGCCATCCCCCAGAAGCACCCCTGACGGGACCCTCTGTGCCCCAGCCCGGCCCCCATACACCCGCACAGCAGTGCAGGAACTCAGCACCTCCAGAGGTAAGAGAAAGTGAACTTCCCGACAGACCCGTCCCTCTGCCAGACTAGCCTGTTCCTCAGACATTTCACACTCACAAGGAGGATGGGTGGGGGGTGGGGCAACCTGACCCGGCTTCTATCTGACAGCTGACACCTGGTCCCTGTCCACTGAGGGTTCCGACACCATGCACAGGCCCACAAACACGCGCTCAGCTCAGAAGTGCCCTCTCCCTCTCTCTGGCTCGCCCGCGGCCCAAGTGAGGGTAATGGGCCCGCTCATTTTGCCCCATTCGGAGGAGCCTGGCTGCGGGCCGCTGGGCAGCTCCAGGCACCATGGGGCTGTGCATGCACCCTGGGCGCGCCGCGCGCAGGCATCGGAGAAACGCCGGGGGTCCCGGCGGAGGGTGGTCTCCTGTTGGCGCCCACCCCCGCGCCGTGGACCCTGAGGTCACTCACCGCCCGTAAGCTGTGCGGGGCCGAAGCACAGAGCCAGCTGGATCTACAGGACCACGGCCAGCAGCCTGCGAGGGGGCAGCGGCTGCTGCTGCTGCTGCTTCTCCAGAAATCCGTCTCCCGGGCTCCGGTTCATTCCATGATGCATCTTTCGTCCAGGCACCGCACCCGGCTCACAGGCGCCTGCAATCAGGAGCGGACGCGGCGGTGCCTGAGCCGCGGGGCCACGGGGCAGCGGGGCCTCCCCTCCTCCATTCCCCTCCCTGCGGGAACCCCCCTCCCGGCCCCCACTGGCATCACCACCCACCCCCCTACCCGCCGCGCGCAACCCGCGGCAGCGCCCCGAGGCGCCGCGCGGTGGACGGCGGGGGAGGGGCGGCCTGGCCGGGATTGCGCCGGAACCTTGGCCACTAAGTCCGAAGCATCCCCGCGTCTCCTGCTGGACCCGCACTTTTGCCGGGGCCTATGCGTTTTCACTATCGGGCACCTCGCGGCGTGGCAGCGGGTCCCCGCGCGACCTACCCCACCTCCGGGCTCTCGGTCGTGCCCCGAGGTCGCGGGGGTTCCTGGCGCGACGGACCCCCCCCTGGCCCGCGGGCTCCCGCGCTTACCTACGGGGCTTCTCTGGCAGCTTCCTTCCCGCCTCTGCCGCCTCCCTGCGCAGCTCTGACCCGCATCTGTGCGTGACCTCTGCGCCGCCACTGCGCTAGCCAGAGGGAAGCCTCGGCAGCGCCAGACCCCCGCCCGCGCCCCGCCTCCGGCTCCCGCGGCACCGGGACCAATCAGAATCCCGCGCGCCTGCACCTGCCTGCCCCGCGGCCAGGCGGCCTCCAACCCACGCGGCGGGCCCGCGACATGTCAGCCCTCGGTCCCCGCGAAGGTTCCGCGCGTCCCTTTGGGGCCCGAGTGGCGACCTAAGCGGCTGAGACCCTCCCCATCCCAGGGCATCCCAGCGTTTGCCCTTCAGGATCCGCGGGTACTCCGATCCGAGGCCTGTGCCTTGGAACTGCCCTGGCCTCTCCCAGCGTCTGCGCCGCTTGCGCGGGTGTCCCGCGGGGGGCCTGTGCGGGGTGGGGGTGCGATCCTTGCAGCTGAAGAAGCCTGGGTACCCGGGAAAGGGAGGCCTCTGGAGGGGTGGGGCCTCAACCCGAGGGGTTCGGGTGTTGGCTCCCAGTCCTCAGGGGGTAGCCTGAGCCTCCACGTGGTTCTTGGAGCACAACCCGGCACCCGCATAGGGGTGGCCCACACCCCGACCCCTTTCTCCTCCGCCCACCGTTCCGCCCGACGCTGGTCTCCCTCTAGTTGAAGGGTGAACTAAGGAGGTGGTGCAGGCAGGCGGCAATTCACTTCCGGGGCTCCCCGTTTTGCCGCTGCAGTTTGCGCCCTGAAAACCATTTTCCTGATACCAACAGCAAATCATCCCGATTCTATCGGGTTTGGATTTATTTCTTTGTTTAGACTTTATCAAATTGAGATGGCCGCTTTGCACACCGTAGGTTTGACACTTTGGCACAAGTTAATTCCTGCTAATACGGTCTCACTTTGGGGGTTTTGGAATCTGAGTTGGGCACCATTCCACCTTTCGGAGGTCCTATAACTGACCTCTGCCGTTTGAATATTTACTCCCATTTTTTTCCCCCTCAGTAAGCCATCCAATCAGCAAAGCTGAGAAATAGTTGACCATGCACGTTTTTACCGTAGTAAGAGGTCTACATGTATGTATATTCTACTGAACTCTGTTCTTCAACCAATGCGCAACCCATTTGTACAGACACCATCAGGATCAAAAGGAACACACACGTTTTTCTGTCCAAACACGGGATCTAGGCTGGAGTCCCCTGACATTTCTAATAAGCGGTCATTCCGCCTCATGGAATACTTCCTGAGGGAGCATGGTACATTCGCCAACACCTCTCTTAGAAAAGCCTCTCCAGCAAATATAGTTTCTGACCCACACATGATGCAACAGAGAAGTTATTCTGAATAATTTGCTTCCGTTCATGCAACATAAGAAAAGCCAACATGAGGGTGGCCACCGCAACACCCCAGCTGTGAGTTTTCTATAGGACCTTTTGTGTTGGTCTGCTAAAACAGCCCTAACCACGTAGCCCTTGCGGGGTCATGACCAAGACAGGTCTATCTTCTCAGTTTTGGAGGCCAGCCACTCAAGATCAAGGTGTCAGCACGTTTGGTTTCTCCTGAGGCCTGTCTCCCCAGCATGAGGGGAGTGGCTTTGTGCCCATGTCACTGACTGACCACAGTGCAGTGGCCCGACTTCAACTCTGCGGTCCCTGTGCTATTTTCCCTCACTTTTCCCTTCCATCCCCCAGCCTCTCCCTGCCCACTTTGAGACATTTTTCAAAACGTAGTGAATCTCTTTTGGGGGGAAAAATTATGATTTCACTTTCAGTGGCCAGCAGTATTTCCCTCAGGATGTGTTAGTTGAGCACCAGCTGTGAACAGGATGAGAAAGTGATCACAGAACACAAAACTTCTGTGCCCTTTGAGAACTTACGTTCCGGTGAAGGAAGACACAAGAAGCCAACAAAGGAAAGCACTGGGTCTGTCTGGAGCTGTTAAGTGCTGGGCAGAATAATAAATATGTAATATGATAGATATATAATAAATATAAATCATAAATTGGGGAATGGGTGGAGGATGGATGGAGGTGAAGTCCAGGCTAAGTCAGTGTAATGAAGCGATCCAGTACACAGTCACTTGGACTGCTTACTCTTCTCTCTCAGCATCTCTGCTCCACAGTCACTCAGGTGCCCCGATACCTTCTGCATCGTTGCTCTGCCCTCCCCCTAAGATAACGTCTTCGTGCATATAGCTGTAGCCGGATCCCTGGCATGTCCAGGTTCCAGCCTGAGGAAAGTGGTCAAGAAGGGAAGCCTAAGGCCAACGATCCGTCACCTATGCGGAAGAAATGGATGGAGGAGATGGAAGGATGGCATGGACCTGGTTGGAGGGGTCGAAGCTAGAACCGGGAGGAAGCGATGAAGGAAGGAGGAGGCCCAGCCCCATTTGTGCCCTCCTGCCCATGCTCCCACACACCCCAGAAGCAGAGCTAACTCTGGAGCAGCACAGAGGGGCCAACCAGATCCCCTCAGACGGCACAGTGGCTGCCCTGACCTCCCATTTGACCATGTCCTCTGTGAAAAGGACACCTACCTCAGACACATTTCTATAGAACTAAGAGCACCCAAAAGTCACCCCCTGTTAGAAAACCAAAGAAAGCCAAAATGGGTCCCTAGGATGAAGCAAGTATCCGCTCACTAATCCTGAGACGTGCACGCCCCAAAAGCTCCCCCATGCTCCAGATGTCCAGATCTTTCCGCACAATGCCTGAGACCTGGATTCCTCTGCGGTCCCTCCCCACCCCCCTTTACTAGTTTTCCACTCATGTCTCTCCTTGTTCCCCTTCACTCTCTGAACAGCAATATTTTAAATGGGAAATGGTTTATCCATAGCAATCAATACCTGCTTTTCCACCAATTATCACTTATTTATATATGAACAGTAGTTCAGCTGGGAAACATAGGAGTCTGCCCTTTCACAGGGGCACATGAGCAAGCTCTCTCAGAAATCCGGAAGGGACAGCAATCAGCTCCCAAATGCAGCCAGGACTCCCTCCCTCCCTCTCCTCCACCAAGGCAGACAGAGCTCCCTCCCCCAGATCCCAAAACACAGAGGGTCAGCCACGGATGGGGACCAAGGCTCTGCATTTTCTTTCAGCCAGCTCCCACTTCCCACGGAAGCACTCGACTGCATTCCCCTGGAAATCAGACATGGAGATACAAGGCCATCCCCCAGAAGCACCCCTGACGGGACCCTCTGTGCCCCAGCCCGGCCCCCATACACCCGCACAGCAGTGCAGGAACTCAGCACCTCCAGAGGTAAGAGAAAGTGAACTTCCCGACAGACCCGTCCCTCTGCCAGACTAGCCTGTTCCTCAGACATTTCACACTCACAAGGAGGATGGGTGGGGGGTGGGGCAACCTGACCCGGCTTCTATCTGACAGCTGACACCTGGTCCCTGTCCACTGAGGGTTCCGACACCATGCACAGGCCCACAAACACGCGCTCAGCTCAGAAGTGCCCTCTCCCTCTCTCTGGCTCGCCCGCGGCCCAAGTGAGGGTAATGGGCCCGCTCATTTTGCCCCATTCGGAGGAGCCTGGCTGCGGGCCGCTGGGCAGCTCCAGGCACCATGGGGCTGTGCATGCACCCTGGGCGCGCCGCGCGCAGGCATCGGAGAAACGCCGGGGGTCCCGGCGGAGGGTGGTCTCCTGTTGGCGCCCACCCCCGCGCCGTGGACCCTGAGGTCACTCACCGCCCGTAAGCTGTGCGGGGCCGAAGCACAGAGCCAGCTGGATCTACAGGACCACGGCCAGCAGCCTGCGAGGGGGCAGCGGCTGCTGCTGCTGCTGCTTCTCCAGAAATCCGTCTCCCGGGCTCCGGTTCATTCCATGATGCATCTTTCGTCCAGGCACCGCACCCGGCTCACAGGCGCCTGCAATCAGGAGCGGACGCGGCGGTGCCTGAGCCGCGGGGCCGCGGGGCAGCGGGGCCTCCCCTCCTCCATCCCCCTCCCTGCGGGAACCCCCCTCCCGGCCCCCACTGGCATCACCACCCACCCCCCTACCCGCCGCGCGCAACCCGCGGCAGCGCCCCGAGGCGCCGCGCGGTGGACGGCGGGGGAGGGGCGGCCTGGCCGGGATTGCGCCGGAACCTTGGCCACTAAGTCCGAAGCATCCCCGCGTCTCCTGCTGGACCCGCACTTTTGCCGGGGCCTATGCGTTTTCACTCTCGGGCACCTCGCGGCGTGGCAGCGGGTCCCCGCGCGACCTACCCCACCTCCGGGCTCTCGGTCGTGCCCCGAGGTCGCGGGGGTTCCCGGCGCGACGGACCCCCCCCTGGCCCGCGGGCTCCCGCGCTTACCTACGGGGCTTCTCTGGCAGCTTCCTTCCCGCCTCTGCCGCCTCCCTGCGCAGCTCTGACTCGCATCTGTGCGCGACCTCTGCGCCGCCACTGCGCTAGCCAGAGGGAAGCCTCGGCAGCGCCAGACCCCCGCCCGCGCCCCGCCTCCGGCTCCCGCGGCACCGGGACCAATCAGAATCCCGCGCGCCTGCACCTGCCTGCCCCGCGGCCAGGCGGCCTCCAACCCACGCGGCGGGCCCGCGACATGTCAGCCCTCGGTCCCCGCGAAGGTTCCGCGCGTCCCTTTGGGGCCCGAGTGGCGACCGAAGCGGCTGAGACCCTCCCCATCCCAGGGCATCCCAGCGTTTGCCCTTCAGGATCCGCGGGTACTCCGATCCGAGGCCTGTGCCTTGGAACTGCCCTGGCCTCTCCCAGCGTCTGCGCCGCTTGCGCGGGTGTCCCGCGGGGGGCCTGTGCGGGGTGGGGGTGCGATCCTTGCAGCTGAAGAAGCCTGGGTACCCGGGAAAGGGAGGCCTCTGGAGGGGTGGGGCCTCAACCCGAGGGGTTCGGGTGTTGGCTCCCAGTCCTCAGGGGGTAGCCTGAGCCTCCACGTGGTTCTTGGAGCACAACCCGGCACCCGCATAGGGGTGGCCCACTCCCCCGATCCCTTTCTCCTCCGCCCACCGTTCCGCCCGAGGCTGGTCTCCCTCTAGTTGAAGGGTGAACTAAGGAGGTGGTGCAGGCAGGCGGCAATTCACTTCCGGGGCTCCCCGTTTTGCCGCTGCAGTTTGCGCCCTGAAAACCATTTTCCTGATACCAACAGCAAATCATCCCGATTCTATCGGGTTTGGATTTATTTCTTTGTTTAGGCTTTATCAAATTGAGATGGCCACTTTGCACACCGTAGGTTTGACACTTTGGCACAAGTTAATTCCTGCTAATACGGTCTCACTTTGGGGGTTCTGGAATCTGAGTTGGGCACCATTCCACCTTTGAATATTTACTCCCATTTTTTTCCCCCTCAGTAAGCCATCAAATCAGCAAAGCTGAGAAATAGTTGACCATGCACGTTTTTACCGTAGTAAGAGGTCTACATGTATGTATATTCTACTGAACTCTGTTCTTCAACCAATGCGCAACCCATTTGTACAGACACCATCAGGATCAAAAGGAACACACACGTTTTTCTGTCCAAACACGGGATCTAGGCTGGAGTCCCCTGACATTTCTAATAAGCGGTCATTCCGCCTCATGGAATACTTCCTGAGGGAGCCTGGTACATTCGCCAACACCTCTCTTAGAAAAGCCTCTCCAGCAAATATAGTTTCTGACCCACACATGATGCAACAGAGAAGTTATTCTGAATAATTTGCTTCCGTTCATGCAACATAAGAAAAACAAACATGAGGGTGGCCACCGCAACACCCCAGCTGTGAGTTTTCTATAGGACCTTTTGTGTTGGTCTGCTAAAACAGCCCTAACCACGTAGCCCTTGCGGGGTCATGACCAAGACAGGTCTATCTTCTCAGTTTTGGAGGCCAGCCACTCAAGATCAAGGTGTCAGCACGTTTGGTTTCTCCTGAGGCCTGTCTCCCCAGCATGAGGGGAGTGGCTTTGTGCCCATGTCACTGACTGACCACAGTGCAGTGGCCCGACTTCAACTCTGCGGTCCCTGTGCTATTTTCCCTCACTTTTCCCTTCCATCCCCCAGCCTCTCCCTGCCCACTATGAGACATTTTTCAAAACGTAGTGAATCTCTTTTGGGGGGAAAAATTATGATTTCACTTTCAGTGGCCAGCAGTATTTCCCTCAGGATGTGTTAGTTGAGCACCAGCTGTGAACAGGATGAGAAAGTGATCACAGAACACAAAACTTCTGTGCCCTTTGAGAACTTACATTCCGGTGAAGGAAGACACAAAAAGCCAACAAAGGAAAGCACTGGGTCTGTCTGGAGCTGTTAAGTGCTGGGCAGAATAATAAATATGTAATATGATAGATATATAATAAATATAAATCATAAATTGGGGAATGGGTGGAGGATGGATGGAGGTGAAGTCCAGGCTAAGTCAGTGTAATGAAGCGATCCAGTACACAGTCACTTGGACTGCTTACTCTTCTCTCTCAGCATCTCTGCTCCACAGTCACTCAGGTGCCCCGATACCTTCTGCATCGTTGCTCTGCCCTCCCCCTAAGATAACGTCTTCGTGCATATAGCTGTAGCCGGATCCCTGGCATGTCCAGGTTCCAGCCTGAGGAAAGTGGTCAAGAAGGGAAGCCTAAGGCCAACGATCCGTCACCTATGCGGAAGAAATGGATGGAGGAGATGGAAGGATGGCATGGACCTGGTTGGAGGGGTCGAAGCTAGAACCGGGAGGAAGCGATGAAGGAAGGAGGAGGCCCAGCCCCATTTGTGCCCTCCTGCCCATGCTCCCACACACCCCAGAAGCAGAGCTAACTCTGGAGCAGCACAGAGGGGCCAACCAGATCCCCTCAGACGGCACAGTGGCTGCCCTGACCTCCCATTTGACCATGTCCTCTGTGAAAAGGACACCTACCTCAGACACATTTCTATAGAACTAAGAGCACCCAAAAGTCACCCCCTGTTAGAAAACCAGAGAAAGCCAAAATGGGTCCCTAGGATGAAGCAAGTATCCGCTCACTAATCCTGAGACGTGCACGCCCCAAAAGCTCCCCCATGCTCCAGATGTCCAGATCTTTCCGCACAATGCCTGAGACCTGGATTCCTCTGCGGTCCCTCCCCACCCCCCTTTACTAGTTTTCCACTCATGTCTCTCCTTGTTCCCCTTCACTCTCTGAACAGCAATATTTTAAATGGGAAATGGTTTATCCATAGCAATCAATACCTGCTTTTCCACCAATTATCACTTATTTATATATGAACAGTAGTTCAGCTGGGAAACATAGGAGTCTGCCCTTTCACAGGGGCACATGAGCAAGCTCTCTCAGAAATCCGGAAGGGACAGCAATCAGCTCCCAAATGCAGCCAGGACTCCCTCCCTCCCTCTCCTCCACCAAGGCAGACAGAGCTCCCTCCCCCAGATCCCAAAACACAGAGGGTCAGCCACGGATGGGGACCAAGGCTCTGCATTTTCTTTCAGCCAGCTCCCACTTCCCACGGATGCACTCGGCTGCATTCCCCTGGAAATCAGACATGGAGATACAAGGCCATCCCCCAGAAGCACCCCTGACGGGACCCTCTGTGCCCCAGCCCGGCCCCCATACACCCGCACAGCAGTGCAGGAACTCAGCACCTCCAGAGGTAAGAGAAAGTGAACTTCCCGACAGACCCGTCCCTCTGCCAGACTAGCCTGTTCCTCAGACATTTCACACTCACAAGGAGGATGGGTGGGGGGTGGGGCAACCTGACCCGGCTTCTATCTGACAGCTGACACCTGGTCCCTGTCCACTGAGGGTTCCGACACCATGCACAGGCCCACAAACACGCGCTCAGCTCAGAAGTGCCCTCTCCCTCTCTCTGGCTCGCCCGCGGCCCAAGTGAGGGTAATGGGCCCGCTCATTTTGCCCCATTCGGAGGAGCCTGGCTGCGGGCCGCTGGGCAGCTCCAGGCACCATGGGGCTGTGCATGCACCCTGGGCGCGCCGCGCGCAGGCATCGGAGAAACGCCGGGGGTCCCGGCGGAGGGTGGTCTCCTGTTGGCGCCCACCCCCGCGCCGTGGACCCTGAGGTCACTCACCGCCCGTAAGCTGTGCGGGGCCGAAGCACAGAGCCAGCTGGATCTACAGGACCACGGCCAGCAGCCTGCGAGGGGGCAGCGGCTGCTGCTGCTGCTGCTTCTCCAGAAATCCGTCTCCCGGGCTCCGGTTCATTCCATGATGCATCTTTGGTCCAGGCACCGCACCCGGCTCACAGGCGCCTGCAATCAGGAGCGGACGCGGCGGTGCCTGAGCCGCGGGGCCGTGGGGCAGCGGGGCCTCCCCTCCTCCATCCCCCTCCCTGCGGGAACCCCCCTCCCGGCCACCACTGGCATCACCACCCACCCCCCTACCCGCCGCGCGCAACCCGCGGCAGCGCCCCGAGGCGCCGCGCGGGTGGACGGCGGGGGAGGGGCGGCCTGGCCGGGATTGCGCCGGAACCTTGGCCACTAAGTCCGAAGCATCCCCGCGTCTCCTGCTGGACCCGCACTTTTGCCGGGGCCTATGCGTTTTCATTCTCGGGCACCTCGCGGCATGGCAGCGGGTCCCCGCGCGACCTACCCCACCTCCGGGCTCTAGGTCGTGCCCCGAGGTCGCGGGGGTTCCTGGCGCGACGGACCCCCCCCCTGGCCCGCGGGCTCCCGCGCTTACCTACGGGGCTTCTCTGGCAGCTTCCTTCCCGCCTCTGCCGCCTCCCTGCGCAGCTCTGACCCGCATCTGTGCGTGACCTCTGCGCCACCACTGCGCTAGCCAGAGGGAAGCCTCGGCAGCGCCAGACCCCCGCCCGCGCCCCGCCTCCGGCTCCCGCGGCACCGGGACCAATCAGAATCCCGCGCGCCTGCACCTGCCTGCCCCGCGGCCAGGCGGCCTCCAACCCACGCGGCGGGCCCGCGACATGTCAGCCCTCGGTCCCCGCGAAGGTTCCGCGCGTCCCTTTGGGGCCCGAGTGGTGACCGAAGCGGCTGAGACCCTCCCCATCCCAGGGCATCCCAGCGTTTGCCCTTCAGGATCCGCGGGTACTCCGATCCGAGGCCTGTGCCTTGGAACTGCCCTGGCCTCTCCCAGCGTCTGCGCCGCTTGCGCGGGTGTCCCGCGGGGGGCCTGTGCTGGGTGGGGGTGCGATCCTTGCAGCTGAAGAAGCCTGGGTACCCGGGAAAGGGAGGCCTCTGGAGGGGTGGGGCCTCAACCCGAGGGGTTCGGGTGTTGGCTCCCAGTCCTCAGGGGGTAGCCTGAGCCTCCACGTGGTTCTTGGAGCAAAACCCGGCACCCGCATAGGGGTGGCCCACTCCCCCGACCCCTTTCTCCTCCGCCCACCGTTCCGCCCGAGGCTGGTCTCCCTCTAGTTGAAGGGTGAACTAAGGAGGTGGTGCAGGCAGGCGGCAATTCACTTCCGGGGCTCCCCGTTTTGCCGCTGCAGTTTGCGCCCTGAAAACCATTTTCCTGATACCAACAGCAAATCATCCCGATTCTATCGGGTTTGGATTTATTTCTTTGTTTAGGCTTTATCAAATTGAGATGGCCGCTTTGCACACCGTAGGTTTGACACTTTGGCACAAGTTAATTCCTGCTAATACGGTCTCACTTTGGGGGTTCTGGAATCTGAGTTGGGCACCATTCCACCTTTGAATATTTACTCCCATTTTTTTCCCCCTCAGTAAGCCATCCAATCAGCAAAGCTGAGAAATAGTTGACCATGCACGTTTTTACCGTAGTAAGAGGTCTACATGTATGTATATTCTACTGAACTCTGTTCTTCAACCAATGCGCAACCCATTTGTACAGACACCATCAGGATCAAAAGGAACACACACGTTTTTCTGTCCAAACACGGGATCTAGGCTGGAGTCCCCTGACATTTCTAATAAGCGGTCATTCCGCCTCATGGAATACTTCCTGAGGGAGCCTGGTACATTCGCCAACACCTCTCTTAGAAAAGCCTCTCCAGCAAATATAGTTTCTGACCCACACATGATGCAACAGAGAAGTTATTCTGAATAATTTGCTTCCGTTCATGCAACATAAGAAAAACAAACATGAGGGTGGCCACCGCAACACCCCAGCTGTGAGTTTTCTATAGGACCTTTTGTGTTGGTCTGCTAAAACAGCCCTAACCACGTAGCCCTTGCGGGGTCATGACCAAGACAGGTCTATCTTCTCAGTTTTGGAGGCCAGCCACTCAAGATCAAGGTGTCAGCACGTTTGGTTTCTCCTGAGGCCTGTCTCCCCAGCATGAGGGGAGTGGCTTTGTGCCCATGTCACTGACTGACCACAGTGCAGTGGCCCGACTTCAACTCTGCGGTCCCTGTGCTATTTTCCCTCACTTTTCCCTTCCATCCCCCAGCCTCTCCCTGCCCACTATGAGACATTTTTCAAAACGTAGTGAATCTCTTTTGGGGGGAAAAATTATGATTTCACTTTCAGTGGCCAGCAGTATTTCCCTCAGGATGTGTTAGTTGAGCACCAGCTGTGAACAGGATGAGAAAGTGATCACAGAACACAAAACTTCTGTGCCCTTTGAGAACTTACGTTCCGGTGAAGGAAGACACAAGAAGCCAACAAAGGAAAGCACTGGGTCTGTCTGGAGCTGTTAAGTGCTGGGCAGAATAATAAATATGTAATATGATAGATATATAATAAATATAAACCATAAATTGGGGAATGGGTGGAGGATGGATGGAGGTGAAGTCCAGGCTAAGTCAGTGTAATGAAGCGATCCAGTACACAGTCACTTGGACTGGTTACTCTTCTCTCTCAGCATCTCTGCTCCACAGTCACTCAGGTGCCCCGATACCTTCTGCATCGTTGCTCTGCCCTCCCCCTAAGATAACGTCTTCGTGCATATAGCTGTAGCCGGATCCCTGGCATGTCCAGGTTCCAGCCTGAGGAAAGTGGTCAAGAAGGGAAGCCTAAGGCCAACGATCCGTCACCTATGCGGAAGAAATGGATGGAGGAGATGGAAGGATGGCATGGACCTGGTTGGAGGGGTCGAAGCTAGAACCGGGAGGAAGCGATGAAGGAAGGAGGAGGCCCAGCCCCATTTGTGCCCTCCTGCCCATGCTCCCACACACCCCAGAAGCAGAGCTAACTCTGGAGCAGCACAGAGGGGCCAACCAGATCCCCTCAGACGGCACAGTGGCTGCCCTGACCTCCCATTTGACCATGTCCTCTGTGAAAAGGACACCTACCTCAGACACATTTCTATAGAACTAAGAGCACCCAAAAGTCACCCCCTGTTAGAAAACCAAAGAAAGCCAAAATGGGTCCCTAGGATGAAGCAAGTATCCGCTCACTAATCCTGAGACGTGCACGCCCCAAAAGCTCCCCCATGCTCCAGATGTCCAGATCTTTCCGCACAATGCCTGAGACCTGGATTCCTCTGCGGTCCCTCCCCACCCCCCTTTACTAGTTTTCCACTCATGTCTCTCCTTGTTCCCCTTCACTCTCTGAACAGCAATATTTTAAATGGGAAATGGTTTATCCATAGCAATCAATACCTGCTTTTCCACCAATTATCACTTATTTATATATGAACAGTAGTTCAGCTGGGAAACATAGGAGTCTGCCCTTTCACAGGGGCACATGAGCAAGCTCTCTCAGAAATCCGGAAGGGACAGCAATCAGCTCCCAAATGCAGCCAGGACTCCCTCCCTCCCTCTCCTCCACCAAGGCAGACAGAGCTCCCTCCCCCAGATCCCAAAACACAGAGGGTCAGCCACGGATGGGGACCAAGGCTCTGCATTTTCTTTCAGCCAGCTCCCACTTCCCACGGAAGCACTCGACTGCATTCCCCTGGAAATCAGACATGGAGATACAAGGCCATCCCCCAGAAGCACCCCTGACGGGACCCTCTGTGCCCCAGCCCGGCCCCCATACACCCGCACAGCAGTGCAGGAACTCAGCACCTCCAGAGGTAAGAGAAAGTGAACTTCCCGACAGACCCGTCCCTCTGCCAGACTAGCCTGTTCCTCAGACATTTCACACTCACAAGGAGGATGGGTGGGGGGTGGGGCAACCTGACCCGGCTTCTATCTGACAGCTGACACCTGGTCCCTGTCCACTGAGGGTTCCGACACCATGCACAGGCCCACAAACACGCGCTCAGCTCAGAAGTGCCCTCTCCCTCTCTCTGGCTCGCCCGCGGCCCAAGTGAGGGTAATGGGCCCGCTCATTTTGCCCCATTCGGAGGAGCCTGGCTGCGGGCCGCTGGGCAGCTCCAGGCACCATGGGGCTGTGCATGCACCCTGGGCGCGCCGCGCGCAGGCATCGGAGAAACGCCGGGGGTCCCGGCGGAGGGTGGTCTCCTGTTGGCGCCCACCCCCGCGCCGTGGACCCTGAGGTCACTCACCGCCCGTAAGCTGTGCGGGGCCGAAGCACAGAGCCAGCTGGATCTACAGGACCACGGCCAGCAGCCTGCGAGGGGGCAGCGGCTGCTGCTGCTGCTGCTTCTCCAGAAATCCGTCTCCCGGGCTCCGGTTCATTCCATGATGCATCTTTCGTCCAGGCACCGCACCCGGCTCACAGGCGCCTGCAATCAGGAGCGGACGCGGCGGTGCCTGAGCCGCGGGGCCGCGGGGCAGCGGGGCCTCCCCTCCTCCATCCCCCTCCCTGCGGGAACCCCCCTCCCGGCCCCCACTGGCATCACCACCCACCCCCCTACCCGCCGCGCGCAACCCGCGGCAGCGCCCCGAGGCGCCGCGCGGTGGACGGCGGGGGAGGGGCGGCCTGGCCGGGATTGCGCCGGAACCTTGGCCACTAAGTCCGAAGCATCCCCGCGTCTCCTGCTGGACCCGCACTTTTGCCGGGGCCTATGCGTTTTCACTCTCGGGCACCTCGCGGCGTGGCAGCGGGTCCCCGCGCGACCTACCCCACCTCCGGGCTCTCGGTCGTGCCCCGAGGTCGCGGGGGTTCCTGGCGCGACGGACCCCCCCCTGGCCCGCGGGCTCCCGCGCTTACCTACGGGGCTTCTCTGGCAGCTTCCTTCCCGCCTCTGCCGCCTCCCTGCGCAGCTCTGACCCGCATCTGTGCGTGACCTCTGCGCCGCCACTGCGCTAGCCAGAGGGAAGCCTCGGCAGCGCCAGACCCCCGCCCGCGCCCCGCCTCCGGCTCCCGCGGCACCGGGACCAATCAGAATCCCGCGCGCCTGCACCTGCCTGCCCCGCGGCCAGGCGGCCTCCAACCCACGCGGCGGGCCCGCGACATGTCAGCCCTCGGTCCCCGCGAAGGTTCCGCGCGTCCCTTTGGGGCCCGAGTGGCGACCGAAGCGGCTGAGACCCTCCCCATCCCAGGGCATCCCAGCGTTTGCCCTTCAGGATCCGCGGGTACTCCGATCCGAGGCCTGTGCCTTGGAACTGCCCTGGCCTCTCCCAGCGTCTGCGCCGCTTGCGCGGGTGTCCCGCGGGGGGCCTGTGCGGGGTGGGGGTGCGATCCTTGCAGCTGAAGAAGCCTGGGTACCCGGGAAAGGGAGGCCTCTGGAGGGGTGGGGCCTCAACCCGAGGGGTTCGGGTGTTGGCTCCCAGTCCTCAGGGGGTAGCCTGAGCCTCCACGTGGTTCTTGGAGCACAACCCGGCACCCGCATAGGGGTGGCCCACACCCAGACCCCTTTCTCCTCCGCCCACCGTTCCGCCCGACGCTGGTCTCCCTCTAGTTGAAGGGTGAACTAAGGAGGTGGTGCAGGCAGGCGGCAATTCACTTCCGGGGCTCCCCGTTTTGCCGCTGCAGTTTGCGCCCTGAAAACCATTTTCCTGATACCAACAGCAAATCATCCCGATTCTATCGGGTTTGGATTTATTTCTTTGTTTAGACTTTATCAAATTGAGATGGCCGCTTTGCACACCGTAGGTTTGACACTTAGGCACAAGTTAATTCCTGCTAATACGGTCTCACTTTGGGGGTTTTGGAATCTGAGTTGGGCACCATTCCACCTTTCGGAGGTCCTATAACTGACCTCTGCCGTTTGAATATTTACTCCCATTTTTTTCCCCCTCAGTAAGCCATCCAATCAGCAAAGCTGAGAAATAGTTGACCATGCACGTTTTTACCGTAGTAAGAGGTCTACATGTATGTATATTCTACTGAACTCTGTTCTTCAACCAATGCGCAACCCATTTGTACAGACACCATCAGGATCAAAAGGAACACACACGTTTTTCTGTCCAAACACGGGATCTAGGCTGGAGTCCCCTGACATTTCTAATAAGCGGTCATTCCGCCTCATGGAATACTTCCTGAGGGAGCATGGTACATTCGCCAACACCTCTCTTAGAAAAGCCTCTCCAGCAAATATAGTTTCTGACCCACACATGATGCAACAGAGAAGTTATTCTGAATAATTTGCTTCCGTTCATGCAACATAAGAAAAACAAACATGAGGGTGGCCACCGCAACACCCCAGCTGTGAGTTTTCTATAGGACCTTTTGTGTTGGTCTGCTAAAACAGCCCTAACCACGTAGCCCTTGCGGGGTCATGACCAAGACAGGTCTATCTTCTCAGTTTTGGAGGCCAGCCACTCAAGATCAAGGTGTCAGCACGTTTGGTTTCTCCTGAGGCCTGTCTCCCCAGCATGAGGGGAGTGGCTTTGTGCCCATGTCACTGACTGACCACAGTGCAGTGGCCCGACTTCAACTCTGCGGTCCCTGTGCTATTTTCCCTCACTTTTCCCTTCCATCCCCCAGCCTCTCCCTGCCCACTTTGAGACATTTTTCAAAACGTAGTGAATCTCTTTTGGGGGGAAAAATTATGATTTCACTTTCAGTGGCCAGCAGTATTTCCCTCAGGATGTGTTAGTTGAGCACCAGCTGTGAACAGGATGAGAAAGTGATCACAGAACACAAAACTTCTGTGCCCTTTGAGAACTTACGTTCCGGTGAAGGAAGACACAAGAAGCCAACAAAGGAAAGCACTGGGTCTGTCTGGAGCTGTTAAGTGCTGGGCAGAATAATAAATATGTAATATGATAGATATATAATAAATATAAACCATAAATTGGGGAATGGGTGGAGGATGGATGGAGGTGAAGTCCAGGCTAAGTCAGTGTAATGAAGCGATCCAGTACACAGTCACTTGGACTGGTTACTCTTCTCTCTCAGCATCTCTGCTCCACAGTCACTCAGGTGCCCCGATACCTTCTGCATCGTTGCTCTGCCCTCCCCCTAAGATAACGTCTTCGTGCATATAGCTGTAGCCGGATGCCTGGCATGTCCAGGTTCCAGCCTGAGGAAAGTGGTCAAGAAGGGAAGCCTAAGGCCAACGATCCGTCACCTATGCGGAAGAAATGGATGGAGGAGATGGAAGGATGGCATGGACCTGGTTGGAGGGGTCGAAGCTAGAACCGGGAGGAAGCGATGAAGGAAGGAGGAGGCCCAGCCCCATTTGTGCCCTCCTGCCCATGCTCCCACACACCCCAGAAGCAGAGCTAACTCTGGAGCAGCACAGAGGGGCCAACCAGATCCCCTCAGACGGCACAGTGGCTGCCCTGACCTCCCATTTGACCATGTCCTCTGTGAAAAGGACACCTACCTCAGACACATTTCTATAGAACTAAGAGCACCCAAAAGTCACCCCCTGTTAGAAAACCAAAGAAAGCCAAAATGGGTCCCTAGGATGAAGCAAGTATCCGCTCACTAATCCTGAGACGTGCACGCCCCAAAAGCTCCCCCATGCTCCAGATGTCCAGATCTTTCCGCACAATGCCTGAGACCTGGATTCCTCTGCGGTCCCTCCCCACCCCCCTTTACTAGTTTTCCACTCATGTCTCTCCTTGTTCCCCTTCACTCTCTGAACAGCAATATTTTAAATGGGAAATGGTTTATCCATAGCAATCAATACCTGCTTTTCCACCAATTATCACTTATTTATATATGAACAGTAGTTCAGCTGGGAAACATAGGAGTCTGCCCTTTCACAGGGGCACATGAGCAAGCTCTCTCAGAAATCCGGAAGGGACAGCAATCAGCTCCCAAATGCAGCCAGGACTCCCTCCCTCCCTCTCCTCCACCAAGGCAGACAGAGCTCCCTCCCCCAGATCCCAAAACACAGAGGGTCAGCCACGGATGGGGACCAAGGCTCTGCATTTTCTTTCAGCCAGCTCCCACTTCCCACGGAAGCACTCGACTGCATTCCCCTGGAAATCAGACATGGAGATACAAGGCCATCCCCCAGAAGCACCCCTGACGGGACCCTCTGTGCCCCAGCCCGGCCCCCATACACCCGCACAGCAGTGCAGGAACTCAGCACCTCCAGAGGTAAGAGAAAGTGAACTTCCCGACAGACCCGTCCCTCTGCCAGACTAGCCTGTTCCTCAGACATTTCACACTCACAAGGAGGATGGGTGGGGGGTGGGGCAACCTGACCCGGCTTCTATCTGACAGCTGACACCTGGTCCCTGTCCACTGAGGGTTCCGACACCATGCACAGGCCCACAAACACGCGCTCAGCTCAGAAGTGCCCTCTCCCTCTCTCTGGCTCGCCCGCGGCCCAAGTGAGGGTAATGGGCCCGCTCATTTTGCCCCATTCGGAGGAGCCTGGCTGCGGGCCGCTGGGCAGCTCCAGGCACCATGGGGCTGTGCATGCACCCTGGGCGCGCCGCGCGCAGGCATCGGAGAAACGCCGGGGGTCCCGGCGGAGGGTGGTCTCCTGTTGGCGCCCACCCCCGCGCCGTGGACCCTGAGGTCACTCACCGCCCGTAAGCTGTGCGGGGCCGAAGCACAGAGCCAGCTGGATCTACAGGACCACGGCCAGCAGCCTGCGAGGGGGCAGCGGCTGCTGCTGCTGCTGCTTCTCCAGAAATCCGTCTCCCGGGCTCCGGTTCATTCCATGATGCATCTTTGGTCCAGGCACCGCACCCGGCTCACAGGCGCCTGCAATCAGGAGCGGACGCGGCGGTGCCTGAGCCGCGGGGCCGCGGGGCAGCGGGGCCTCCCCTCCTCCATCCCCCTCCCTGCGGGAACCCCCCTCCCGGCCCCCACTGGCATCACCACCCACCCCCCTACCCGCCGCGCGCAACCCGCGGCAGCGCCCCGAGGCGCCGCGCGGTGGACGGCGGGGGAGGGGCGGCCTGGCCGGGATTGCGCCGGAACCTTGGCCACTAAGTCCGAAGCATCCCCGCGTCTCCTGCTGGACCCGCACTTTTGCCGGGGCCTATGCGTTTTCACTCTCGGGCACCTCGCGGCGTGGCAGCGGGTCCCCGCGCGACCTACCCCACCTCCGGGCTCTCGGTCGTGCCCCGAGGTCGCGGGGGTTCCTGGCGCGACGGACCCCCCCCTGGCCCGCGGGCTCCCGCGCTTACCTACGGGGCTTCTCTGGCAGCTTCCTTCCCGCCTCTGCCGCCTCCCTGCGCAGCTCTGACCCGCATCTGTGCGTGACCTCTGCGCCGCCACTGCGCTAGCCAGAGGGAAGCCTCGGCAGCGCCAGACCCCCGCCCGCGCCCCGCCTCCGGCTCCCGCGGCACCGGGACCAATCAGAATCCCGCGCGCCTGCACCTGCCTGCCCCGCGGCCAGGCGGCCTCCAACCCACGCGGCGGGCCCGCGACATGTCAGCCCTCGGTCCCCGCGAAGGTTCCGCGCGTCCCTTTGGGGCCCGAGTGGCGACCGAAGCGGCTGAGACCCTCCCCATCCCAGGGCATCCCAGCGTTTGCCCTTCAGGATCCGCGGGTACTCCGATCCGAGGCCTGTGCCTTGGAACTGCCCTGGCCTCTCCCAGCGTCTGCGCCGCTTGCGCGGGTGTCCCGCGGGGGGCCTGTGCGGGGTGGGGGTGCGATCCTTGCAGCTGAAGAAGCCTGGGTACCCGGGAAAGGGAGGCCTCTGGAGGGGTGGGGCCTCAACCCGAGGGGTTCGGGTGTTGGCTCCCAGTCCTCAGGGGGTAGCCTGAGCCTCCACGTGGTTCTTGGAGCACAACCCGGCACCCGCATAGGCGTGGCCCACTCCCCCGACCCCTTTCTCCTCCGCCCACCGTTCCGCCCGAGGCTGGTCTCCCTCTAGTTGAAGGGTGAACTAAGGAGGTGGTGCAGGCAGGCGGCAATTCACTTCCGGGGCTCCCCGTTTTGCCGCTGCAGTTTGCGCCCTGAAAACCATTTTCCTGATACCAACAGCAAATCATCCCGATTCTATCGGGTTTGGATTTATTTCTTTGTTTAGGCTTTATCAAATTGAGATGGCCGCTTTGCACACCGTAGGTTTGACACTTTGGCACAAGTTAATTCCTGCTAATACGGTCTCACTTTGGGGGTTCTGGAATCTGAGTTGGGCACCATTCCACCTTTGAATATTTACTCCCATTTTTTCCCCCTCAGTAAGCCATCAAATCAGCAAAGCTGAGAAATAGTTGACCATGCACGTTTTTACCGTAGTAAGAGGTCTACATGTATGTATATTCTACTGAACTCTGTTCTTCAACCAATGCGCAACCCATTTGTACAGACACCATCAGGATCAAAAGGAACACACACGTTTTTCTGTCCAAACACGGGATCTAGGCTGGAGTCCCCTGACATTTCTAATAAGCGGTCATTCCGCCTCATGGAATACTTCCTGAGGGAGCCTGGTACATTCTCCAACACCTCTCTTAGAAAAGCCTCTCCAGCAAATATAGTTTCTGACCCACACATGATGCAACAGAGAAGTTATTCTGAATAATTTGCTTCCGTTCATGCAACATAAGAAAAACAAACATTAGGGTGGCCACCGCAACACCCCAGCTGTGAGTTTTCTATAGGACCTTTTGTGTTGGTCTGCTAAAGCATCCCTAACCACGTAGCCCTTGCGGGGTCATGACCAAGACAGGTCTATCTTCTCAGTTTTGGAGGCCAGCCACTCAAGATCAAGGTGTCAGCACGTTTGGTTTCTCCTGAGGCCTGTCTCCCCAGCATGAGGGGAGTGGCTTTGTGCCCATGTCACTGACTGACCACAGTGCAGTGGCCCGACTTCAACTCTGCGGTCCCTGTGCTATTTTCCCTCACTTTTCCCTTCCATCCCCCAGCCTCTCCCTGCCCACTATGAGACATTTTTCAAAACGTAGTGAATCTCTTTTGGGGGGAAAAATTATGATTTCACTTTCAGTGGCCAGCAGTATTTCCCTCAGGATGTGTTAGTTGAGAACCAGCTGTGAACAGGATGAGAAAGTGATCACAGAACACAAAACTTCTGTGCCCTTTGAGAACTTACGTTCCGGTGAAGGAAGACACAAGAAGCCAACAAAGGAAAGCACTGGGTCTGTCTGGAGCTGTTAAGTGCTGGGCAGAATAATAAATATGTAATATGATAGATATATAATAAATATAAACCATAAATTGGGGAATGGGTGGAGGATGGATGGAGGTGAAGTCCAGGCTAAGTCAGTGTAATGAAGCGATCCAGTACACAGTCACTTGGACTGGTTACTCTTCTCTCTCAGCATCTCTGCTCCACAGTCACTCAGGTGCCCCGATACCTTCTGCATCGTTGCTCTGCCCTCCCCCTAAGATAACGTCTTCGTGCATATAGCTGTAGCCGGATGCCTGGCATGTCCAGGTTCCAGCCTGAGGAAAGTGGTCAAGAAGGGAAGCCTAAGTCCAACGATCCGTCACCTATGCGGAAGAAATGGATGGAGGAGATGGAAGGATGGCATGGACCTGGTTGGAGGGGTCGAAGCTAGAACCGGGAGGAAGCGATGAAGGAAGGAGGAGGCCCAGCCCCATTTGTGCCCTCCTGCCCATGCTCCCACACACCCCAGAAGCAGAGCTAACTCTGGAGCAGCACAGAGGGGCCAACCAGATCCCCTCAGACGGCACAGTGGCTGCCCTGACCTCCCATTTGACCATGTCCTCTGTGAAAAGGACACCTACCTCAGACACATTTCTATAGAACTAAGAGCACCCAAAAGTCACCCCCTGTTAGAAAACCAAAGAAAGCCAAAATGGGTCCCTAGGATGAAGCAAGTATCCGCTCACTAATCCTGAGACGTGCACGCCCCAAAAGCTCCCCCATGCTCCAGATGTCCAGATCTTTCCGCACAATGCCTGAGACCTGGATTCCTCTGCGGTCCCTCCCCACCCCCCTTTACTAGTTTTCCACTCATGTCTCTCCTTGTTCCCCTTCACTCTCTGAACAGCAATATTTTATATGGGAAATGGTTTATCCATAGCAATCAATACCTGCTATTCCACCAATTATCACTTATTTATATATGAACAGTAGTTCAGCTGGGAAACATAGGAGTCTGCCCTTTCACAGGGGCACATGAGCAAGCTCTCTCAGAAATCCGGAAGGGACAGCAATCAGCTCCCAAATGCAGCCAGGACTCCCTCCCTCCCTCTCCTCCACCAAGGCAGACAGAGCTCCCTCCCCCAGATCCCAAAACACAGAGGGTCAGCCACGGATGGGGACCAAGGCTCTGCATTTTCTTTCAGCCAGCTCCCACTTCCCACGGATGCACTCGACTGCATTTCCCTGGAAATCAGACATGGAGATACAAAGCCATCCCCCAGAAGCACCCCTGACGGGACCCTCTGTGCCCCAGCCAGGCCCCCATACACCCGCACAGCAGTGCAGGAACTCAGCACCTCCAGAGGTAAGAGAAAGTGAACTTCCCGACAGACCCGTCCCTCTGCCAGACTAGCCTGTTCCTCAGACATTTCATACTCACAAGGAGGATGGGTGGGGGGGGGCAACCTGACCCGGCTTCTATCTGACAGCTGACACCTGGTCCCTGTCCACTGAGGGTTCCGACACCATGCACAGGCCCACAAACACGCGCTCAGCTCAGAAGTGCCCTCTCCCTCTCTCTGGCTCGCCCGCGGCCCAAGTGAGGGTAATGGGCCCGCTCATTTTGCCCCATTCGGAGGAGCCTGGCTGCGGGCCGCTGGGCAGCTCCAGGCACCATGGGGCTGTGCATGCACCCTGGGCGCGCCGCGCGCAGGCATCGGAGAAACGCCGGGGGTCCCGGCGGAGGGTGGTCTCCTGTTGGCGCCCACCCCCGCGCCGTGGACCCTGAGGTCACTCACCGCCCGTAAGCTGTGCGGGGCCGAAGCACAGAGCCAGCTGGATCTACAGGACCACGGCCAGCAGCCTGCGAGGGGGCAGCGGCTGCTGCTGCTGCTGCTTCTCCAGAAATCCGTCTCCCGGGCTCCGGTTCATTCCATGATGCATCTTTCGTCCAGGCACCGCACCCGGCTCACAGGCGCCTGCAATCAGGAGCGGACGCGGCGGTGCCTGAGCCGCGGGGCCGCGGGGCAGCGGGGCCTCCCCTCCTCCATCCCCCTCCCTGCGGGAACCCCCCTCCCGGCCCCCACTGGCATCACCACCCACCCCGCTACCCGCCGCGCACAACCCGCGGCAGCACCCCGCGATGCCGCGCGGGTGGACGGCGGGGGAGGGGCGGCCTGGCCGGGATTGCGCCGGAACCTTGGCCACTAAGTCCGAAGCATCCCCGCGTCTCCTGCTGGACCCGCACTTTTGCCGGGGCCTATGCGTTTTCACTCTCGGGCACCTCGCGGCATGGCAGCGGGTCCCCGCACGACCTACCCCACCTCCGGGCTCTCGGTCGTGCCCCGAGGTCGCGGTGGTTCCTGGCGCGACGGACCCTCCCTGGCCCGCGGGCTCCCGCGCTTACCTACGGGGCTTCTCTGGCAGCTTCCTTCCCGCCTCTGCCGCCTCCCTGCGCAGCTCTGACCCGCATCTGTGCGCGACCTCTGCGCCGCCACTGCGCTAGCCAGAGGGAAGCCTCGGCAGCGCCAGACCCCCGCCCGCGCCCCGCCTCCGGCTCCCGTGGCACCGGGACCAATCAGAATCCCGCGCGCCTGCACCTGCCTGCCCCTCGGCCAGGCGGCCTCCAACCCACGCGGCGGGCCCGCGACATGTCAGCCCTCGGTCCCCACGAAGGTTCCGCCCGTCCCTTTGGGGCCCGAGTGGCGACCGAAGCGGCTGAGACCCTCCCCATCCCAGGGCATCCCAGCGTTTGCCCTTCAGGATCCGCGGGTACTCCGATCCGAGGCCTGTGCCTTGCAACTGCCCTGGCCTCTCCCAGCGTCTGCACCGCTTGCGCGGGTGTCCCGCGGGGGGCCTGTGCGGGGTGGGGGTGCGATCCTTGCAGCTGAAGAAGCCTGGGTACCCGGGAAAGGGAGGCCTCTGGAGGGGTGGGGCCTCAACCCGAGGGGTTCGGGTGTTGGCTCCCAGTCCTCAGGGGGTAGCCTGAGCCTCCACGTGGTTCTTGGAGCACAACCCGGCACCCGCATAGGGGTGGCCCACTCCCCCGACCCCTTTCTCCTCCGCCCACCGTTCCGCCGAGGCTGGTCTCCCTCTAGTTGAAGGGTGAACTAAGGAGGTGGTGCAGGCAGGCGGCAATTCACTTCCGGGGCTCCCCGTTTTGCCACTGCAGTTTGCGCCCTGAAAACCATTTTCCTGATACCAACAGCAAATCATCCCGATTCTATCGGGTTTGTATTTATTTCTTTGTTTAGGCTTTATCAAATTGAGATGGCCGCTTTGCACACCGTAGGTTTGACACTTTGGCACAAGTTAATTCCTGCTAATACGGTCTCACTTTGAAGGCTCTGGAATCTGAGTTGGGCACCATTCCACCTTTCGGAGGTCCTATAACTGACCTCTGCCGTTTGAATATTTACTCCCATTTTTTCCCCCTCAGTAAGCCATCCAATCAGCAAAGCTGAGAAATAGTTGACCATGCACGTTTTTACCGTAGTAAGAGGTCTACATGTATGTATATTCTACTGAACTCTGTTCTTCAACCAATGCGCAACCCATTTGTACAGACACCATCAGGATCAAAAGGAACACACACGTTTTCCTGTCCAAACACGGGATCTAGGCTGGAGTCCCCTGACATTTCTAATAAGCGGTCATTCCGCCTCATGGAGTACTTCCTGAGGGAGCCTGGTACATTCGCCAACACCTCTCTTAGAAAAGCCTCTCCAGCAAATATAGTTTCTGACCCACACATGATGCAACAGAGAAGTTATTCTGAATAATTTGCTTCCGTTCATGCAACATAAGAAAAACAAACATTAGGGTGGCCACCGCAACACCCCAGCTGTGAGTTTTCTATAGGACCTTTTGTGTTGGTCTGCTAAAACAGCCCTAACCACGTAGCCCTTGCGGGGTCATGACCAAGACAGGTCTATCTTCTCAGTTTTGGAAGACAGCCACTCAAGATCAAGGTGTCAGCACGTTTGGTTTCTCTTGGGGCCTGTCTCCCCAGCATGAGGGGAGTGGCTTTGTGCCCATGTCACTGACTGACCACAGTGCAGTGGCCCGACTTCAACTCTGCGGTCCCTGTGCTATTTTCCCTCACTTTTCCCTTCCATCCCCCAGCCTCTCCCGGCCCACTATGAGACATTTTTCAAAACGTAGTGAATCTCTTTTGGGGGGAAAATTTATGATTTCACTTTCACTGGCCAGCAGTATTTCCCTCAGGATGTGTTAGTTGAGCACCAGCTGTGAACAGGATGAGAAAGTGATCACAGAACACAAAACTTCTGTGCCCTTTGAGAACTTACGTTCCGGTGAAGGAAGACACAAGAAGCCAACAAAGGAAAGCACTGGGTCTGTCTGGAGCTGTTAAGTGCTGGGCAGAATAATAAATATGTAATATGATAGATATATAATAAATATAAATCATAAATTGGGGAATGGGTGGAGGATGGATGGAGGTGAAGTCCAGGCTAAGTCAGTGTAATGAAGCGATCCAGTACACAGTCACTTGGACTGGTTACTCTTCTCTCTCAGCATCTCTGCTCCACAGTCACTCAGGTGCCCCGATACCTTCTGCATCGTTGCTCTGCCCTCCCCCTAAGATAACGTCTTCGTGCATATAGCTGTAGCCGGATGCCTGGCATGTCCAGGTTCCAGCCTGAGGAAAGTGGTCAAAAAGGAAGCCTAAGGCCAACATTTCCTTCCAGGGGAGTGAGTTACACCAGTCACTCACGGGAACCTGCTCACGAGGCTGTACCTGCTTGCAAGGGAAGTGGAGAAGGTCGTCTTCATCAGGCAACCAGGTGACCAGAAAGAAGAGAGGGGCCTGGTGTGGTCAGGGGGAGCTTCCAGTCCAGCCTATGTTCTTTGTGAGTAAAGATTTGGGATTTTTTTTTAAATAAACAGGGGAGTTGGGGGTACTTTCAAGGGAAGACCTGGAAGAAGTAAAGGAGGGAGCCATACAGTTTTCTGACAGGAAAGAGACACATGCAGGAAACAGGAGGGACATGGGGGGCGGTGGCAGGGAGACCAGAGACGAAGGTCAGAGAAGTCACCTGACCAAGGAGGCCTCTAAGGCCTTGGCCGTGGTCCATCTTTCAATCAGAGTGGCAAGAGAAGCCACGGGAGATCTGCGAGCAGGAGTCTTGAACAAGAAGGGGCCATAAGACCTAATGTCCAACATCAGGCTGACTGACGCTCCCCACCACTCCACGCCCTGTGGTCCCTTCTGCCTCCCTCCTGCATCATCTCAGAGCCCCAAGGCTCAACCCTCACCACAAGACACCACCTCCAAGAGATAGAACACCGGTTTTCCAACACCCACCTTCCAACCCTTCATGACTGCACGTGGCACAGACTGTGACAGGGGCTTGCCTGCCCATGCCTCTGACTAGATCATGAGTTCTCAGTGCAAGAACTTTGCTCACCTTCTCACAAAACAAACTGAGGGTTGCTGGGGGGAGAGGGTTTGGGAGAAGGGGGTTGGGATTATGGACATTGGGGAGGGTATGTGCTTCGGTGAGTGCTATAAAGTGTGTAAACCTGGCGATTCACAGACCTGTACCCCTGGGGATAAAAATATATGTTTATAAAAATTATAAAAAATTAAAAATTAAAAAAAGTAAATAAAGAGACTGTCTTTTTCCATTGGAAAAAAAAAAAAAAAGAACTGTGCTCACCTGTTTGGTCCACCTGTGGCTGAGTACACAGCTGTGAACCCAGTAGAGAAATCAGAACTTGTCTTCCCGAATTATTTAATTACTATTAGAAGGAAAAAGGACTATGCCCACCAAGCTCTCCCTGACATTGAAAACCAGAGCCTGGAGCCCATTGACCTGCCTTCTCTCTGAGTTTCCTGAATCCTGCACCTCCAGGGAAACGTACATCCAACCACAACCCATGAAAAAGCTCAGAACATGCCAGAACATTAACCTAGCTCTGCATGGAAGCCATGCTTGAATGGAGATCTAGAATTTTCAAAGAACCTGATGCGCCCTCTGAGAGGAGCTACAGCCTGGGGTGGGGAACAGGAGGAGTGCACTCACTTGGCTGCCATGCCAAGTGTCCTATTGGGTACTGATGCATTCCACCAGTGCACTAGGAATGGAGGCTACAGGTGGGGAGAAGATACAGTCTTTGTCTTCAAAAGTCTATAGTCCATGGAGATGCTGACAAATAAATATGCAGTTAGTGTCATGGGACAGATGTAAGACTGGAGGGCACATAGGACCTGTGTGAATAACTTGGAGGGGAGTCAGGAAGGGACTGTTCCCCACTGGCCCGCAGGTACATGGAAAGCACCCAGCATCATGAATCTATCACAGTACGCCAACGATGACAACAGAGATGGCTTCACCCATATCATCACACAGGTTTCAAATATAAGTGTGACCACACTGGGTGTTTGGGGACAACACAGCAAAAAGGGAATTCCCATGTTGCTGCTGTAGCAGCGTACGTTGCTGTGTATTAACCACGTCTTTGTTTTCCGTGTTCCGGCATGTTGACACGGGGCCTTGCTGACCATGGAGAGACAGCCCCTCCCCAAGATTAGTAAACCAGAGCCCACACACCCCACCACCTCCTCTACATGCTCTCACACTCTGGCCACTCCTGGCCTCCCCGCCTCCCAGCCACCTGGGGCTGCCCTGTGTGTCTCTTGAGACTTCCATGACTCCTGTTTCTAGAAAACCATGAGTGGGACAAGCTGCTTCTGCCTGATGGTCATTTCCTCCATCTGTGCATCCAACCACAGTGCACAGCCACAAAGCCTGGGCTCCCTTAAAGCATGCATGCCCCTTGGAGGGCGGCAGGCCAAGCCTCAGCTCCCAGAAGCAGCTCTGGTAGCTAAACAATGAGGCTCACACCTGGGAAGCAGCTGGGATGGGTCCCATTCTTAACTGGTCACATTCATGGCAGGTATTCTATGATGGTGGGAAATTTGGAGCAGCCTGGTGCAGGGGAAGGCACTCAGGGGAGCCCTGCAGCCCCCATCTAAGCATATCTCCCTAATGGACGAGCTGAGACACGACGGGGCCAAGGCCACAGGAGTGGTTTCCTCTCTCCCCGCCAGCCTGGGGCAGTGATGCCCAGCAAGGGAACCTCGGAGGTAAGGTCCACCTCCTCCATGGTGGTCATTCAGGGACATAGGCACAAAGCCACTTAACTATCTGAAGTTCGTGGCTTTCAGGAGCCTCTGGTAGTGCTTTCAGAAAGACCTGCAGGGGTTAATTACATTAAAAGTGTTATCTTCCTGACCTTTTTTTCATCTCATCACCTTGCCTTTTCTCCTGTTTTAAGATTCTTCCCTTTAAAGCCACCCTCAGCGCAGCACAAACCAGTTACTCAACGTTCACCCAGCATTCATTCAGCTTCCTTACAAACCTAGCCCTGTAGCACTTACACATGGCTTCTGCTTATTCGTTCAGCAAATATGTTTTCCGTCCCAGTGCGGAAGATGCTCTCCGGGCCATGGAGAACTAGGACGGAACAAACCAATGATGCTGGTCTTCCTGGAGCGCACATTCCACAGAGGGACACTGCCGTGACTCATCCCCACTCCCCATGCTTCCAGCCCGGAAAGGATGTCCTTCACCTGGGACGTTCCTGATGTTTCAGGACTTTTCTTCTGGAAATGGTTGCCATCTACTGGGAATCTCTAAATTGACAGAGAGCAGGAACAAGGTCTTAATCTTCACATCCATCATGACGCCAAGGGCAACGATTATCCGCTGAATGAAGGAAGGGCGTGTCTTTCCACAGAAACACAACCAGTGTGGCCAAAGCAGGCACTGGACGTGCTTCAGTGAGTGATGGGGACATTTTCTCAGGGGACTTCCTGGCAGAGGACTTTGTAAATATTCACAAAGCCCCCATGTGTAACCCTGCAGTGGACCTGGGACCACCAAGGACAGGGGTGGGTGCAGTCATGGGGCTGTCCTCAGTGGGAATGAGAGTTCTCAGTGGGGATGTCCTTCTGGTCAGGGAGGTAAGAGAAGACTTCAAGAAGAAGTCTTGGGACCAAGACTTCAAGAAGAAGCCCCGTTCCTTTGGGGGGGGGGACAGTTACTGATGTTGCCCAGAACAGTGGCCATGTAGAGACCCAGATGGATAGACCAAGGTGCCTCTAGCCACCTCCTACTGATAGTAGCCTGGCCGAGACCCTGCCCCAGCTCTCCATGTGGGTGCCCGGGCTGGAACTGGGGGCTAGGGGAGGGCCGAGGGTGCGCACCTACTGATAGTAGCCTGGCCGAGACCCTGCCCCAGCTCTCCATGTGGGTGCCCGGGCTGGAACTGGGGGCTAGTGGAGGGCCGAGGGTGCGCACCCAGCTGCTAACTCCAGCAAAGGGCTCACGTACACGGGCATTATGCTACACGCAGACCCAGTGGACCACCCCGGCCAGATCCCCATGGCACAGCGGTCCCCCTTGTTCAGAGCTTCCTGAAAAACACTTTTCCTTTGAAGTTAAAAACCCCAGGCTCAACTGTAAC
Source organism: Mustela nivalis (assembly GCF_964662115.1). Taxonomy (NCBI): domain Eukaryota; kingdom Metazoa; phylum Chordata; class Mammalia; order Carnivora; family Mustelidae; genus Mustela; species Mustela nivalis. The sequence goes on from NW_028135804.1 coordinate 109,377, forward strand.
CAACCAGGGGAGGGAAAGACAGACTTTAAAAACTCCATGCTTTTTTTAAAAGTTTTAACAAACTTAAACTTCAGAAAAACTTCAACAAAATGCCTGTTCTCTTGAGGATGAAAAAGTGACCCCTTACCGGGTACATGATGACATGCAACTCTTCCCCCCACGTTTCTACCAGAAAAACCTCTCTGGATGTTTAGCATTGCAAACTCTTTCCAATAAGATTCCAAAAGTAAGTAACTGTGCCGTTTTGCGTGTCTGGGTCACCATTAGCTAGGAAAGTGCTATTTTGACTCTTTCTTTTCTTCACAAGAATTGGCTAATTACCATCTGCTTTTAATTGCACAAAGGTGACAAATGGGAAAACCATCAAAATCCTGAAGTGCCGCTCCACCGCCAATGCCTAAAATCCTCTCCTGCCCCCCTTGACCACACTGGATTCCACAGCTCTGGTTTGGGTCCTCACTCCATCACCACGGGATGCCCCATCTGTGCCCCCTGTGTAGTACATCCCGTGTGTGCCCGCCGGAGGCCAGCCCCACCTGCGCGGCAGCCGCATGGGCTTGGCAGGGACCACGCTCACAGGGATGCTTCCGCATCCACTCCACCTGCTTACGTGCGGAAGCTCCCACGTGGAAGGTTCGAACCGTGCCTAAATGCTGGTCTCCATGGAAACCCGACTTTCATGGTGCCAGGCTCCTATCCCACTATTTTCTTTTTTTAAAGAAGTTTACAGACTACAGCTTTCATTCTTCGTAGGGCATGAGCCTAAGGTTTCCGCTGACCGCCCGTGGTGCTCACATGAGATTGGTTTTCCTTCACTGTTTGGTGGCTCTTGGATTGTTAGTGCGTCCGTGTCTTGCGTGCGCGCTTGGAGAGTGGCGCTGTGCCGTATTTGTAGATACTGTTACTCTGGGGCATCTGTGTTCTTGGGCGAGGTGAAGAAAACATGGGGAGGGCATGAAATACTGAATTTCTGTGAAACTATTCCAAAGCTGCATTTGGAAAATTCATAATTTACCCTCATATCCAGCCAGTGAGAAAAACACCTTGGACCCAGAAATTATCTTCTTAAAAAAGGCGATCTCAAAGGAATGCAATAGAAATATACCATGATATATATTATATATGGGGCAATTTTAAATTTACTAGTAGCCACATTAAAACAAGCAATATGTGAAATTAACTTTGACAATGTATTTTCTTTAATTTAAGAGAGAGAGAAAGAGAGAACAGGCAGGGGAAGTAGCAGGCAGGGAAAGAACCAGATTCCCCACTGAGCAGGGAGACGGATCTGGGGCTCGATCCCAGGACCCTGGGATCATGACTTGAGCCGAAGGCAGAGGCTTAACCATCTGAGCCACCCAGACACCCCAATAATGTATCTTCTTTAGTTCCTTTTTGTGTTTGAAATAGCATCTCGGGGCGCTTGAGGGGCTCCATTTGTGAAGCGTCTGCCTTCAGCTCAGGTTGATCCCAGGATCCTGGGTGGGAGCCTGGCATTGGGCTCCCGGCTCAGCGGGGAGTCTGCTTCCCCCTCTCCCTCTGCCTGCTCATGCTCTCTCTCACTCTTTCTCTCAAATAAATAAATAAAATATTAAAAAAAATAGCATCTCGGGGTGCCTGGGTGACTCAGTGGGTTAAAGCCTCTGCCTTCGGCTCAGGTCATGATCCCAGGGTCCTAGAATCGAGCCCCGAATAGGGCTCTCTGCTCAGCGGGGAGCCTGCTTTCCCTCTCTCTCTCTCTGCCTGCCTCTCTGCCTACTCATGATCTCTGTCAAATAGATAAATAAAATATTAAAAAAAAAAAGCATCTCAAGTATCCAGTATACAAAAGTGTTGACATATTTGGTCTACTCTCTCACAGTCAGTTTTTGAACTCCAGCATGCATTCTAGAACACTTGACAGTTGGAACCAGCCATAAAGTAGCTCTAAGAGCCAGGAGCGGTGCTGAGAGAGAACTTGAAGTGGCCAGAGCCAGCTTCCCAGGAAGCACGTAGAGCATACTCCCATTTCTGAGAGTAATCTGAATTGTGTGGTCTGAGCACGTTTGCCATATTTTCCAAAACTCCAACAAATGAAAAACAGGGGTCCCAGATCTTTATTTGGCAGAAGGCCCAAATTCTGGGGCATCAGGGAAATGCATTAGGGATTTTCCTGCCAAATAAAAAGAAAGTTGATTGTTTGCAGTATGGAGGAATGCTTGGCAGCTTAGCATTAGGAAAATATCTCTTTCATCTTCCCTGGGGGGCGGGGTGGGCATCAACTCCCCAGGGCTCCATCCAATGCCTGCCCCCTTCTGCTATGCTCCAAGCTCTCTAGCCTCCTTGGCAGCCCTCAGAGGAAATGTGTCTCCTCCCCCACCTCAGTCCAGTCCCTTCCAGGTATTTTATCTGTTGTTCCTCATCTCCAAGACTGTTGCTCCATGGAGCTGGTCACTACCATTCACTCCTGCCCAGGCTTCTCCAGGAGGAATCCACCCTCAGGTCCTGGTCCCTCGACCTCTGACCTGACCCCTCCTGGCCCCCAGCCTCTGTCCAGGTTCACCTTCCTTTTTGCTCACCTGGATCACCGAACCGATCTCCTTGCTCGTCCCTCTCCAATCCTCACTTCTCCCCAGTTTGCCCCCCACACTGCTGCCAGGCTGAGTTGCAAAACATAGACCCACTCAGGTCACTTCTTTCAGCTTCCAGACACTTCTGGGCCCCTCCCTGTTGTCTACACAGTAGATTTTCAGCTCTCTCTATAAGTAGAACTCCAGTTCTCCTCAATGAGGTGTTACCAAGAGCCCCAGGCTGTAGAGCAGGTAAAGCGTGAGCTGCTCCGGGGGGCAGAGAGGCAGAGGAGGGGCTGGGACAGAGGCCTCTGGGCTGCAAAGCTGCCCACCGGGCCTGGGGCCCACGGTAGCTGCCGCAATCCTGGAGTGGGAAGCTCTGCTCCCAGCCAGACATGGAGGTCCTCATGGAAGCCAGGCGTGGCCACAGTCCTGATGTCTTCACGTGGTGTCCCGGCTGCCCCTAACTTTCATGCCAACAGCACCTTGCGTGGAACCCTCCTGACTGACAACCCAGATGAACTCATCTTCTGAACTGGGCCTCTCTCTTCTAGGGATTCTGTTAAAGTCACTAACCACTTGTCACGTCTGTGCCCCAGATGTGTTTCTCCTGGCAACGAGGTGGGCAAGGGCTCCAGATGAACTTCTAACCCTGTGCCACGATCAAGTTAAGATGTGAGCACCAGGAATGCCCACTTGGACCTTCACCCTGTTGCTGGATTAATCAAAATGGGTAAAGAACCCTAAAGGTCTTCAGAGCATCTCCTAGAGGCCAGAGTCGCACCACATGTGAGCCCACCGTCCAAGATGTCACCCAGAACCAAAGGGCCTGACACCCAGAGAAGGAGGCAATGCAGGCACTTGCCCAGGGAAGAGAAAATGCATGTAGCCCTGCCATGCCCGGCTGATGGGTCTGCAGGGGCGCGGCTATGGGACCAACTCTTGTCCCTTAGTGCTTCAGGCCCAGCCAGGGGAGAATGCTGGCACCCACTGCACTCCCGTTCCCCTTCCTCAGTTCAGCCTCCAAGCCCAAGAGATCTGTGAATCCCCCAAGGGTTGGGAACGAGGGAGTTGACCCCCCCATGGCGCCTCTGCAGGCCTGATTCTTGCACTGGGCGGTGACCCAACAGAAGCTGTGCGCGTGCACAGGGGTTCCTGCACGCGCGCTCACTCCTCAGGTTCCAGGTTCTAAAGCTGTGTCCTGGCAACAGGCCCCGCATTGTGCTCTAGGCCTTCAGCCGTGACTTGGCAGCTGAAGGAGAGCGCTGCGAGCCTAGTTCGCTATCCTCAGCGTCTGACCTTACCGGACTGCTCTATGGGCAACTCCTTGAGCAGGCCATGCCCCTCCCCCCATCCCCGGGCTCTGCGGGGTCCGCACCTGCCAGGAGGGCTGGTCCGCCCCCACCGGGCTCACTGTGGCCGCAGACAACTCTTGGAGGCCAGGGCTCACCCGGCGGTCCACGCCCCGGGGTCCACTCACAGGCGGTCTTCCAAGTACCCGGCAAGTTGGCATCCGCGCTCCGTCCTAGCAGCTTGGAGAAGGTACTCAGGGACCCTGGCGACCCCGCGCTTTCTTCTGGGGCTTCTTACCTCCTCCTGTAGGTGGGGCTGCCGGCTGAAATCAGTGCTGTCAGATGCCAGATCACAGATGTCCTGCCGCTGCCGCTCCGAGTCCATCGAGGACACGGTCACCCCCTGTCTGCTGCAGAAGCGGGTCATCACTGGGCTGCGGCCCTCAACACCCAGAAATGACCATGGTGACTCCACAGCGGAGCAGGTGTGCAGAAATCCCAGACAGAGCGGCAAAGGGACAGCCCAGATAGAGACTCACAGAAAGGACCCTAAAGGCACTGAGGCCCCACAGGGGGCATTTAGGCGCCTGGGGGTCCACGGAGGCCTCTCTCCCTTTGTGCCCAGGCCTGGGCCTCTGCCGAGAGCCGTCCCCCGGAAAGAGAGCTCAGAAGACCCATACAGTAAGAAGTCCCCCAGCTCCCACAGGAGCTCCTGCCCCACTCGAAATGCCATCACCAGTTCTTACAGTTCCACCAGGGGCTGCCACCTGGTCCAGAAAAAGAGGCGTCTGGCCACAAGTCAGGCCTCGCAGCCCCCGAGGTCCCCCAAAAAAGTCAGCCAAGAGAGCCTCTTGTGTCCAGCCAGAGTGCCTGCACTCTGCCAAAAGAACCAGCCGGAAAAGGCTGCCGATACCACCACGGGGCAGAAGGCAGCGCAGAGGAACTATTCATCCCCAGCTGACTGTTCCAGGCCCCGAAAACGCAAGTTTCCTCTGCTGCCACACAGGCGAGGGGAGCCTCTGAGGCTGCCATCACCCCCTGAGCCGGGGTTTCGAGTGACGGTTGAGGACCTGGACCGGGAAAGAAAAGCTGCTCTCCAGCGCATCCAAGATGCTCTTCGAGGGGACACAGAGGCCACCTGCAGCTGTGGCCCAGCTAGCCCATCCAGTGCCTTGGCCCTGCCTGCTGCAGTGGCTGCTCCGCTGCCAGCCTCTGACTCCCAGGTCACCTCCAGGGACTGCTCCAGTTCTTCCCAGCCTCTCCCTTTGGGGTCTCACCCTGGCTGCAGTGGGAGCAACGTTGCATCTACCCAGGCCCCCTCGATGCCGTCCGGGGACATCACAGCCTCAGTCACAGTCCCCCCAGGGCTGCCTGCACTGCCTGGAGGTAGGGGCAACCCGGGATCCACTGCCCAGGCCCCACTCTGGGCTGTTGGTGGGCAGTGGCCCGGAGCCAGCACCCTTCAAATCTCTCCCGCGCATGGACAGCCGGCAGCTCAGGCTCCAGACCCACTCCAGGCCCTGAGCACGGCAGTAGTCCAGCTGTCCTTGGGCAGTGGCACCCAGGTAGGTTATGTGGTTCCCTTACCCACATCTGCCTCCCGGGGGACCCGTGCCAGTGCCCAGCCAGGCTCGGTAACCTCCTCTGCTGTCCTCGCCCCTGGCGCAGCTGCTGCCCCTGGCTTGACAGCGGCCCCCCAGTTGCCCAGCGCTGTGCCCAATGCTGGGCCCAACAACCAGCACCCCGGCCCCCCAACTGGCACCACAATGCCGGCCCCCATCAGCATGGGGCTTTCGGCAGCACCCACAGTTTTGGGGAGAGGAGATTATGTTGCAGGCCTGTGCACCAGATTAGGGGCTCTCTGCATCACAGCAGCAACAAGCAGGGCCCCAAATGGCCCACAGGGCTCCAGGGCAAGCCTGGGCCCAAACACAGGGGGCCGCCCATGCCAGAGCACCTTGTCGGGGACCGCTGGAGCCAGCACGACGAACCAGCCTGTGTCGGGAGCCCCGAGTTTCCCTCCCTTCAGTCACATCCCCAGGAACCTGAGCCGGAAGAGGTCCAGATCGGACGGCTACAGCACTTCCAGCAAGGCCGCCTTCAGGGATGGGAGCATCCTGGCCTTTCCTCCTAGTGGCTCCACGTCTCTGGTCAGCAAGGCCCAGAGCAGCCTTGCCACCAAGACCCCCTCATCCCCTGCCCTGCGACTGATTAAGTGCAAAAGACCTGCAACATGTAATAATCCATCTTCGGCCACATCACAGTCCACTGCAGCTGCCCCTGGCTTGGCGGTTGCCGCCCAGGTACTTGGCACCGTGTCCCATGCTGGGCCCAAAAGCCAGCACCCCGGCCCCCCAATTGGGACCGCAATGCAGGCCACCATCAGCATGGGGCTTTCGGCAGCACCCCCAGTTTGGGGGAGAGGGGATGATGTTGCCGATCTGTGCTCCAGATTTGGAGCACTCTGCATCTCAGCATCAACGAGCAGGGCCCCAGGTGGCCCGCAGGGCTCCAGGGCAAGCCTGGGCCCGAACACAGGGGGCCGCCCACGCCAGAGCACCCTGTCGGGGACCACGGGAGCCAGCACAACGAACGAGCCTGTGTCGGGAGCCCCGAGTGCTCCTCCTCCTAGTCACATCCCCAGGCACAAGACCAAGGGGAGGTCCAGATCGGAGGGCGGCACTTCCAGCAAGGCTGCCCACGGGGACGGGGGCGTCCTGGCCACTCCTCCTAGCACCATCGCCTTTGTGGTCAGCACGGCCCACACCAGCCTTGCCACCAAGACCCCCTCATCCCCTGCCCAGAGATTGACTAGGTGCAGAAGAGCTTCAGCGGGCAACAAGATATCTTCCTGCACATCCCAGCCGACTGCCGCTGCCCCTGCCTTCACAGCGGCCCCCCAAATGCCCAGCACTGTGTCCCATGCTGGGCCCAACAGCCAGCACACCGGCCCCCAAACTGACACCACAATGCCGGCCACCATCAGCATGAGGCTTTCGGCAGCACCCCCAGTTTTGGGGAGAGGGGATGATGTTGCCGATCTGTGCTCCAGATTCGGGGCACTCTGCATCTCAGCATCAACGAGCAGGGCCCCAGGTGGCCCGCAGGGCTCCAGGGCAAGCCTGGGCCCGAACACAGGGGGCCGCCCACGCCAGAGCACCCTGTCGGGGACCACGGGAGCCAGCACAACGAACGAGCCTGTGTCGGGAGCCCCGAGTGCTCCTCCTCCTAGTCACATCCCCAGGCACAAGACCAAGGGGAGGTCCAGATCGGAGGGCGGCACTTCCAGCAAGGCTGCCCACGGGGACGGGGGCGTCCTGGCCACTCCTCCTAGCACCATCGCCTTTGTGGTCAGCACGGCCCACACCAGCCTTGCCACCAAGACCCCCTCATCCCCTGCCCAGAGATTGACTAGGTGCAGAAGAGCTTCAGCGGGCAACAAGATATCTTCCTGCACATCCCAGCCGACTGCCGCTGCCCCTGCCTTCACAGCGGCCCCCCAAATGCCCAGCACTGTGTCCCATGCTGGGCCCAACAGCCAGCACACCGGCCCCCAAACTGACACCACAATGCCGGCCACCATCAGCATGAGGCTTTCGGCAGCAACCCCAGTTTTGGGGAGAGGGGATGATATTGCCGATCTGTGCTCCAGATTTGGGGCACTCTGCATCTCAGCATCAACGAGCAGGGCCCCAGGTGGCCCGCAGAGCTCCAGGGCAAGCCTGGGCCCGAACACAGGGGGCCGACCACGCCAGAGCACCCTGTCGGGGACCACGGGAGCCAGCACAATGAACCAGCCTGTGTCGAGAGCCCCGAGTGCTCCTCCTCCTAGTCACATCCCCAGGCACAAGACCAAGGGGAGGTCCAGATCGGAGGGCGGCACTTCCAGCAAGGCTGCCCACGGGGACGGGGGCGTCCTGGCCACTCCTCCTAGCACCACCGCCTTTGTGGTCAGCACGGCCCACACCAGCCTTGCCACCAAGACCCCCTCATCCCCTGCCCAGAGATTGACTAGGTGCAGAAGAGCTTCAGCGGGCAACAAGATATCTTCCTGCACATCCCAGCCGACTGCCGCTGCCCCTGCCTTCACAGCGGCCCCCCAAATGCCCAGCACTGTGTCCCATGCTGGGCCCAACAGCCAGCACCCCGGCCTCCAAACTGACACCACAATGCCGGCCACCATCAGCATGAGGCTTTCGGCAGCAACCCCAGTTTTGGGGAGAGGGGATGATGTTGCCGATCTGTGCTCCAGATTTGGGGCACTCTGCATCTCAGCATCAACGAGCAGGGCCCCAGGTGGCCCGCAGGGCTCCAGGGCATGCCTGGGCCCAAACAGAGGGGGTCGCCCACGCCAGAGCACCCTGTCGGGGACCACGGGAGCCAGCACAATGAACCAGCCTGTGTCGGGAGCCCCGAGTGCTCCTCCTCCTAGTCATATCCCCAGGCACAAGACCAAGGGGAGGTCCAGATCAGAGGGCGGCACTTCCAGCAAGGCTGCCCACGGGGACGTGGGGGTCCTGGCCACTCCTCCTAGCACCACCACCTTTGTGGTCAGCACGGCCCACACCAGCCTTGCCACCAAGACCCCCTCATCCCCTGCCCAGAGATTGACTAGGTGCAGAAGAGCTTCAGCGGGCAACAAGCCATCTTCCTGCACATCCCAGCCCACTGTCGCTGCCCCTGCCTTCACAGCGGCCCCCCAAATGCCCAGCACTGTGTCCCATGCTGGGCCCAACAGCCAGCACCCCGGCCCCCAAACTGAAACCTCAATGCCGGCCACCATCAGCTTGGGGCTTTCGGCAGCACCCCCAGTTTTGGGGAGAGGGGATGATGTTGCCGATCTGTGCTCCAGATTTGGGGCACTCTGCATCTCAGCATCAACGAGCAGGGCCCCAGGTGGCCCGCAGAGCTCCAGGGCAAGCCTGGGCCCGAACACAGGGGGCCGACCACGCCAGAGCACCCTGTCGGGGACCACGGGAGCCAGCACAATGAACCAGCCTGTGTCGGGAGCCCCGAGTGCTCTTCCTCCTAGTCACATCCCCAGGCACAAGACCAAGGGGAGGTCCAGATCGGAGGGCGGCACTTCCAGCAAGGCTGCCCACGGGGACGGGGGCGTCCTGGCCACTCCTCCTAGCACCACTGCCTTTGTGGTCAGCACGGCCCACACCAGCCTTGCCACCAAGACCCCCTCATCCCCTGCCCAGAGATTGACTAGGTGCAGAAGAGCTTCAGCGGGCAACAAGATATCTTCCTGCACATCCCAGCCCACTGCCGCTGCCCCTGCCTTGACAGCGGCCCCCCAAATGCCCAGCACTGTGTCCCATGCTGGGCCCAACAGCCAGCACACCGGCCCCCAAACTGACACCACAATGCCGGCCACCATCAGCATGGGGCTTTCGGCAGCACCCCCAGTTTTGGGGAGAGGGGATGATATTGCCGATCTGTGCTCCAGATTTGGGGCACTCTGCATCTCAGCATCAACGAGCAGGGCCCCAGGTGGCCCGCAGAGCTCCAGGGCAAGCCTGGGCCCGAACACAGGGGGCCGACCACACCAGAGCACCCTGTCGGGGTCCACGGGAGCCAGCACAACGAACCAGCCTCTGTCGGGAGCCCTGAGTGCTCCTCCCTCTAGTCACATCCCCAGGCACCAGACCAAGGAGAGGTCCAGATCGGCCGGCGGCTTTTCCAGCAAGGCTGCCCACGGGGACGGGGGCGTCCTGGCCTCTCCTCCTAGCACCACCATTTTTGTGGTCAGCACGGCCCACACCAGCCTTGCCACCAAGAACCCGTCATCCCGTGCCCAGCACCTAAGAGGACGTAAAAGAGCTGCACCGTGCAAGAAACCATCTTCTCCCCCATCATAGCCCACCTCTTAAGGGCCTAAAGGGAGAGGCTTGGCTGAGCCAATAACTACCTGGAGACATATCTAGTGGTGTACTTCCACCTTCCAACATTGGGAAAACTTCCCAATCCCTGACCTACCATTTTTAAGGAAGGTGGGGGCCTGAAGCCTCGTCTGTGATCCCAGGGGCCATGGGCCTTCGGACAGTACACGGTAATCGGGTCCCTTGGGCCTCCAGTCCCACAGCTCCTGGGACTCCTGCCGCTGCCCACAGATTTCCCCTCCCCTCTCCCCACGTTCCTCTCAGAACCTTTAGGTAGTGTTCATTTCATTAATAAAAGCCTGTTCTAGTTTCTCTGCATAGCTCTCTTGAGTCTCCTCTGTGGGTCATGTGGGCAAAAGTTGGGGGCCGAATGGAGGCTGGCATGGGAAGCCAGACGCCACCGTTTCCAGGTTCCCGTGGCCCAGCGGAGCGGGTAGGGCTGGAAGGACAGACCCTCGAAGAGTGAGAGTAGGTTTTCCGTTTCGGGGATGGGCCTGGGAGAACACTGGCCTGGGGAGGGCAAACTGGGGAGACTCACCCTTGCCTATTGGAAGCGCTGCTCCTCTCTCACTGGGGACCCCACGGAATCTTCTTGCTTCACAGCCCTAGGGCGATGTAAAGACACTCCTGGCCTAGAGTATGGGTCTGGCATCCACGACTGTGGCTCAGGGCAAAGGAGGACAGCTTTGCCTTGAGGGTCTGACAGCTCCCTGAGCGGTGAGTGACATCCCACTTCATACAAGCACCAGGCCTCCCTCCGTGCATCTCTTCCCTCTGCCAGGCATTTGGGGGCCCCTTCCGGATGGCACTCAGGAGAAGAATGAGGAAGAAACAAGTCACCTGGGAGAGGGAGGGAGCAAGGACGACGCTGAAAGTACTGTCACCCCCAAAACTCCTCAGTCCCATATTGATTAGATACAAGATCACAGACAACGAACGAGGAGGTTATACATTAGTCTTGGGTCTTGTAGGTCAACCAGAAGGAATGGGAGTCCTACATCGACCATAGTCTTGCCGGTAAACAGAGTAGGCTGTGCCTGGCCCAGCAGCATGGAATTTTTGGCGGAGAAAAACTCACTCATATGTTTTTAGCTAAGTTTTATCAAGGCCTGAGACAAAATTAAGGAGAAATTATGCCATAAACTAGAAATTCCCAATCTATCAGGGTAGCACACCCATCAAGGACAACACAATTATTAGTAGATCAGAACATTCTGCGGGTACCGCCCATTATCTGTGTTGAATAAATGGAAGATAACAAGAGTCAGGTGGAGCTCTCTACTACTTTGTTGAATCCTTAAAAGGGACACTTGAAAACAGGTGCCAGAAGCAGTAGGAAGCCTGATACCTTCGAAATTCACCAGCGGATAAGAAAGGCAAGCATCCTAACTGCACCCCTCCTCTGTTTCAGTGCATTGCTGCAAGAAAAACTTTAGAAATTTCCTTTGCTTTTTTTGGATAGCCCAGATATCCATTACACACTCCTTGTAAAACCCCTCATCCAAGATCCACTCCACTAAGGAGCACACTCCCAAAGCAAGAGTTAGCTACACTCCCAGTCTAAAATTATTTACTCCCCTAATTGAAATATTTACTGAATCTGAACAACAGTGTAACCACTTTATAGTTGTCATATCCTTTTATGAGGTCAAGAAGAACACAGAATTGCCTAACTAGACGAGAGCCTAGAACAGTATCATCAAAACCAAGTATTCAAGGAAAACACCCACCAACTGTTCAAAAGTACAAGGTCACGAGTATAAAATAAAGGGCAGCTGTCCTAAGACCATATGCTAATGAAGCCATGTCCTGTATTTATTGTACATGGAGTTTGGGGCTTGTCAAAACAAAGCCCTCCTGCCCACCAACCCAGGTTCTTCCTTGTGGCTGATGGCATCTTGTTAGAAAACATCTTAAATTTTTAAAATGCCCATCACCTGCTGCCAAACAAGCCTGATAGTTTCAAGTGAACTGAGCTACACCACATAGTTCTGAGCATGGACGGTTTTAAGAAATAAAGTGGAATCCTCAAAAAATTCCACAGGGAGTGAGCAGTCAATCTAGATAACTTTCCATCTGCCCAAGCTCAGACATAATCTTTAAAAAAAATTAGTTTTACATGGCTTTCTGGTTTGTTGACACAAGTAACTTAATAAAATTGTTTTGCTAAAACCCTGATTTTTTTCCCCTTTGAACTCACACAGTATCTACATATTCCATTAGTTGCTTTTAATACTTCACTTGTCCTTTAAAAAAATCTTTTAAAAGGAAGAGAGGGGTGTAAAGATATGCAGGTAAATACAATAAGTGCTTTTCTCTAAATAAGCTGCCAGCATGTTCATTGCTGTATTGCTTTTATTAGTAAAATATTGGAAGCACCTTAAATAGTTTTCATGAGGGAACTAGCTAAATAGTTATTGATATATAAAGGACTGCAATACAACTATTTTTTTTTAAGTAGCTCTATCTGTACTATCATGAAAGATTTCCATTACAGCATTCAGTGAAAAAATTAAGTGACAGAACAACATGTATAAATGTGAAACCATGAATGTAAAAAACAAAAATATATTTGTGTGCTTGAAAGTTTGAAAGGATTTTACCAATATCTGAGAAAGAGATGGATAGAAGGGAATTACTTTTTGCTGTATACCTGTCTATGATATTTGTTTTTACTACAAGTAAGAATCAGATTGTAAAATAAAGAAAAATGTAAACCTAGAAAAAATCTCTAAGTGCACAAAAGATATACATAGGAAAATGGATATTTATATTTTCCAGTATGCTTTTTAAAATCTACTATCTAGAATTTTATATCATGGGACATATTATATATATGTAATTTCAATAAAGTAAATTTTCTAAAAAAAAAAAAAAAAGAGTGCATGCAGAGGGGGCAGAGGGAGAGAAGGAATCTCAAGCAGACTCCATTGAGCGTGGAGCCCAATGCAGAGCTCAATCCAACGACCCCGAGATCATGACCTGAGCCAAAATCAAGAGCTGGACACTGAACAGACTGAGACACCCAGGCACCCCCCAGAGGCAACTTTAGATCCTTATCAGTGACCCTGAGCCAGCATGTATCACCCTCAAAGTCACCCCACCCTGGACTCTGCAAACTGCTTCTCTGTTCACTAGGTGGCTGGGAGCTGAACTCTGTTGCATGAGCTATGGACACGTATACACTCATTCACATGCAGAGACGATCACACTCACAGGCAGACACACATGATCACATACGTACACACACGACCCACATGCTCACTTGGAGATACACGTGTACATGTACACACATGTCCCCATGCACTAACACACAGACACAAACACACGGGTATGTGCATGTTCACGCTCACACACACATGATCAAAGTCACACACACCGGCACCTACTCAGAGGTCTGTCCAGCTCCACAATACAGACAGGAGGGTGGGTCTTGTGGGCATCCTGAAGGCTGCGGAGGCCCCTCCCTCCAGAGCCCAGGCTTTGTTCCCCCATCTGTGCTGCCTTTAATGCTCTCAGGTTTAAACCCCCTTGGCTGGAGGACAGCTGGACAGTCAGTGCTCACTCTCAGGTGAGTCCTTCTGTCCCGGGTGACCCGTTTGGCCGGGTCAATGCCCTCCAGGAGACCCACGCCTGCTGCCTTGGGAAGTTGTTCATTTGGGCTTCACGATGGGAGGAAGCTGAACAATCATAAGAATGCGTTTCTGCAAATTTTGGATTTACCTAAAGACACAAGCATGTGCCTATTAGGCATGGGGGAAATTATCAGCGAATGTTTTAAAAGAACCAATAAAAAGGAAAATATCATTGCTCGTTGTTTTTTATGGATCCTAATGTTTCTTTCTTTTTTGTTTTCTAATGGAAACATCAACAAACTCCCCTCCTAGATGCCGGCCACTAACTGACACAGTCAGCACACGGTAATGCAGGCACGCGGGTACCCGCCTGTCATAATTCATCTTCAAAACTGAAATTGGCCCAACAAAGAGCACAAAATCACTGCAAAGAGCAGATTCAATAAAAAACCGATTTCACTCTCTTTTCCAAAGCAACAAGCCGGGGACGGGAGCTCTTAAGTACATATCAGGTCGCTTCTCCGATTGCCACTCCCACCCCAATTTGATGAATTCTCAGCTATTTACTGAGGACCTACTCCACTGGAATCATTAGTTAGGTACTGGAGGAAAGCAAAGTTTGAGGCAAATTCCCCATGGCCAGGAAGCACAGTCAGGTGGGGAAGGAGATAAGTTACACTGTTATGAAAGCCCCAGAAGAGAGGCAGTGTGGGTGACTCCTGCCAGGGAATCAGGGAGGGCTTTATGGAGGAGGTGGCATTTACACGTGATGGAGAGGCAGGAAGAGGGTGGGCAGGAGCTCAGACTAGCACGGGGGCAGATTTAGCGGAGTGCAGGGGGTAGTGCGGGAGCGTGCAGAAAGGCAGGTGGAAGGTCCCTGATTGTGGAAGAAGCAGGTGTTGAAATTTGTAGGTGAAACCTGAGCCCCCTTCCCCTCCTACGGTATGGTAGGACAGCAACCTGCCCCCTGCCAGGCCCTGGGTGGTCCAGCTCCCTTGGCTGCAGGCCTGCCCCCAGGAGCCCAGAAGGGCAATGCAAAGGACTCAGCCAATGCTGCTAATCAGAGGAGGCGGGGGCGGGGGGGGGCCTGGGGGGGCTGTCACTGGGGTCACTGCTCACATGGGGCACAGGCCCCACAGTCAACCCCACAGCAGATGGCTCCCGGCGCTTCCAAGGCAAAAGGTTTTGGAGCATTTACTGTTCAGTGATTCTCTCCACCTCTGCTGCTGACATTCCCCTCCTTGAATGTTCGAATGTGCCAGGAAGAGACACTGAAGAGAAATGTTCAGGGGCACAGGAGGGAAATGCTAATGAGAGCCACAAAGCAGAATCCCAGGGAAGGGGAAGTCTCCTGAAGGAGTGGCAACCTGGTTGCTCCCTAACAGGGAAGTCAATTTGGTGACTGGGCAAGAGACTGTCAGAAAAGCGGGGCCCGGGGAACAGAGGCCGGGTGGCAGCCAAGGGTGGTGGGAAGGAGACCCACGCTGGTGCAGGTCTGCTCGCCCGCCGGCCATCCAGACCTCCAAGGGGTATTTGCTAACAGACCGACTGACTGTGGGGAAACTAGGGGTCACAGCTTCTCTGCAGGGGAAGGCAGGTGCTGCTGGGACCTTTCCGTCTCGGAGGATCTTGGCAACATGTGGAATGTGTCCCTCAGGAACGCCCCACCTACACCTGTGGCTCTCACCTTTCTGGGGCAGAAACCCGGACTTGGGGGATCTGGGAGATATTTGCCCTTTCCCTCCCCATGCACATTCCACCTGTTGCCCACTCCGTGTGTCCCCTCTGCTTCTCCTGCGTTTCTCTGCTCCCCCTACCCCACCCAACGACCCCATGGTTTCCTCTGGGACAGACTGAATCTCCAGTTTGGAGGATTCACTGCCTCATTCTAGATCTTATTTCTCAGCCTTCCCCCAGCCCCATGCCCCTCCCAAGACCCCCAGCCCCATCCCCCCACCCCACAGCCCCTCCCCCCAGCCCTTGCCCAGGCACCACAGCCCCTCCCCCCCACCCCACAGCCCTTTTCCCAGGCACCACAGCCCCTCCCCCATCCCCAGAGCCCTTCCCAGGCACCAAAGCCCCACCCCTGGCCCCATGCCCTTCCCAGGCCCTCAGCCCCTCCCCCCACCCCACAGCCCTTCCCCCCAGCCCTTGCCCAGGCACCACAGCCCCTCCACCCCACCCTAAAGCCCTTTCCCAGGCACCACAGCCCCTCCCCCATCCCCAGAGCCCCAAGGCCAGGCCCTGCTCCCTCCCTGCCCTTGGGAGGGAGGTGCACCATGGTGGTCCACATGGGTGGACCATGTGACCTGTCTGGGCTAATGAGCTATTCTTGATGCAATGCCTCCGGAGGCTTGCCACGTCCTTGTGCCCTGGAGTTGGGCAAGCTTTCATTCCTGGGATCCCCCAAGAAGGTTATGCACCAGGCAGAGGCGTCACTTCAGATATGGCCTCTGCAGAAAGCTGAGGAAAAGACCCAAGTCTATTCAGGAGCCTAAAGAATGCCCCGCTCGCCCGCCCCAGAATGAGGGTAGCCCAGATCAGCTGTAGCGAGGTGAACCCGCAGAGCCCTGGTCATGAGAAGAAATAGCCTTTGTCTCAAGTCACGGAGGGTCGGATGCTTTGTTACATGGCGTGGCTGCTCTGTTTGCGGGCTGGTGCAACCCTGGTCATCCAAGCTCCCCCCCTTCCTCCTTAAGCCCAACTGTCATAGGGATGCTCGCTGTAGCAGGAAAGACTTCCCCATGAGAGAGATTCTGACTTTCTTCCAGAGGCTTATTCCTTAGTTCACGTGCCAACATACGGAGATCCATGCTCAGCCTTAGCAGGGGCGACAAGAGGCAAGAGCGGGGTGGTTCTGCAGGAGGCTGAGACATACGCCCTTTCTTCGAGAGTGAGAGAGCAGGGCCAGAAGCCAGCAATCACATGGCAGGGTACCGGCCAAGTTTCTGACCCAAGAGCAGACCACGGGGAGACAAAGTCATCATTCTGCAGATGCCCGTGTTTCTTCTTAAAGACAAATTATCTCTATTTTTTAA
Organism: Mustela nivalis; assembly: GCF_964662115.1. Taxonomy (NCBI): domain Eukaryota; kingdom Metazoa; phylum Chordata; class Mammalia; order Carnivora; family Mustelidae; genus Mustela; species Mustela nivalis. The sequence continues at coordinate 125,716 of NW_028135804.1, forward strand.
AAAATCCCCAGTAATTACGAGTATCCCTTCTTCTGCACACACCGCATGAGCCAGTGAGGAACTGGAATGCAACACAGCCTTCCCATATGTCAGTACCAGTTACGCCTTCTTTTAAAGCGTGTTCTGTGCATCCTTCTGGAAGGAGGTGAATGAAATGTTCTTGTAAATGGACAAACGATTCACGGGATCATGACTACTTCTCACCAGCTGCATCAATTCTAGGCAGCGATGGGACTTGGTGAGATATTATTTACAACTTGTTAAAAACACTCCTTGAGACACTTCGGGCCTTGTTTGGTCCTGGTGAGCTCAGCTGCACGTGGCTGGGATGGCAGTCGGCCGAAACTGGTCCTCCCGGCACACCCACGCTGCCTGGGCCCAGAGGAACTGCATGCCGGCATGGGGAGGTTTCTGGAACTCTTTCCTCTGAGAGGGAGGACGGGGAAGCCTGAGACATGCACGGGACTTTACTGGGCCATCAACGAGGCATTCGATCAGGCATCGATCCAAGTGACATTCTGTCTGGTGATGGGGTCACAGCTACACAGGGCAAAGGACAAACACACAGTCCTGCTCTCAGGTTGCCTATGGTCTCACAGAGATACGGTTCCCCGTCTATTAGGTAGTCTTCAGGAAAGAAATGACCTGGCTTGCCTGTCCCTTAATCTCCTCCTCCGTCAAATTATGAAAATGAAAATGGTCATCACATCCCAGGACGGTGGGGACAGCCATGTCAGCCAACACATGTCCACCATACCCCCTTGTTCCCTGAGAGGACCCTGAGCTTGTTGGGGCGGCCATGCTTCCTGATGATGGCTCACCTTCTCAGGCTCCCTGTGGCCACGTGGGCCACGCGCCCCGGTTCCTGTCCGTGAGCACAGATAGAAATTTTGGTGAGCGCATTCCTTTCTGAGTAAAAGGACAAAGTTTCGCGAGAGACGCTGCTCATTTGCCTTCTCTCCAGAAACACCTGAATGGAACCTCTGACCACGTGGGACCAAGGGGACAGTGACGGGCTGGAGGGGCCTTGGGCTCCGGACGTGCTCCTGGGCACCTGTCAGCCGTGTTCTACTTAGTTCCAGACAGCTCTTGCTTCAGCAGCTGTCTCACGGGTGAACGTGCTCTGGACAGTGTGAGCCCACAGACTGCAAGGTGTGCAGGAAGTACTCCTTGGGGCCGCACTGTGTGGTTACTGATGCCGTGAGCACCCAGGACGGTGGCGTGGTGAGCGGGTGCGGACGCCAGATGCTTCACGGGGTCTGCAGTCCCAGCCAGTGCCACGGGCTCTGAGCCTCAGAGGTCTTTCCAGGCGGACCCCTCTGCTCCTCCCAGCTGTCCTGCCCTCCACGGGGCTTCTACATTGGCCGTTCCAGGAGGATCCAAGCCGGAGCCCTGGCTTCCGTCCTGCACGAATCGTCCGCCTCGCTTATTTCCAATGGGGGTCTGCTCCCAGCTCACTCCCAGATGAGAACCTCCCGGAGGGACCCCTCACCATCAGTAGCCCCTTGACGTTCCCGTCCTTCGGGCCCGAGTGCCGACACTGCCACGGACATTTCAGCAAGGCCTGGGGAGACACAAAACATACCTCACTTTCAAAAATTCAATCCTAAGAAAAAAAAAAGAACCATGCAATGTTTGCTTTTTTACTGTGATATATTCTTGTTAACTTCAATATAAAAATGTTTTAACTTCCCTGCTGATGGAAAGAATTAATTGTATTCGAGGAAGATGCTGGGTGTTCAGCCGCAGTTTTGCGCGCCCCCTCAGAGGGCGTTCGGGAGCTCCCTGTCCTGTCGTCCATGGGACGTGGGTGCCCTCCTGTGACCCCTTGTTCCACACACCGTCCCGTCCTCATGGAGCGTCGTACCTCCCTGGCCACTGGCAAACTCCCGGGTGTGCTCCCGTCTGAGAGAGCCCAGCAGGCCGGCTGTGCTAACCGCTTCGGCCTCTGGTCCCACCACACACCTGTCAAGCACAGGGAACATTCTGTTCATCGTGGAAGGCTTCCAGTTACTCGTGTGTGACCAACGATCCCCACACCTAGAGACCCCTCCTCCCGAGGGGGACAGGTGCCCCAGGAGCAAGCGGGCACCAGCTGCCTGGACGCGCCTCGGTACCACAAGCGGGGAGGCGTGAGGACAAAGAGAGCGTCTGAGAACGGATGTGCCGGCCGGTGACGTCCCCACGCACCCTCGCAAGCCGTCTCTGCCCCGCACCCGAGTGTGGAGGTTGAGGCTGGGGCAGGAGGGCAGGGAGGGACCTGCTTGCTGCTGGGAGGGACCCGGCACGGAGGGACCCGTCTCCCGCTCCCCGTCCCTGGTATTTCTTATCCCCAACCCCACACGGGAAACAGAGTGCTTGGTGTTCATTCTGAGCGCAGGTCAGTGGTCTGTACAGGAAACCGGGATGGGCTCTGGTGTTGGCCACATCCCCCCAGAGCCACTTCTGTGTCTCCCACTCTCAGGGGCCCAGCAGAACAAGGGGGGCTCTAGGTGTCTCCCCCAAGCCCCTCCCCTCGGCCCTCTGGAGGGGCAGGCTGCCCTCCGGGATCTGTCCATGGCTGTGGGCTAAGTGTCCGAGGTCTAACAGCCCCTCGTCTGCCATTAAGAGCTCCGTTATGGGAGCCTTCATAGCAGGTGTCATTGAACAGACATTAAGACCCAACTGGCCATGGTTAAGGGGACCATTAGCACATGCCTGATGTTTGCCCTGACAAAGGGTGACCCAGCCAAGCACTCATGTGATAATGGGCTGGGAAACACTCCCTGGGGCGAAGAAACAGGATGGGGGGGGCGGGAAGGGCACGCCCTGCCTGGGGCCCTCAGAGCATCTGAGGACTCTAAGTCAGCCTCGCCCTGGCCTCCCTGGGTCTCTGGCGCTCGACCAAGGAGGTGGGGACCGCTGCCTGCCCCACCAGCCAGAGCATGCTCCGGGGAAGCCTGCCTTGTGACGGCAGGACAAAGGGTCACGCTGCCTCAGTTTCCCCTGAGCTGACGGGTCTTTGGGAGCCGAGACCAGCGTCAAAGCGAGCTGAGCTCATTTATGCTTCTGTGGGTCTGAAGGGGGCAGGCCCGTCAGGGCACCGACACCCCACCTCCAGCAGAACTGTGCATCCGCATAGGTGGCCGGCCCCACCAACCCACTCTCCCACCTGCAGCCTTCCATGACCAGGAGGCGGCGCAGTGTGGGGTGCAGATGGGCGCTTTGGGTTCAGGTCTCCCTGGGTTCGACGCCCAGCTCTGCCCCCTGCGAGTCAGGCTCCTCTTTTCTGTTCCCTTGGGGCGCTGCGCATACCATCCCTCTGGCCGCCCAGTTCCCTCTGCTCTGTGTTCATGCCTGCACCTGCTGGAGAGTGGAGAGCCCAGGGTCTCCTGGACCCTGCCACTCCCCAAGGGAGCAGACACCCCCTAAATCACGTTCCATCCATGAAGGTCCTTCCCCTGGGCCACGCCCGATGGCGAGCACAGCCGGAGACTATCCGCAAAGCCACCAACCTGCCCGCTGACCAGACCTTGAGCCCCCACCTGCGTACCCAGCCCCGGCCATGCGCTCAGCTCACTCCTGCCATGCTTTCTGCTCCCAGCGCCCCAGGTACCACTTCCTCCTACCTGCTCCTCCTCCTCCCCTTTCTGAGCCCTTCCCTGCCCCCACCCTGCCTCCTCCCAGGCGGTCCCTCCCCCTGAACCTATGGCTTCCCATAGCCTCTATGTCCCTCAGCCTGTAGGCCCCTTCTGCGTGGCACGTGCCTTCAGGAACCTGCCTCGGGCAGCCGGGTCCTCCTCCTCCTCTCTCTCTGCCATGTGCTGTGGTGACCAGCAGTGTATGTGAACGTGCTCTTGCCAGACTCATCCCAGCCCTAACTGAACGTCAGGTGCACTCTACCCGCCCGCTGAGCCAGTCCCAGGGCTGCGCCCTGCCGAAGGGGTGGGAAGGTCAGCACACCTCGTGCCGGGCCTGTAACCTTGCACACTTAGCCCCCAGCCACGGACAGCCTATACTCCCCCTGCCTGGAGTGCAGGGTACTCCCACGGGCCGCGGCCAGCCAAGCCCGCAGTGTTTCCCGTGGGTCATCCAGCCCCTCTCACGTGCACAAGTGCCTCCTCTAAGATTTCTCGTTCCCCGTGAGTGGTGGCGCTTTTACTCTTAGGACCGCGCTCACTGCGTCAGACATCGCGGTCCGGAAGGGGCTGAACAGTGGCTGCTAGAGAGGCACGTCTGCGTTCGCGACTCTGCAACCTGTGGCGGATACCTTTAACGGGTCTTGCCTAATGTAAATAAACGAAGGATCTCAACATGAGACGGTCCTGGATCATCCCCCAACCCAGACACAAGCGTCCTTTCCAGATACACACACACAGGACAGGACACACGGACACAGAGACAGATGGAGGGACGCAGCCATAACCACGGACCCTGGGGCCACAGCGGCTGTGCAGGGCCAGACAGACCCTGCCTCAGAGCCTGGCCTGAGTGGCTGCTGTGGCCTCGCCTCGCGCATGGACATACGGCCCCCCCGGACACTGATTCCGGATGCCCCACGGACACTTAAGGGGCAGCGGGCAGCTTGTTAGAGTCTCGTGGGTACTGAGGGGCTGAGTCCCAGCCTCCCCGTGAAATGGGGGGGGTAGTTGGTAAAAACAACCGTTTGCCCCTTGGGTTGCTCTGGACTTAAGGGTGTAGAAGAATGGACCCATGGACAGCAGGGAGGGCCCACGTGGGACACAGCATGTGCGTGGAAGGCACCTGCTGTAACAGTCCGTCTGCGGGGTCCCCAGCTCAAGCGCTCTGGTCTCCGGGGTCTCCGGGCTCACACGCTCTGGTCTGAGGGATTCCCCTTCTCATGCACTGTGGTCTGCAGGTTCACCCAGTCTCGTGCTCTTGTCTGTGAGGTCTCCCGCTCATGCACTCTGGTGTGCGGGGTATCCTGGGCTCCCGGTCTCTGGTCTGTAGGGACCCTGGCTCACCCGTACTGATCTGCAGAGTCCTCTGCTCATGAGCCCTGGTCTAGTGGGTCCACTGCTCACATGATCGAGTCTGTAAGGTCTCCGGCTCGTAAGCTCTGGTCCGCGAGGTCTCCCCGACTCTGCACTCTGGTCTGCGGAATTTCCGTGGCTCATGCGCTCTGGTCTGTGGGGTCTCCCCCTCACGCACCCTGGTCTGCAGCACCTCCCTGCCTTGGGCGCTCTGGACTGTGGGGTCCCCTGCTCACGAACCCTGGTCTGTGGGGGTCTCCTGCTAACGCACTCTCATCTGTGGGGTCTCCCCAGCTCTCGTGCTCTAGTCTGGGGGGTCTCCCCAGCTCTACACTCTGGTCTATGGGGTCTCCCCAGCTCATAAGCTCTAGTCGGCAGGGTCTCCCCAGCTCACTCACTCTGGTCTGCGGGGTCTGCCCCTCATGCACTCTGTGTCCACCCCGCCACACAGCATGTGTTTCCCAGCCACCACACTGCTGACACTCCCTGCTGAGAGGCTGTCCTGGGCTCTGTAAGATTTGAGTGGTGTCCTTCCACTGCATTCGCCCCGGCTTGGCTCCCTGTCATGCGGAACGACCCTGGCTCACTCTGGCCCAGGTTGGGAGACACCGCTGCCCTGGTGGAGAATAGCCTACTAGGTGGAGGGGCCAGGACTTCAGAACCTGGTGCTCCTGAGTGCAGTGGGCTTGAGATGCAGGCAGGGGTGCCGGGTGGAGCACTGGAGCCAGCAGATGGTTAGCAAAGGCCCTGGGGTGGGCAGGCCATGCAGGCGGTACACAGACAGGGACCCGGATCGCCCTGGACAGTGGCACCAGCTGCACGGTGACTGCAGGTGCTTCGTGAAGCTGCGATGTGACGGGAGCCATCTGCCCGTCACGGGGTTGGCTGCCCCGTGGCTGTTCCTGCTGTTCCAGCCAGCTGAGTAAACCCTTAATGGGATGCGGGACAAAACATCTCTTCACGGGGCTGCAAAGCCTCCCAATCAACTCTTCAAATAAGAGTCACACGCCCAGGATGGGGGTGGGAGTGTGCAGTGTGATTTGGAGCAGTGTCTCTGCCAGGGCTGAGATTTCTGTCGTGGTGATAGAGGTTCCTAAAGACCCGGGTCCCCCCGGCCTGGGATGACGATACTGGCTGTTTACAGACAAAGCTGAATTGGAAAAAGAGAGACCACGCTTGGGGAATGTCACTTCATTTTCCTTTCCTGTGACTGCGGTCCAATCCACGGCGGTGCCAGCCCCTCCCCGCGGAGCTCCAGGGTGGCCCTTTCCCCCTCACCTGTCCTCTGCCTAGAAACTGAGGGGAAGAAGCACGAAGTCCCTCAGACTCTGGAGGTCTGAGCCCATGCGACTCTGCCCTTTGCTGCTGTGTGACTTCAGGCCATGCGAGCCTGGCCCACCTTTCTGAACAGGACAAGGGTGGCCACGATGATACCACGCCTGCTTACTAGTGGCTTATTCCAGAGCCCACAGGAGTCACGATAGCACTCTGAGGGCGTGTTCTTACTACTCCCATCTTACAAAAGAGAGAGAGGCTTCGAGAGGTCAGACAGTTTGCCAAGGCCAAGCACCTCATCAGGGCCACCCTGTGTGGTTGTTCCGGTTGTGTACTGCAAAAAGGAGCTCCACCTAGGGCGACAGTTACACTGCCGATGAATGCTGACGTCCAAGACAGCATGAAGAGGGCACAGGGCTCCCAGCGTGGCACTGGGCATGTCCGAGAACGATTTCCTTCATGACCCACCCACACGCCCATGCCCGGATCCCCATGCAGGAGCACAGGAGCTCACGCTCCCTCTTGGCCTGACACCTGCTGTGGAGCAGACCCTGAGTCAGCTCTGGCTGCCTGGCTGGAGGATGGAGCAGGTGCATGCTGGTGTCCATGAGACTGGGAGCCCAAGGGAACAGCAGGTGGACGTGGGGCACCAAGCAGGACCCTGCCCAAGGACCAGGACCACAAACACTGCTCTCTAGCAGTCGGGAGGGTAGACATCCCAAGGCAACCTTGCTGGCTGGACCCAGGAATCACAGGGCTAGCCTCCCTGGCCTGACCTGTTTCATGCCTTTTCCAACCTGCCCTTCTGCGCCCCAGGATCTCAGGATGGCCCAAAGACAGAAGGGAGCCTCACATGAGGCCTGTCCTCCAGGGCCCGGGTGGGTCCCACCTGCTTGCTCAGTGAGGAGCATGGGAGGGGCGTCAGCTCTCACCAGGCCTCGAGATTTCTGTAGGTGGATGTGTCCCTAAATGTTCCCTGACTCCTGCCCAACATGTTCCTCTGGTGCTTCAGCAACCCCTCCGAACCGCCCTCCAGCAAGCATGTCGGGCTCCAACTGCAGCACGATGTGCGAGTTCTCCACACACCATGCTGCACCACACGGGACGGGGACTTCATGCCAGCGGCCTCTGTCAGTACTGTGCACGACACACTCTTCCCTTTGTACGACTGCCACTGATGATGAAGTCCTTGAGACTGTGCTAGGGTCACCTCCACCAGGAAGCCCTCTCTGATTACTCAGGAGTCGCCCGGAAGATTCTCACCCTCTCTATGTCACATGGCAGTCCTCAGCTCCGTGGCCTGTGCCCAGGGGCCTGCACTCCCCTCTGTCATGACGTGTACCACTCTTGGTGCTCACCTTCTCCACCAGAATTTGATCTTTTCCACGCTGTGGACTCTATCAGCAGGGACTTGACCAACTGAGAAAAGCTTTCTCAAGGTCTGGTGTGGACCAGAGCCAGGGACTCACAAGTCCTTGTGACTCTGCTAAGTCGGGAGCTCCTCACCAGGCCACCGCCAGCAATGTCCGAGGCTCCCCATCCCCCGCACCTCTGGCCCCCCTTCTGGTCCTGAGCTTATCTGGGACAGGGCAGCTCCTCACAGACGTGCTCTCAAACCCTCCAGCAGGCGCCGAATGCTACCCATTCTTCCCAGGGATACCGTGAGCGTTCCTGTGCCAGGACGGAGCATGCGAGAATCTGATGTGACACGCTCGCCATCCTCAGAGAAGGTTCTGACCAGTGAGGAATGGGCTGCAAGGCAAACCACTGGAACAAGACGTGTTTGCATTGGGTCGAGCAAAGCGCTGTGCAACGCGGTCCTGAGACGGGCTGGCCCTACATGGAGGAGAAGGGGTTGGCTCTGGCCGAGAACAGCGCACGCGAGTTTGGTCCCAAACTGCACAGCACCAGAGCGCCTGACCAGCCCTCCATGCGTCACGCAGGATGCAGGGAAGAGGGATATCCAGAAGAGCCCAGCCCTGGAAGAAAGGCATCTTCACCGCCTGGACAAGGGACCTAGAATTTGCCCTGCATGCGACAGGTGCCAGGACAGTCCCGTACTTCATAGAGACACCACCTTCTTGGGACCTGAGCCAGCGCCCCAGCAGCTGATGCCTTGCTGGCTCTGAGCTCCTCCGGCAGCAGAAAGGACAGACAACCAGGAAGGCCCAGGAGGTGGGAGACCGGGGGCAGCTGTCCTTCTGATGGGGATGTCCTCTTCTTGGCCAGAACCTTCTGCAGCCCTCAAAGCAGGAGCTCATCAAGGAACAGACAGAGTGACCGGGCCATGGACACCTCCTGGATCCTGGGAGCATGCTCAGGTCCGGGCGAGATGGCGCAGAGGTCAGAGAGAACATGGCCTCACTGGGTCGAGGATGCGGCCCTTCCTTCCAAGGAAGCCTCGGTCTCCACATCCAAACCATCTGAACAGCTTCCCAGGCTTGTGGTCGGGATGCAGCCCTCGAGCACAGAGGGAGGGACGAAGGAATCAGATGCTGCCAGGCCTCTCCCCCAGCACCATGCACGCCATCCCCAGGACCGACCGGGGAGCCCCAGGCCAGGGCAAGCTCCTGCCCTGGACATGAGGACCTGGGCCCAGCCCTGGGGAAGCAGGACGGAGAGGAAGACTACGTTCTTGGTGCTGGTCCTGCCGGCCTGCTGGTCATCCCCTCAGGACCAAGGGGCAAGAAAGAGCAAAAGACAGAGTTCTCATCCCCAGGGATTCTCAGTCCACACAGCAAGAAAGACCCAAAGGAGCACCCCAGCTCATGGCCCCAAAGCCACTGGAATGTCACAGTGTCTAGCCCCTCCTTGGTTCTCCTGCACGAGTGGGAGACACAGCTCCTCTGAGAGACCCCCCGCGTCCATGGTGATGCTCCCTTCCCGCATCCATGGCGACGCTCCCTTGCCTGTGATCCTCCACACCCGTCTGAGCTGGGCCTGCAGCCCAAACCATGCAAAGATCAGCTTTTTCTCAAAACAAGGAGTTCCCTGAGGCCGGTGGCTTTGTCAAGCCCCAGGCATGGCCTGCAGCAGGTGCACAGTCCCTAGTCCTGAACTGCAGAAACACGTGCCATTAGGCCACCATAGAAGCTCATGCGGTGGGTGCGCCACCTGCCCTAGATCCTTCCAAGCTGCTCTCTGAGATGCAGGACCTTAGCACCTGGATGAGCAAAGATCACTGACAGTCTTTGCCCAATGGAGGACCCTCCTTTCTCAGGGAAGTAGGTCCTTGGTGGCCAGTCACATCCCCTGCTCAAACCATGGGGCAACCGCTCCCTGAGCACAGCTGATGCACCCCCACCCCCACCAGGCACCCTGGAGTGTAGGACATGTACGGGCTGGGGCGAGCCTCCAGCGCTGGAGGCCAGTGGGTGACCAGCACACAAAGGCTCTGGGGGCGTCCAGGAGTGGGCAGCCCACAAGAACCATTCCCCCGGTCTCATGGAAACTGTCCACGTGGCGGAGAACCTCGTGAGGCCAGCCCGTGATGGTCCGCCAGCGAAGGAATTAGTTTAAGTCTGATGTCTGCTCTTCATTCCAGGAGACGGAAACTGGGACCGCACGGTGGAAAGCTATTTCTGAACACTCAGAGTGGATGGTGGCTTCCAGTCCACTGCCATCCACGTCACCCTGAGGTCACGGTCAGCACCGAGACGCACTGCTCACAGCCCGTCTCCCTCTTGAACTAGAGGCAGGCTCTCATGCCTCTAACGGGTTTCCCGCGGCCACCGGGAAAAGTCACCACACGCTCTCTTGTAGCTCTGGAGTCACGAGGTCTAAATTCGGGGCCGTGCTCCCCAGACAAGTGTGTTCTCTTGTCTCCGAGGAGTCCAGACACAACTGTGCCCTTGCCCCTTGGGCCCTCCTCCACCTCCAGCAGCGCCTGCAATCCTCTACCTGCTTCCCTCGCTCCCGGTCTGTCTCTTCCACACACAAGCCCACACACAGCAACATATACACGTGTGCACACACATGCCTCTGCTTCCCTTGTCTCACCTCATCTGAGGCAGACCCACCTGCCCCCACGTAGGAAGCTCCTCACACGGAGCTGGTGTGTGGCCCAACAATCCAGGATCACCCCACCCCCAGTGAGAACCTTGAACCAGTCACATCGGCGAAGCCCCTCCTGCAAGGGGATGTCACACATTCCCAGCTTGGGGGCAGCAGGACGTGGCATCTTCTGGAGGCCGGGACCCCACCTGGCCCAAGCCCCGGCCAGCTCCTCAGGTGCAGCTTCTAAAGCCCCTCGGGCCTTGGCCTGACCACCCCCCACCCCAGACAGAAGCCTATCTGTGTGGCTCTGAGCAGTGTGCCACCCCCGCCGCCCGGCCCTCAGTTTCCCGTGTGTGCAGGGCCATGGGCTTCCAGTTCTGCCATCCAGCCGCAAGACCGCTTGGCACATAGGCTGAGCAGGGAGGGCCCGGCCGTTCGCTAGCAGCACGGCAGTGAGGACACCTGTGTCCAGAGAGAGAAGCCACTCACCTAGGACCCAGTCATGGAACGTGAAGAAGTCCCTCAGCTTGCGTGTTCTAATTGAATCAGCACAGATTTAACTCGGGTGTGACGTTCAGAACATGACCCATAAAAACATCCACCAGTGCTGCTCTACGGGGCCTCCCGGAGGAAAGATGCCCTCGGGGGGTTCAGGAAAGGGCCACCTGGCTGGGGCTGTTAGCCGGAGGCTGGGAAGGGCTGGCGGGAAGCGTGTGAGGAAGGATCTACGACAGGCCAGAAGATGTCACCCTCCCACCTGGACGTCCCGAAGCAGAGGACGGGGTGTAGCGAGGGTGACCAAGCTGGCCACGGGTCTGAGGCTCAGTGTTCTTGGCTCCAAGATGCCTGTGCCCCTCAGCATGGCTCTGAGATGGGTTGAAGGCAAACCCCTCGTGCTGATCGGCCAGCAACAACCTCCAACGACAAGTGTCCACTAGACCTCCTGACCTCCGTCTGACCAGCCTTCGCCCAACCCCAGAAACACTCTTACTGGTTCCCACTCTGCTAGTGAGGAAAAAGCCCTCCTAATAAAAGCTCCTCACTAATAACAAGAATCCTCTCTTGTGGAAATTTGGCACACATTCTTCAACAACAAAAAGGAAAACAGGATGTATGCTTTGCAGCACTTACCAGCCCTGAGAAGGAGACGTGGTAGACTCTGACTCATTTTTCCAACCACGCTGGGGAACGGAGATGCTGTCAATGTGAGCGTGAAGGAGCTGTGGGGACAGAAGTTAGAGATGAAGTCCGTGAGAGTCTAACAGATGTTATTTTTGGAACTGGATGTGGGGCAGCAGATAGAACCATCCCTGCTGGGGCTGTGAAGGTCACACCTGTGCTAGGACACCAGGGGCCCCAGTGTCAGAAGCAGAGCTTCCAAGGGCCAGGACCTCCCCATCCCTCACATGGAGGATTTCCTCTAAGAACACCTCCATCCTCACATGAGGGTCCATGTCCACACAGGACGGATGAGAAAGGCTGACACAGAGAGGAGCTTGTGGGAATGGGGACAGAGGTTCAAGCCACCGGCCAAACGTGGCACGTAGCCACCAGGTAAAGCGGCGTGTGGTGCCAGGAAGGTGCCATCAGACGTCCTGGCAGAGAGGATTGGAGAGACCACCTCCCCTGCGGACGCAGGGTGTGGGCAGGAGGCCAGGGTCACCTGTGTACTGGACTTCCAACTCCTGAGGGCTGGCTACAATCTGTCTTGTCCATGCCTCTGTGCCCCATGCAGAGAAACGGGCCCAGCAGAGAGCAGGTCCTCACAACATGGTAGCTGGCTGAAGGAACCATGAATGAGTGAGTTCCTAAGCACACGGCGCTGAACCAGCTCAGAGCTGGGCCCTCGGGACTCCAGCGCACTCTGCTGGGGGATCACCCAAGCCAGGCCGCCTCGAGGACCCCCCCAACCAGCTGCCCTCTACGCAGACTCCTCTGGCTTCTCTGGGACTCCTTTACTCAGCCCTCCCTGATGGCCGGCTGGCCACGAGGTGGGACACAACCCAATGCAGGGGCTCCCGGGGTTCCCCGGACGGCTCCCTCCCAGCCCCGCAGACTTTTGGCCACCAAGCCCTCCTCATTCCACCTTCCATCCTCCTTCTGCCTTACAGCTAGCTCCCTCCGTCTCGGCCGGGCCTGCATCCTGCCCTGCGTCCTGGCCCTCTGGCCAGGGGGCCCGACCCGCCTCTGCTGCACTAACAAGCAAGCCCCATTCCAGAGCCTGTGGTACCATCACTGTCACCCGAGGCAACCACAGTACGGCCACTCTCCCAACACAGGGCCCAGCATTCAGGGAGGGGAAGTCCCGTCTGAGATACTGCGTTTTCACGGTAGAAAGAGAAGCCAAGCCAGGAGTGGAAAAACTCAGTGCCTCCGGGATGGTGCCATAGCTGGTCCCCAAGTGTCTGATGCCCCTCCCTCCATAAGACGGAGTTAAGGGCCCCACTCTAGGTGAGTGGGACTGCGGGCCCGCTGCAGCCAGCAAATGTCTGCCCGGGTTTCCTGGGATCCCTAGGGTGTGGCTGCAGGGTCCCCAGGCAGCGTGCTGGCCTCCACCTGTGCCCACAGGGCTCTATCTCCACCGTCTGGGTGACCTGGACATCCACCACGGGAGGATGGGGTGCAGGGCATTGCCTGAACCCTACACCAGCAACGGGCGCAGAAATGTGTGCAGAGAGGCGGGACAGCAGGCCTGCGGCGAGGTTGGGAAATACGGCTCACCCCCCAGTAGACTGCCGCCTGGGAGTGGAAGACCGGGATCTAGGTGATGCCTGTGTCCCCAGCAGAGGGGGGCTCCCCAACGACCCCTTCAGTCTCCCCTCACAGCACCCCTTCCCCTGCCTCTCACCTCAGGACACACAGTCAACCTGCCAGATCAGGTACATAGACTTATCACAAACCCATGTCAAAGGCAGCACACCTTCCCTGTAAAACCTGCTGTGGCTCCCCGTTCCAGTCGCCCAATGCGGCTCCAGCATCTGGGGGCTAGGAACCAAAGGCTCAGGTCATCTCCCGTGAGTGTGGATTGACGGTGCAGGGACACATGCACAGCGGCCCTCTGCTGGCCGGCAGGGGTCGGGAGCTCTCCTACACGCTGGGCAGACATCCAGCAGGCAGAGCCTGCTGTCTGTCCTCCCCGAGGGCTTCTCTTTGCAGGTGGCCCCTCCCCCCAGCAGCATGGGGGCAGGATTGCAGGGAAGTGGGAGCATGGGATGGACCCTCAGGGGTCAGCCCTGAACAACACAGTGTCACTTCTGGCACATTCTTCACATCCAAAAAGACCGCAGGGCAGTCAAGTGCTACAGGAGGGGATGAGATCTGTCCTCGGTCGGGCAGGAGGAACAGCGTGTGCCTTTGTGGAGGGGGGACTCCCTGGGATCCATGCTGGGATGCTGCATCTCATCACAAGCTGAGAACAGGGTGCTCGGTATCCACACACTACAGAGATGCCTTGGGTCATCTCAGGAGGGTCTACATAGGGTTGACCCCAAAGTCACACACTCCGGAGGTCTGCCCAGGGAGACTTGGGATGGTGAGACGAGGTCCCATAGGCACAGACCATGAGCAGGTGCAGGGAGAACTCCATGGGGAAGGAGGACCCCCAGGTCTGGGTGGAAACTGACACCTGGCTGCACTGGCTGGTGCGGGCAGACAGACGGACCAGAAGGAGGAACAACTGGTGAGTGATGCCTGGTGCCCACAGGAGGGGAGTCTCTAGAAAGAGCCATCAAGGGCCACAAAGAGCTCAAGGGCACTGAGAACAGATGACTCCACAGTGTCCGTGGGTTGGCACTCCCACATCCTCCCAGGGCAACACCTCCCAGGAGAATTTCGGAGCCATGGGGGCTGGAAGCACACTGCGGCGGGTCAAAGAGGGAGCTAAGAGTGAGGAGAGAGACTCGGTTCTGTCCCGGGCTGGCCGAGGAGGACCGCTGTGGAGGAACCTGTCCTCACACCCCATGACTCTTGCCGTTCTGGGACGCCAGGAGCTTCATAAGCCTGAGAGCGGCACATCCATGGGCCAAGAAATGTGTGGGCCAAACCTCACAGCCCCTAAGGCCCGCCGCCATGACCCTCGCCCAGGGCACACCTGCCCCGGGCGATGGCCCACAAGCCTCCTGCACTAATCATGCTCCCTAAGGAGGACTCCATGGTCTCAACCGGGGCTGTGACATGCTTGTCTGCACCACAATATCATGCATCCCACAAGGAAGAAGGTACAAGAAGCCAGGCAGCCTATGCTGTCCATCGCTCCCCTTGCCATGACAGCCCAGTACTAGGAACTCCACCCTGCCTCTGCAATGGACAGCTCAGGCTCTAGAAACTTCTGGGAGCCTCCAAGGGGCCACTTCAGCCGACGGGGGAAAGCCACCCCTCATGGTATGGAGCCAGCCAGGGTGCTGGCTGGCTCCATGATCTGCATCACCCTTGCATTGGGGAAGAGGCAAGAAGGCACACGGGTGCAGAGAAGGCCTTCTGGAGGTGAGCACGGGACTGGGAAGCTTACTCCTTCAAACCCTCACTCACGCGCAGGCCTAACGATGGCCCTGCTCTCCCAGGAGGTGAGCCCTCCAGGGGCTCTAGCAGGAAGACCTCCCCACAGGAGGTACACAAGGCCGGCTGTGACCTACAGGTGCTCGGGGAGGGAGAGCACAAGTGAGGCAGGCCTACCTTGGGAGAGACTCCCCTGCAGGAGACTTGCTTAAATTTCCTATCTCAGAAATGCAGAAGGACCCCAGACAAAGACGCGCAACCTCCTCCATCTGACTCCAGTGTGCAAGGCAGCCTTCTGATGGCCGCGCGTCGGTGCCTTCTGCTCTAGGAGAAGGAATGAAAGCAGCACTGATGGCAAAGATACCCGGGTTTGATGCACACAGTCCTCATCTCACAGCCAGCCACAATCCGGTAACTCGCAGAGATGCTGCTGTCAGTCTATACACCCAGGGGTGCATACAAGAACCACAGCCGCACTGGGCCTGCCTGGCCCCCGTCACAGGGTCGTGTCGCCCTCCCCAACCCCGGCTACCTCCGGAACCCGCCACGCAGAGCCAGATGCCTGTCCGGTACTTGGCAGGCCATGGGCTCCGCCGCACTTAGCAAGCTGGATCGTGATTCAGCATCAGGCGCCGGCAGCCTCCACCGGAGCAAGGCAGACGCTTAAAAATAGCAGAGCTGTGGCTGCATCCACCAGTGGGGGGCTGCTAGCCCCCAGCCAAGACCAACCTCCCCAGCCCCCCAGAGCAGTGAGCGGGGTTCCCATCAATCCCCCCAAAAATCCAGGGAACCCTGGGCAGGGAGCGGGGTTCCCGTCAAGCCCCCCAAGAATGCCAGGGTCCCTTGAGCAATGAGCTCACAGGTCATGAGCTGTGCAGCTGGGATTTGGAGATGGGCTCCAGGCTCTCCCTGAGTCCCACCTCGGCCCAGGGAGCCATTGGTGAATTCCCGGTCTTTAGTCTTCTCTCTGGGCCACAAACACTGATCACAATTACTGCTTCCCAGAAGAGGACTAGAAATCTGCCTTCACAGCACCAATGTGTCTCCCCACCTGTCCCTTTGTCCTCATTCTCATACACCTGCTGGGCTGTTCTACCTGTCGAACACAGATGTCTTGGGACCAAATTCACCATCTTCCTAATAGGAACTCTTCTCCCCGACTTTCCATTCCACATACGGACGCTCGTCACGAGAACTCCGACTACTGCTCCTCCCTTGCTTCATGGCATCTTTTTGGCTTCCTGTCCCCTCCGCCCCAGCCACCGGTGTCCAACACAGCCAGACCATTTTCCAGAGCAGCTCTTCCCAGCCTCGGGCCCAGGGCTGAGCTGGGCTGTGCGCCTCCGCGTGGTTCCACCCGGTGCATGGGCCGGGGTCAGCGGCACCCCTAGTGTCTGCCCTCTGGACGCCAATCCCAGTCACGGCAACCGCTGTGTCTCAGACAGCGTCCAACACCTGAGGACAGATATGCTACAAAGCATGGCTCAAACATGCTGCTCCTCCCAGGGTCCCGCAAGGGCTCGCCGAGGGCTTCCCGAGGAGTTCTTGGGAAGGAAACGGTGTTCAGGGTATTATGCTTCTGGTTCGTCATTTCCTTCCTCTGGGGTTTTGGGCTTAACCTCCCTCAGGCTGGCAAGTCCCTCAAAGGCTCTGGGGCTGAGTGCCCCAGCAGGGAGGCCGTGGGGCCACGGGCCAGGATGGGACCCCAGCCCCACCACCCTAGCCCGCCTGTATCCCAATACTGCAGTTTGAGGTCTGAAAATGGAGATGAACACAGTACCTGAGTACGAATTAATATGTGGAAAGCACGTAAACCATGCATAAAGCAGCCAACCACTACACGCTGGCCTATGGCCACCATGTCACCATCGTCATGCTCACCATCCTGGCAATGCTTCGTGTCTCTTACCTACATGTCTCCAAAACACACTCGCAGTTCAGGCCAGAGTGAGGCCCCCCCAAGCAGCACCAAGCCTCACACTTTGCCCAGGGACAGTGCTGCCTTTGTCCCCTGCCCTCCACCCGTGTTTCTACTCCTGGACCCCACGGTGCTGCCTGCACTCAACACAGAACTTCCCCATCACTGCGGCAGGAGACAGAATTACCTCCCGTCAAACTGCGTCCCAACCCCCGGGGGATGGAATCCCAGCTCGAGGTCCCAGGGAAAGCCGGTGACGGTGCCTGGTGCACAGTGAGTCCTTGGTGATTCTCATGGGAATGCTCTTCCCAATACTGTGATAACTCTTCGCAGAGGGGTATCCCAAGGCAGAGCTGGACACTTGTGCTAAGGTATTCTCCTAAAAGTACAGGGTGAGGACAGGTTTCAAACTCTCAGTTCTTATGTGCAAGGTCAGAAGCATGGCAAGACCACGGCTCTGCTGGTGTAGTGTGTGCAGAGTTCATTCATTTTCTCCCAGAAATCAGCAATTGCTTCATCACAGTTCAGCCTTGGTATTGGCTTTAATGACTTATCCATGGTCAGGAGAGTGAAACCCCATGGACTGTGCTCGGGACCATGACTTTCCCAACATGACGGGTTCCCCACGACACCTACTCCCTGGTCTCAGCGTGAACAGGTCTGGCTCGGGAACCGTGTTCACTGGGAGCTGTCATTTCTTCACTCAGGCCTCGGGACCCATCACCCCGTGTGTTGGGAAACCCTGGTAGCGCGACCAACCACATTCCCCACACCCTCAGAAAGGGACCTGCCATGCCAGCTGTGGAAAGCTGACTGCCAATGCCCCACAACCCTTCCTCCGGGGGCTGGAACCTCAGGCCCCAGGGGACAGACCTAGCACAGGGACAGATGAGGACACATGGGGCAGACAGATCCTCCACGGGGTCAAGAACAGCTGCATAGTAAAGTATGCAAGAAAGTACCAGCTTATCCGAGTACCCCCCAACCATGAATGTGTCCAAGGGAAATTTAAGAGAGGACAGAGTTGCTCGTGAATGCACAAAGTCTAAAACCCAAGATGTGAGGGAAAGCACCTGCCCAAGGCAGGCTGAAGAGGATTTGTGGAGAATGAGATGCACAGGAGGTACGGATGGCTCGCAGCCGCGGAGCTCGCATGCTGGCCCAGACACCGCTGTAAGTGCTTTTCCACATGTGACCTCATCTAAGCCAGAGAACCCCTGGGAGGTGGCCACCGTTACAGCCCCCACCTATCTGCAGGAAGGCAAGTGACATCACAGGGAAGACCTCAGGGAGAGGAAATCAGGGTCACCATCCTGGCTCCACTGCCAGCCTGCTGGGAGACCCCCAGTCCACCTGCTCAGCGATGATTAATCCGCCCTCCGAGGTCCCTGCAGCATGGGTGCGTGTCCAGGGCCCACGCTGGGTAGGCCACGGGTCTGAACGACCAAGACGTTTACTATGTTGCTAATAGCCATCATGGGAAACAAAAACAAAAACACGGTTTCTCCTATGCCACGAAGCTATCCGTTTATAACAATAGCAGATAATCACACTTAGAAAGCCCATAATACTTCAATGTGTCCTAACGACGTGCTGAATTACAGAGATAACTAAGACAGAAGCATCATTTTTGCCATTTATTGGAGTATTTCTCACTCTACGCCCATTTTCACGGGGGGAGAAATAAAGATGACTATTTCCCACATGTGACTTTCCAGACAACGCAGGCCTTGGGTCCTGCCTGTTGTTCATCTCTGACTCCCACCCTGGCTGGCCCAGAGCCTCGCACATCAGAACGACTCAGAATATTCTTGCTCAGCAAATGA
The DNA here is from genome assembly GCF_964662115.1 of Mustela nivalis. Taxonomy (NCBI): domain Eukaryota; kingdom Metazoa; phylum Chordata; class Mammalia; order Carnivora; family Mustelidae; genus Mustela; species Mustela nivalis. The sequence goes on from NW_028135804.1 coordinate 144,198, forward strand.
TCGCTGCCTCTTCGAGGCTTACTTATTGTTTTACTATTTAGAGTGAAACGGCTGGACAGCAGTCTTTCTAAATTGCGGCTTGTGCCACAGCCAGGGGAGCGAGAGGTTTAACCGCGGGGCGACTCCAAAGGCACCTGCCCATCCCGGTGAGCCCGGCCCCTCCACCCAAAGGTCCCCAGCACATTCTGGTCCCAAGCCCAGGCATTTAAGTCCAAAACTTCAAAAACAAGGAAACCCTAAGTATGAGAAACAGTTTCCCAAGCCCCTGGCCACCGTGTCCTCCCTTGCCTGAGCAAGGGCCCTGAGCAGTTGGCCCTGAGCCTGGGATGTTCTGGACTCTTTTCGGGTAACGAATGCATGTGAGGCTCCTCACACCAGTCTGCACACACCCCTGCGCCGGAGTGGGGCCACCCACATCTGGAAGCTAGAATGTGGGTGGAGACAGAGGGCTCCCAGGAGGCAGTGAGTAGACGGGTGACTGTGGGGAGCCCGACCTCAGCTGGCCTGGCCACCGCCCACCCCATCGGCCTGGAGGAGGCCCCTGAAGAGCTCAGGCCCAGCCACCACACCCGGACCCACAGGTAGGTCAGAAGCCCTGTGCGCTTCAACTGGGAATGTTGGAAGGAGGAGGGGAGGAACAAAGTAAAGGTCCGACTGGGAGAGGAGAAACCGCCCCGGGAGAGATAGATGCAAAGCGACTTAAAATGCAATCCGAGCCAACTTCATACTACTGTAGGTATTAACCCATCACTACTCCGCAGGCCCACTCCAGCAGTAATTCAATGTTTACCTGACCTAAGCCAGACATGGCCTACTTGGTGGCCCGGGGACCCACTTGCAATTGATTGTTTTAGGGGCCAGCAGCTGTAATCAAATACTGGGAGTGTCTAGCAGTTGGCTGATGAGGGAAGAGCAAACATTACAGCCTGTAATTTGGGAAACTGCACATGTGAGCTTCCGGATCATCCCCGGGCCCCACATCAGTGTCTCCAAGTTCTGTGTAGAGCAAACCACGGGGAACGTTCAGGGAATGACTTAAGAAAACACACGAATTGGAAAACAGCAGATTGTTAACACCCCCCTTCTCTCTCACACACACACACACGCACATTTGCACACATGCCACTCTTCCTTCAGAGCTCCGCTCTGGATCACCTCCTCCTGGAAGCCTTCTCTGCTCTCCCCTGAGCTCTGAGGCCTCACAGTACCCCTTCATCAAAATTCACACTGGTCTGTCTCAGGTACCTGCCAAGGGCTGACTTCTGTCCCCCCTTACCCCCAGACTCATATGTTGAAACCCAAATCCCCCTGAGCGACTGGAGGAGGGGACTCAGATTAACAGAGGTCATGAGGGTGGAGCCCTGAGCCACTATGGCTGGTGTCCTCGTGAGAAGGGACTCCGGGGAGCTCCCTCTCCCCACTCCCTCTACCCACCACACACGGCAGGAATGGCCACTTGGGGCCCCAGCAAGAAGGCGGCCATCTGCATGGACCTCGCTGGCCCCTGACCTCTGATGTCCAGCCTCCAGAACTGCAAGAACATGAAGTGCTGTCTTTTAAGCCACAGGTCTGTGGACTGCCCACACCTGACGCCAGGTCCTCTCCCCCATGTCTCGTCTGAGCTCCTAAAGCAGGACTTACACACAGTAAGCACTTACTAAGTTTCTTTGGTTAGGAGGAACCATGCAACGGGAGGCAGGCAGAGGCTGGCAAGACCACCTCAGTTCCTCACCCACAGCAGCTCAAAGCCCTGCTTGAATCCGGCGGGCTACAGTGAGGAAAATCTCGGGCCCTTCAGGGCTGCATTGGCCGAGGGCAGGACAGGGTTGAAGACTAAACCAGTGTCCTTCTTGCCAGTGACACAGGCATCCAAAGCCAAAGGGAAGGAAGAGTCAGAAGTAAAAATTCTCGATTCAACAGTATCTCTTAATCCCATGGTCTCAGATCTTGGCTGCCAAACCACTAAGGAGCCTATTGACCCGCCGACCAGCCACGAGGCCAGAACAGACTCCGTCCCTCTGTGCTTCCAGAGCTCAGGAGAGCCAGCCCGCCTGGAGACCACCCTGGAAAAGGAACCTAACATTCCCTGCAGAGGCCCAATGCCAGGGCTGCCCTTGGTCCCAGTGCACAACACTGCTCAGGAGAAACCGTTACAATATTTCTAGAACACACAGAGTGCAGTTGGGTCAAGAGTCAGTGGGATCCTGGCATGGTAAGTGAAGATGCTAGGCGCAGCAACCACAGACTGGCACTGGACACGGACAAAGCCCTTGGTGACTCCTGGATCCAAACACAACCCCCTGCCCCCCGTGTCCCACTGGCCCAGTGCCTCCAGCAGCTGAGGTGGTGCCTGGGATAAAGGGAGACAGAGGGGGCATGTGGAGGAACCCCTCCCCTGCTGCAGACTCATTGGGGCTGTCCGGAGTTCTGTGGTGCCTTCCCTCTCCTTCCCCCAGGGAAAGAGAGGAAACCTCCCTGGTCATAAGCCCAAGGCAGCCTTCCAGACTGACATGGACTGAGCGAGCCTTGACCACGTCGGCTGCAGCACGTGCACCCCACTGACAGCACACAAGCCTCCCGGGACCACCAAAGGGTAAGCAGGAACGTCTGCTGGACAGAGGCCAGCTCTGGGATGGGTGGCGGTGGATCCCATCAGAGTCTGCAGAGTACGCAGCAAGAACCCAGGGCTGAGGGGCACCTGGGAAGGAAGGACCACCCACCCATGCCAGGGTGCTGCCAGCAGAGTCCCCGAGAATCCCCGAAGCGTCCCAAAGAGAGAGGACCAGCTTGGACGCAGCCCACCCCGAGCCCCAGCCCCCGGGGGCTGCCCTCCCTCAGCTCCCCCAGTGGTGGAGAGGGGGCGTCCTTGGCCCCTGTTGCCCACGCAGCTGTCGCACCCCACGGGATACCGGGCTGAATGGGGGCTGGAGATGCAGCTGGACACCAGTGAGAGCAGTGGAAGGTCCGGCGCACACCCACCTTGGACGGCAGTTCCTCAGAATCAGGGAGCACCGCGCAGAGCCGTCAGCATACCGGGCGCACGCATTTCCCGTCTCTCGCGGCCTCGGGGGCGTGGGCTCTGCAGACTCTGGAGCAAGTCCATCCCGCAGGCCGCAGGACCTAAGCCCAGCTCTGCCGCCTCAGCCACGCCAATGGAGGCGAAGTGCGCAGCCGCCCGTGACACCCACCAACGCGGGGCTCGAAAAAGAGTCACGGGGTGATTCAACGGGCTGAGCTGGAAGGCGTGGGGTGTCCTTAGCCGAGCTCTCTCAGCGCCTTGGCAGCCGGCCTGGGGGAGCAGGCGGCTGGGCGCAGGCCGGCCGGGCGCCTCAGGGACATCCTGCTCCGCAGCTTGCCACGCTCCCTGTGAGCGCCTGCGGACGTTGCCGGCGTATTTCCGGCACTTCCGGCGTCCTGCCCGCACTTCCGGCTGCGCCCATCCCATGCGGCCGGCTGGCCTGGATACTTAAGGCACTTCCGGGCCGGCCCTCTGATGCCCCTAGCGGGTGTGGACACCCCTGCACTTCCAGCAGCGTGGGGACGACCGGCTGCTGCTGTGGTCCCGCCTCTTTGTGTCCATAGAAATTTTGTGTTCCATAGAAACACAAAATGTCTGGGACGCCTGAGTGGCTCAGAGGGTTAAGCCTCTGCCTTCAGATCAGGTCATGATCTCAGGGTCCTGGGATCAAGTCCTGCATCAGGCTCTCTGCTCGGAAGCAGGGAGCCTGCTTTCCCCTCTGTCTCTCTGCCTGCCTCTCTGCCTACTTGTCATCCCTCTCTCTCTCTGTCAAATAAATAAGTTAAAAAATGTTAATAAAAAAAAAGAAAAAAAAGAAACACAAAATGTCTTTGTGTTCCATAGAAGTTTTAGGACTGTTTCGAGCAGCTCTGTGAAAACTGCTGATGGAATTCTGTTAGGGATTGCATTAAATTTTTTAAGAAGATTTTATTTATTTATTTAACAGAGAAAAATCACAAGTAGGCATAGAGACAGGCAAAGGGCGGGGGAGGGGGGAATCAGGCTCCCCACTGAGAGAGAGCCTGATGCAGGCCTCGAGAACCCTAAGATCCCGACCTGAGTTAAAGGCAGAGGCTTAACACTGAGCCACTCAGGCACCCTAGACATTTAATGGATCTAACTGACTTCCATATCGAGCAGGTGCTAGGTTCTCGCTTAGTCCAAAGTGCCTAATTTAATTAATTATATAACAAAACATCTTTTGAATCAATAAAGTAAATTCAAATGGTTTTCTGATTCTTGACATTCTGACACTTTGTGGTGTGTAAAGCAGTTAAGTTAAAGTCAGTTTTTCTATTTTTTCTGTCTAATAATGGAGTCACCTAACCTTTCATCCATAGAGTGAAAATTCAGGAAATCTGCCATGATCAGGGAAGGTCTTTGGCAGCCACAGTCTCCCACCTTTCCGTCTTTGCCTGGATGAGCAGCCAGCCAGAAGTTGTTTGGGTCTTTTTCATCTTCATAGGGATCTTGATGAGGATGCCCTTCAATTATCCCTGTGAAGGTTTCTAACCTTTGCCAAACTTCAGCACCTCCAACCACACCATGTAGTTATTTCTTATCCCTACAGCTAAATGAAGCCAACCATATCAATTTTATTCTCAGGGCATTTTTACAGCAATGCCAAGTGCTAGCAAACATAGTAGTCAGCTTTTGAGGCAAAAGAGGGGGAAAAGGTGAATGTCTTTCAGGGAAAAACATTTCCTTGTATAGCCTCATTGACACCAGAGACAAGGACAGAGAAACATGCTTCTGTCAACACGAGTTTAATTGGGTGATATTGATCCCGAGAAAAAGAATGCAAAGGACCCTGCAACAAATCACCCAAAAGGAGGCGGATGTTACTTTCCTGAGACATGTACTCTGTCCTCTTTACTTGCTCAAGCAGCTGCATAAACCAGGGAGAAGAGGTTGACACAAAAATCTTATTTGGAATTGACTGAATTTTGGCAGAAAACATGTCCCAAGATAACTATTTCATGATGGTCTTTGGTTGTCTTGGGGAAAATTTAGTTTCGCTGAGAGGGCCCAAGAATATGTTGATGGTGGAGTGCTTCTTCAGAACTTCAAATTGTGAGAAAGGTAGCTCTTCAAACTTCATTGATTTTATTCATGCTAATTTATTAATTAATGCTGATTTTAGTCAGTAACTTGAAATATCATTTTTCCTCACTGGCTATATGATGGTTAGTTTTATGTGTCAGCTTAGTTGGGGTCTAGGACCCACCTATTTATTCAGGCACAATCCAGGTGGTGCTGTGAAGTTGTTTGGTAGATGTGGTTAATAACAACAATAAGTTGACTTGAAATGAAAGAGATTGTTCTCAATAATGGAGATGGGCTTCATCCAATCAGCCAAAGGGACTTAAGAGCAAAAACTGAGGTTTCTCAAAGAGGAAAGAATTCTGTGGGTCATGACCACAGCATCAAACCCCACCTGAGTCTCCAGAATGATGGCCTATCCTATGGATTTTCATGTGCCAACCCCACATCCCATAAGCCAATCCCTTGACTCTTTTCATTTGGAGAATCCTGATACAGTTGCTATCCAGCATGTTTTTTTAAGAAGTTACCACTACTTACACATAAATGGAATGATAAACCATACTCACAGATTGGAAGAATTAATATTAAAATGTGGATACTACCCAAAGCCATCTAGAGATTCAGTGCAATCCCTATCAAAATACCAATAGTACTTTTGACAGAACTAGATTGAAGTATCCTGAACTTTGTATGGAACCACAAAATACCCCAAATAGCTAAAGCAATATTGACAAAGAAGAACAAAGCTGAAGGCATCACAGTCCCAGAGTTCAAGATAAATTGCAAAGCCATCATAATCAGGGCAGCATGACCTTGACACAGAAACACACACTCTTTTTTTTTTAATTTAATTTAATTCTTTCAGTGTTCCAAGATTCATTGTTTATGCACCACACCCAGTGCTCCATGCAATATATGCCCTCCTTAATACCCACCACCAGGCTCACTCAACCCCCAACCTCCTCCCCTCCAAAACCTTTAGTTTGTTTCTCAGAGTCCACAGTCTCTCATGGTTTGCCTCCCTCTCCAATTTCCCCCAAATCCATTCCATTCTCCTCCCCTTCTCCCAATGTACTCTCTGTTATTCTTATGCTCCACAAGTAAGTGAAACCATGATAACTGACTCTCTCTGCTTGACTAATTTATTCAGCATAATCTCCTCCAGTCCCATCCATGTTGATAAAAAGTTGGGTATTCATTCTTTCTGATGGAGGCATAATACTCCATAGTGTATGTGTGTGTGTGTGTGTGTGTGTGTGTGTGTGTGTGTGTGTGTGAAAGAGACAGAAAGGGATGAAGGCAGAATGGACGTTGCACAGGGATGACAACTCCCGAGGCCGCAGTGAGCCAGGCTGGCACACGGGGACGCGTGGGGCTCTGGCCAAGTACATTTATACGCACACATCTATTTTTGAAGGATAGACCAACAACCTGGTTCAAGACCTCATGATTTCTGTTGCTTTATCCACTGCCCCCAGCTCAGCTGCAGGGAACACAGGCTCCAGAGGCGTCTACTCTCAGTACAAGCGCACAGACATCAGAAAACACAACCCGTACCTTTGAAGAAGCCGCCAGAGCTTTTCCTTTCAAAGCATAAACTCCGTCACAAAGCGAGGCATCCGTTCTGGGCTTGCTGACATGTGTGTGGGGCTGCCTGATGCCAGTGCCAGAGAGGCCTGATCTCAGAAGATGCCCCGCGGCCCATGGAGGACAGGAGGCCCCACATGGCAGAAAGAGCCGCCATAGCCAAAGAGATGGAGCGTCCGGACACGTCATGTCACCCTTGAGGTGTCCATCCGGGCCTGTGAGAGGAGACACAAGCCTGGCCAGGCTCTGCACCATGATGGGGACATGGGGTGCCAGGGGGGCAGTGAGCGGCTCTTGTCCGCCACACATCCCCTGAGGTGGAGAGCTCCACAGGGTCAGCAGCCAGTCTAGAAAGATGAACCCCTTCCTACGTGTTAGTGCTTCCAAATTGTTTGACTCTGCAAGAAAAGGTTATAAAAACATCACACTGCTTGCCCACGAGGCTGCAAAGTGATCAGAACAAGCTAGTTAGGTGACGCACCCTGACGATAACACGCGCGAGCTCTGACAGGACAGGGACCCATGTCGAGGTCCCAGTGCACCCGTTTCCCAGCTATGTCACTTGCTGAGTTTCTGGAACTTTACAAGCCCAGGCTGGCCCATCTGTGAAGTGCGTCAAAACCAGCGCCTGCCTCACAAGGCGCTAAGTGGCTTGCCACATCAACCCTCTGGCCACATGCTAAGCTCTCAGAACCAATGGCATCACTGGTGCTGCTGAGCACCTCCTCCTGACACGTGGGATTCACCTTCCACGCGAGCACCAGAACACCCTGGACGATCCCGAGTGTGCACAGAAGTGTGGGTACTGGGCTCACATGGCCACGCCCAGGTTCTCACTTATTTACTTAATGTGCCTCTGCACAGAATTCCAAGAAGAATGATAACAGTGGCCCTGGAGGGAACACCCAGCATGTGCCACAAGCCTCCCTAAATGTGTGATGTCCATGCTGGATTCTCACGGTGTCAGGAGGAGCGATGACCATCTGCCCCATGTGACAGGTGAGGGAACAGGGCTGACAGAGCTAAGTGATGCACCCCACGGCAAAGCCATCGTGTGGGAACCTACGATGTGAGCCCAACCAGTCAGACGTCAGTCCACGCTCTTGCTCAACATTGCACGCTGCCTCCCGACCCACTTGGGGACCCCATCTCCTGGCTGTTGGTGGGTGTGGAGAAGGCTTGGGGTGGGGACCACAGCCGACGCACTGGTGGGTCCCGGGGAGCCCCAAAACGGGAGGGAACCACTTTCCTGGCACAGCCAACCAGACCCAGGTGCTCAGGGGGCAGATCACCCCTACATTTAAAAGCCCCTGAAGGCTCCATGCTTCCCAGCACCATGCAGTGGATTTCCCTGGGACATCAAGAAAAATCAGACTGTGTGCTAAGAAAGATGGGAAACTGAAGGGGGAACCAGATGACAGAGGGCAAGGGGCAGAGTCCCTGGGGATGACAACGGGTGCCCCGTGACAGCATGACTCCTCCTTTCAAAGACCGCATATGATTCCAGTAAGGCTGAGGAAACAGCAACATCGATGCATCTGGATAATCTTCCATGAATCCTTGCCTGGTACCCCGAACCATCGTTCAACCTGGCCCCGTTTCTATCAAGTCTCGAAACACAAAAATCCTTCAGTCGGCGCTGTGCCTCTTGGTTCTGAATCACAGTTTTGGCATCTTTGCCCAGTTAGCAGTTCAAGATCCCACGAGTGCTTCCACCAGATACTTTACAGGGAGAGCAGACATGCGAGGATTATTAAACACATACACATGGTGTACATACATGTGTACATGTGCATGTGTACACACACACACATGCACGCAGCCATGCATGCACACACTCGCACACCAAAACCTCAGAGGAAAGGCCACTGTGGCCTTTGTGGCAGCGGTCACTCTGGCCATAGCCCTTGCTGGCGGAGGACGAGGCTACACTCCAGTTCTATGTTCCAACCTTAGCTACCAGCTACTAACACTAGGGTCTGTTTCATTTGCTCCCTGCAGATCCTCCAGACTCCACAGAAACAGCTCTCAAAGCTTCAAAATGAAGCTTATCGGAAGGTAACCGATTGAAAAACATTTAAACAAAACTTGTCAAAATCTTGAAACAGGCATCTTGGACTGATAGAATCGTAATCATGACACCGTCCACCCAATCTAGTTCTGGCTTTCTGAGCAACGAGACACCCCCAGGCCCAGAGGAGCCCCTTTCCTTATGGCCCAGGCTCACCTCTACCTGCCTGCACTTCTGGACATGGGGGACACCGCATCCCTGCAGGTGAGGGTCCCCAGAGTTAACAGGTGAAAGTACTGGGTGCTCAGTTATATTTGAATTGAGAATTTAACAAATGAGTTAAGTCCCATGCAATATTGAGAGTACGCTCAAATTAAGAAATGATTTGTCATTTATCTGAAATTCAGCTTTTACCAGGCATACCGTGTCTTACCTGACACATGCACTGGAGGCCCAACCCCAGGGACCTGGGACGGGTGGGGGCCGGACTCACGAGAGCATGCCTGCTGCTGTCCCAGGGGCCCCCACTTGCCCTTCCCCCAGCACTGCTTTAGGACGCCCCCCTGGCCTCTTTTGGCTGTCAGCACTCCACACAACCCATGGTCCAGCGGCGTCTTCCCTGCTGCATGCACACCCTTGAAAGAACGTCATGTGGTCGTGTCTTGTTTCCAGGAAAAGCTCCAGGGGCCTCCTAACTGGAGCCTGCTTTTGTTTTCCTCTTCCCCCTCGTAGACCCGTCCTGCACGCTGTGCTCAGAGGCCCACATGCAAATCAGTGTGTGTGCGTCAGTCATAATTTCAAGACCCACATGAAACTGAGAGCTGAACCAGTATGCCCACCTTCGCTAGCAGGAAACCCCTCAGACCCCGACCTGCTGCTGTCCCTGGATGCCCTGTCCCCTCACTACTGCGAACCACTGCTCAGGGAAATGACACACATTCGAGGAGAACAGGAAGAAAGGAGCCCTCAGCTCCAGGCTTCCCAGCGTGTGCCAGCCACGGCTCAAGCCCAGCCATAAAATGCACAGGAACAGGGAGAAGCACGGACAACACAATAAAGCAAGGAGAAAATGAATGACGCCATAATACAGTCTGTTTTCATTTCGTGCAGAGAAAATTAATTTTTTAGGACATTTCACTTAACTTGGCAATATTTTACGGTTTAACCTCTGATGCCTGAAGCGCCTCTCTTTCATGCCCTTCAGCCTCAGACGGGGGAAGCCCGTTTTACGACTAGCTGTAGGTCCTGCCTCTTGGGGGATGACCAGCCTCATGGCCCAGCTCAGGGCCGTGTGCACTCAAAGGAAGGGGAGTTGCGCTGACCAGGATTCCCAGCTCATCACCTCCCGCAGGAGCACCCGCTGTAACTGTGAGTCACCCTCCTGAAGAGTGGACACATTACTTTCCAGAGCAAGGAACCGGCGTGGGCTGGTCGACCAGATGAGGCTGTGTAGGCACTCGAGGTGCTCGGCCCCCTCCAACTTGTACCCAGGGCAGCAGTGGTAGGAGATGACATCCCCACGGGGAAGGAGGTCTGCAACTCGGAGATGTTCGCGTAGCCATTGGAAGAGGCAAGAGGTCTCAGGCAGCCTGTGGCGAGGAAAAGAGGAGGGACGGTCGCACTTGGTCCCCTCTGCACCAACGAGACCCGCAAAACCCTGGCCCCCTGCCCGCCACCAAGGGCTCTTCAGCCAGACGCCCGTAACCACTTTCCTGTTCGATTCATGTCGCAGAATTTGGCGTCATGCTTGCAAACCACACAGAGAGGCCCAGGGGAAGAGGGAGGAAGTGAGGGGGGTACAGCTGGGATCAGGGAGCCCCAGACACACCTCAGAATCATCCGGGAACCTTTAAGCAACACAATCCTGGCTGCGAGCCCTAGGTCTATGCACAGCCAGGGCACCCCGAATTTTTTAAATCTCCCCAGGTGATGCTAACATGCTCCTGGGGGTGAGAAGCACTGAGGTGCTGTGCAGCAAACATACACCCCAACTGTTTCAACAATGGGGACACCTGGGGGGTCTGAGGAGGTGGCAGCAAAAACACCCTTCCCCTGCTTGGACTGTGAGGCAGGGGCCTGCGGACCCCGTGTGATGCTACGTGAAGATCAATTTGCATTTTAGGTGCACTTGACATGGTTCTCAGCCTTGAGAACTACCCAGAAAAAGGGTGTCTCAGAATACACCCCACTGGGCCCCCTCCCAAGGAGCTCCTGGTCAGGGTCTGCGCAGAGCCCAAGGACATGCACGGCAGGCATGGGGCTGGGTGTAGAAAGCCCCCACGCACACCCAGAATTCTCCATGCTGTCTGTGTTCCCACACTTCTGCTTCTGCCAAACGGAAGCTGCTTTTCCGTGTTGAAACCTGTGCCTGGGGAACATTCCCAGGGGCACAGAATCCCGTTCTGTGTGGCCCCCGCTGCGATCCTGGCATTTCCTGTCGGGGTCAGTGGTCTCACTAGAGGAAATAATGACTCTGCAGAGCTGGGGCTCTTCCCGCGGAGAACTAATTGTGTGTGAAGTAAATAACGTATAATGGAAATCCCGAATCTCCCTTCCAGTCGCCGAGCACGGATCACAGCATGCCCATGGCAGCAGGTGTCTGAGCTCTGCTCCCGAGCTGGCTTGCTTTGACATTCTGAGCCTCGAACGGCTTCATGCTCCGCCGACTGCCCTGGTCAGTGAGCTGGTACGTGGGATCGATGTTTCGGCGTGAGACCAGAGAGGCCAGGGCAGCCCTGGCATGCAGAACTTAGGGAAATGCTCCCTTTGGGGCTGACAGTGTCCCGTGCCACAGAGATCCACGGGCCTACTACCACACAGGCCACATCTGAGACACGTGGCCACATCCTTTCTCCACGGCCTGGAAGGATTTACCCGTTGAGCTGAACATGAACTGTGTTCACAGGAAAAGTGAAGTGTCGGGGAGGAGGGGGAGATTGGGACTCAGGAATAAACAGAATCCGTGACTGAGAAAAGTAAGACAAGCACGTCAACATGAACAACTGACCGTATCAGAGTCCCTAAGTGCTGTTCAAATGAGCTGGCACAAGGGACAGTGCCTGCGGCTCCTCCCAAGAAGGAGTGTCATTCCTGGCCACTCCCACAGAGAAGCTGGAGTCCCCTGAATATAAAACGGACAGACCCACAGTGAACAGCAGGTGCGTCTGGACACTGCTCTCCAAAACACAAAGTTCCCAAGGAAAACATGGCCTTGGAACATGCCCGCCTGCTTGCCTGCCCCAAAAGAAGCCAGAAGGGGTTGTAACTGCAGTAGTAAACCAGGGAAAGAGAGACATGCTCCTTGGCTGGGGACAGCCCATCCCAAGCATGGCAGCAGACACCAGGCTTTGACACAATAGCTTGGTGCAACCTCTATTTACACTTCCAGGCAATGGCGAGCCGGCTTGTCAGGCTCTCTCCCCCGGATCTGGAAGTGCAAAGAAAAGCCACAGGACGAGACGTCATGCTAAGGGCCAGTCATGCTCCCCGTGGCGCTCCGAGGTGTCAGGCCATCTAATGCCGCCAGACCCCTCACGCCCATGCCATGTTGGGCAGTCACTGCTTGGGCAGCCAGGCCCCTACCTGCCTCTGCATGGAGATGAGTTCAGGGCACAGAGCAGGGGACATGCCCTGAGGGAGGGTGGTGTGGGTGACGGTGCTATCCGGGGAAGGGCACCTTCCGAGAGCAGCCAGCCGGCTCTGGGCGACGCTCTGAGATGCAAGCGCAGGGTGGTGGACAGAGCAGAGCAGGAGGCCACACCTGAGCCCCTGATGAGGATGCCACCCTCGGGCATTTCTTAAGAAATAATAGGGACCAAAAGAACTCGTAAATAGGTGCACGGAATTTGCAAGACCTAAGAGGGAGAAATCTCTAGAAAGGGCAGGAGAACAGGGGACAGTGGGGGATGCAGGATTCATGAAGGCAGAGGGGGCTGGCATCCGAGGGAGCGTTCTTGGCCCCGGGAAGGAAAGGGACCAGTCGTTGGTAATGTTCACGTGAATATTCAGCCCAACCTCAGATCACGGTGACAACTCTCCACAGCCTCCCGAGAAGTGCCCCCAGAGCACATGTATCCCTGGAAATGTCATCTGTGCAGGCTACGTGGCACAGGGAGTTTGAGCAGAGAAGCTCACAAAGGGGTGGCCTGGCCGCCCTTGGTCCTCCCGATCCAGAGCCTCTGTTTCTGCAAAGGGCCATGTAGGACTCTTAAGCCCTCACAGAAGGAAATAATTCATTTCCGACCCCGGGGCACGCAGAGTAATATCAGAGCCTGCCAGCCATGACCTAGAGCCCAGCGCTAGCATTCGTCTCGACCGGAACACGCCAAGGCTCCGGCGCAAACAAGCCTCCTCCCCGAAGAATGAATTATGCACTGGCTTTCAAGTCACATGTCAAGAAAATAAAATCAGAATTAATGTGCACGGAAGGACTTATTTTCACAAACAGGGTCCTCCGTGTTGGCCCAGGCAAATGTTAAAAAGGCAAGAGGATTCTTATTTACTGGGTAGTTTGGATAAAATCTGAATTTGATTATTTTTCTGCTCCTCATGCATTATAAAAATGGATAACGTTAAGAAAAAATAGCCTCTGTAAAGATGCGTCTTTAATCTACCCTCACCACCACTGAAATAAGTATAAACGTTCTGCTGTTTTCATTAAAAATGCCATAGTTCATCATCGTGCTCACAGCCTGGTTACAAAATGCCTATTTCTTAAAAGACTTTTGGTTCTCGGTGTGAAGGAGAAGTCAACATGCTCAAGAACAAGGGCTCTTCTGGTCTGGGCTCTCACGGTGGGCACGAGGGGCTGTTGGGGACCGCAGGGAGGGTGTGCGGATGCCAAGGCCAGAGCCGGTGGGCCCTGCTTCCCTCCACGTCCCAGTGGAGAGACACACACGTGTTCCCAGCCCGCGCCCCTACCTTGACAGAGCGGCAGGTTGTCCCACGTCCCGTCATCACGGCACAGAGAAACCATGTTGTACAGATCAGGGTAGCGGATCTTGAATCCCTCGTGACAGGTGACGATCAGCTTGTCTCCGTGTCTGTATGTCCTGTTATGAATCTCAGCATCGTCGATTTGAGGGATACGGCAATCTGCAAAGGTGTAAAATGGACACGTTATTTTTTTAAATTTCAGCCTGTTGTGCTTCCCAGCTTGGCACAAAGCTCTTCTTTTCGGACCTGGCCTCAGGCTTCCCTGTGATAAAACGCCCTCGCACACGGACTGCTAGCCCCTGGTCTGGAGGGGACTGAGGACAAGATGTCCCAATCCAGCCATGAAAGGAGCTTCACCTCCAGCCTGGAACCCTTCACACCTCACAGTGGAGCCTCAGGCGATTTTGGAACTAAGAGAGGAAGGACAGAGCTAGGGGCTCACAATGACCTGCTAAGTGGTCCCACCCAGCCTACCGCCTCTGCCTTGGGGCAGAAGAAAAAAAAAGGCCTTGCAGAACAGTGGGGACAAGCTGGGGCCACACCGGCCGGCACCTCCCTCCTACCGGATCTGCTCCACGCGGGTAATAACATGGAAGCACATGCAACCACCAACACCACACAGCCCCCCACAGGTAGGTGACCTGCTTCTTGGAAGCAGGTGGGAGCAGAATACAGACTCGGAAAGGGTCTGTAGCCCAGCATCAGGGGCGCAGGAACAGGAAGTCCACACAGAACGTGATTGAGAGATAAAATACAGTGGATAAATTATAACCCTCCACTTCGAACATGGTCTCCTCCCAATTCCGCGTGTGTCCCCACATAACCTTGTGCAGCCATCCCCGGAGGCGTACAGAGGGGTTGCGCTCCAAGCTTCGCAAGTTTTAAAAATGAAGCAAAATCCAAGCACAGCATTTCGACAATCACAGAAACTTTCTCCAAGAGTATCTCAATGCTGTAAGACTGGGTTTCTCAGCCACTCCCGAAAGCCTTCTGAATCAGCCATATGGTTGGAATGGTGGGAGACTTGACCATGAACTGCTGGCTCTGAGGCCTGAGCCCAGGAGTCCTGAGGCTGCGGAGGGAAGGGACCCAAGCAGCCCATGGCCGGGAACACAGGTGGGTTTAAAAAGCACATCCCAGGAGTTTTGATGTAGGGTTGGGGCTGGGTTTACAGGGACCAATGAAGAATCTGACAACAGACTCTAGAAAACAGGATGACCTCTTCGCGGGGTCAAAGTCAAAGCTTGGGCGTGGCATCTGCCTTCATCTCCAGATTAGCTGGAGAGCAGGGACTGCACCCCTGCATTCTCCCACATGCCCTTGGAACTCCGGGACTCCACACGTGGCTGGCAAAGAAATGTCGAGGAAGTGCGGCCATGGAGCCCCGGGACAACCCCATCAACCCTCTGTCTGCAAATTTCAGCAGGAAGCGTCCTTGATGGAAAACTGTTGTGGTTCTAGTTCGACCTCTTATTTTTGAGTTTCAAACTGTGGAAAGGGGTTTCCAACCTCTCACGTTTAACCAAAAATTTTTCTACCAGAATAGACAAATTCCCCCAAAGTCAATGCCAGAATGATCCTGACTGGAGTCACAAGGCAAGTGACAACTTGGCACCACTGCTGCCTTCTTAATGGAAACGGGAAATCACGTTTCTCAGTAGTGCTAACGCAGGCATTACTCAGAGCAAATAAAAACACCTTTATCCAGGCGCCCCTCTGTAAAACCCCAGCTGCCAACTAACCCCATGTTGCTGATTTACGCGACAAAGCCACCGTTCCCCTGACTGGCTTCCGACTTCTCCGGGAGCTGACCCAGGTCCTTAGCAGGCAGCCAGCGTCAGTGAGTAAAGCCAGTGGACAGAAGGGACACTGCGGCCCGTGAGTGTGTGGTCACTGGCTGTGCAGAAGCAGCAGTCACTCACACAGAGTGCCCTGAACTCCTGACCAGATGCCTCTGTCCACAGCCAGGAGCTGGGGGCCACCACGGGGCACATGGCCCAAGGATCCCAGGGCACTACGGCCTCCCAAGTTCTGCTCATGATGGAGTCACCATGGGGACTGGCTGCTATGGAACAGAGACTCGCACTGACCAGGGAGCTGGGAGCAGGCACCGGAGCTATGGCCAGGAGGCCAGGAGGGCTGTGGCCCAGATAAAGGACAGAACAAAACAGACCAGCAGTAGCTTCACAGAAGTCGGCCCCCCAAAGCTGAGCTATGATCCTACCCTTGGCGTCTGGCGCCTGAGCCCCCCACCAGAGGAGGGGAGATAGGAAGACGAGCCTGGCCCAGCCAGGCCATCCTTAGCCGGACGTGACTATGCACTTCATGTCTATGGAAACAGAGAAGCCAGGATCTTTAGTGCCCCAAAACAAATACATATAATCTTCATCAGTTCTGAAGTTTCAAACAGAAATAAGAGAAATTTCCTACAGTATGAGTGCATCCCGTCAGCCAGAAGAATGTTTAAAAGCCGCTCCAAAAATGCCATTACCAAGGATGACAGATAAAGCTCCATCGGTATCTGACTCTGGCAGGAGTGGGGATGTGATCAAACCCGACACAGACAGACACAAACGGGCACTTTGGGGATACAGCTGAGAGGGTGCAAAGCTTCCACTTTGAGACATCCTTTCTCCCCAGACCACTGCATCGCTGCATCTGAGTCCTGCTCGTGTAATAGGGGATTTAATAGAAACAAGTCAAAGAGGGGATATTAAGGTGATATTACACAGTTATACCTAAGAACAAATTATTCAATGACATTAGTTAGCATAGAGCAGAGTCCTAAGGAGCAGAAAAGGCAAAGTTCTAAGAATACATACCACGACCAATATTTACTGGCCTTTTTAAATGCCAGTTATATGTGAACATGAACCTGATTCCTTCAAGTGCCAACTCTGACACCCATTCTCCCTAAAAAGTGTTTCCAGGAACATAACTACGTAATCGACCCTGGAGACACAGCATTCATATCCACACAGGAAAGGTGCTGGAAGCCTCGCTGTAAAGGATGGTGTTGGGTTTTGTTTACCCCTGCATTTATAACACCCGGTATTCATCCATCCAACCATCCATCTGTCCACTGGTGACTCGCTGAGCACCCAGCTGCAAGCGCTGGGCACGGAGAGTTAGGAATCCTACCCTCGCTGCATGGAGAAGGCCGCTAACAAGTTAGTAAATCTGCGAGGTAGAGACTAACATGCAGTGATTGCTGCTCGCATGAGGAGGAACAGGTGCTGAGGTCACAGGGACCTACCAGGGGCCCCTGGAATCTGGGTGCATGGGACAGGCACCCTGAGGAGATAATGTTTATGATGCAGGGCCACATGGCAAGGTGGCCTTATCGAGCAGATCTGGGAGAAGACAGCTTTAGGCAGAGGGAGAGTAAGTGCAAAAGCCAGGAGAACACGAGTGTCCTTAAAATCACACAGGAGGAGGGGACGCCTGGGTGGCTCAGTGGGTTAAGCCGCTGCCTTCGGCTCAGGTCATGATCTCGGGGTCCTAGGATGGATTCCCGCATCGGGCTCTGCTCAGCGGGGAGCCTGCTTCCTTCTCTCTCTCTCTGCCTGCCTGCCTCTCCATCTACTTGTGATTTCTCTCTGTCAAATAAATAAATAAAAAATCTTTAAAAAAAAAAAAACACACACACAGGAGGGGGACACCTGGCTGGCTCAGTCCCAGGGTCCTGGGATCAAGTCCCGCATCGGGCTCCTGGCTCAGTACAGTGTCTAATTCTCCCTCTGCTCCTGCACGCTCTCTCTCTGACATATAAATAATAAATAAAATCTTTTAAACACACAGACACACACAGGAGGGTCCATGTGTCTGAGACACAGTGAGCAAGGGGAGATGAAGGCCTTCTAACTTGGGGCATACTTCATTAGGTAGTTAGGACAGGACTGGCAAGAGGTTGTCTTTTAGATAAGCTCTCTGTTTCCCAGGATGATAAAACAATAGAAGGCCTTTGTCTCCAGGCAATATTCGCGGAGCCTGCGTGTTCTACTATTGCTGATATGTTCCTGAGCCTGTCTGGGTTTTAAATGCTGAGTATCTTGGGCCAAAGGATTTATCAGGGAAGTTGATCTACAAAACCAAATAAATTTTTCATTACTGAAACCTTATGGAAACCACAGCCTGCATGGGCTGCGCATAGCAGAAAATATTCATTTATTTCTAAAATCCTTTTCAAAATTTGTTTTGATTTTTCAAGAGAAAGCTTGTGTAACCTGCAAGGCTGCAAAGTTAAAGAGGAAAAACCACATGCCTGTCTCAATAAATATAGAGAAGCATCTGTATCAAGGGACACAGACTCCTACCTGCAACACAGGGAGCCACCTTCCCTACACAGCATCCACCCGAGGCCCATAGCACCCGTTCTGAATGGTGACGCTGACCATTATTAATTGAAGGATACTTGACCAACCATGCCCTCTTGCTATTAGGCATAACCACGGTGATTCCATATTTCAGAACTTCCGACAGTGCCGCCAGGGGTGTCCCCGTCTGTCCCCACACACCATGGTCACAGTACCACAGACAGTACTCCCGGGCGCATGTTCCTTCCTGCGACCCACCTCACAGCTGGAGCTCTCTCAGCCCTGCTCAGCCACCACTCCCATGTTCGTTCCAACGCTTCTCTTACTTGTTCATTTGTTTTGTTGTTGAGATTCCACCTGTCACACACACACCTGTCCTTCTCTGTGTGATTTAGTTCACTTTACTTCTTTGTTTTAATTTTGACTCTTTTAGAAAAAGACCTCAAAAATAAAAGCAGAGACCACGCATGCTCTCAGCTTGGGGAAGCCTTTGCCTATGCTCAGTGACAGTCGAGTTCGGTGCTTCGAAGACTTCCATAAACACGGTCTATGCTAATTCCGAAAAACAGTGAGCTGTCAAGGTCAGGAAAGCTCCATCCACACCCACGGTCAGGGGTGGTGGGGAGAGACGGAGCCCTTGCCCGCACCGGCACTGCCTCCCTTGCGTCAGCCCAACCTGCCGCGGAGACAGTCAGCCCCCTGCCCGCCGCCAGGTAACCTCTGAGCAGTGTTCTAAACTCACACACACCCACGCAGCATGAACCACACAGAGCAGACACCGCCACGCTTGCCAGAGGTAGGCAGATACCGCGCCATGACGAGAGACCATAGGGTAACTGCTGGAAACAAATGCCCACTGTGCCGCCCTGTCTCCCTATCAAAACCCGCCTGGAACAGACGCGACAGTGACTGAGTGGATCTCCCGAGTACCACACGTTCCTGCCTCCACGGGCAAGTCTGAGCAGCACGTACTCTGCTTTCTCAGGCGCCGGGGCTGGGAGTGCGCGGCTGGCTAGGGACGCAGCAGTGAGCACCCCTGGTGTGACCTGAGCTGCTCTCCTGCCTCGACAGAAACCAGGACCTGGGTCGTCATTGAGGTTGAGGAGGGACACGGTGACTTGTGACACCGAGCCTCCTTTGCGCCCGGCCTGGCCACAATGCTCTCCCGCCAGCATGTGGGGTGGGCCCCTGGGCTGACGCGGCTGGTCCCCACAGCCCCACGAGCAGCCTCCACGGACGAGGGGGGCACTTTACCTTCTTGTGCACAGAAGGGCTTATCACTGGGGATCCAGCCGAGGGTTCCATTGAGATGTCTCACACACAGCCTCTTTGTAGGGCCCTGGAGCGTGAACCCGTCTTGGCAGTGAAACTGGGTGACAGACCTTTCAAGGAAAAGCCCTCCACCGGGTGTCCTGAAGCCATTCTCAGGGACACCGGAAGGTCATCGAACCCTACATTGACAGAGAGAAGAAAAGGAGCCTCTAAATATGTGCTTCCGAGGCTGGGAGCCTTCCTGCATCCGTGACGGACACTGTCACACACCGCCAACACCTAGCCACTCCAATCAGCCCAGAATGTCCGCATTCTGCCGTGTGCCACACTGGCTTCTTGCTTAGAACAGCGCCCGGAGCGTCCTCCATCCCCCGGCCGACCACAGCCCTTCATGGAGGCTCGGGGAGGAGCAGGGGAGAAGGAAGCCACACAGGGAACGACGCCGTGCAAGACGCTGCAGGGGGGTGAGGCGGGAGGGTCAGGGAGGAGGCATGGACTCTGAGCCACCCAGCAGGCCAGACGACATTTCAGGGACAGAACCAAGGATGTAGGACTGGCAGGGCTGGCATTCTCACAGGACAGGCCTGAGCCACCAACACTCGTCTCCTCCCCGGCCCTCAGCCTGGCCCCTCCCGCCAGGCCTCCTCCGGACTTCCCGAGGATCTGGGTACCTTCCAAACCTCCCAGCCACCCATTCTGTGCTCCAACTAGAGCTCAACCGCCACGGGTGCTGAGCTGGGAGCCCTCCAAGGACGAGTCACCTGTTCATCTTTGTGACTCTTTTGCAACTCTTCCCCTGGAAACCGTGAGAATGCTTCCCCGTTTCAAGAAGTATCCAGAGATGAATACAAAGTCAGCTGTGTCACAGCATCTAAGTAAATGCAGCAAAAGTAAATCTTAATAGCATAATTTAGACTTGATTAAAATGCATAAAGACCACAGATGTGGAAGTCGACGCTCTCTCCATCTGATGCCAAAACTGATATTTTCCCCCTCTTGATTAATTCGCTTGGATTACCCAATTATTCCAAAACCCTCTCACTCGGTTTCAGCTCCTACAAAACCGATAACAGTGCTAATGCCTAACATGCTTTCCACTCCAGTTTCAATACTGCTCCATAAATGTGCGACCAACACGACAGAATTACTCCAGACTGCATCCCAACATGGAGGAAAAGAACAGGCCTTCCTATAGAAAACCACCCATCAGAATAACCCGAGGGCCTCGTCTATCAACCAGAGATGGGGCACTCACACCTCATCACTGACATAAACCTCGGGGTTATTAGCTGACGGCATCCCACAAACACGTGGATAAATTACAAAGCTGATTAGTAAGTTGAAAATGGCAGGGGGGGGGGCGCCTGGATGGCCGTTGGTTAAATGTCTGCCTTGGGCTCAGGTCATGATCCTGGTGTCCTGGGATTGAGTCCCACGTCAGGCTCCCTGCTCCACGGGGAGCCTGGCTCTCCCTCTGCCTGCCCCTCCCTGTGCTCGTGCGTGTGCGTGCTCTCTCTCTGATAAATAAAATCTTTAAAAATATTTTGAAAACTACAAAATAATATGTATGTATGTATCAGCTGAAGCTTTTTAACTACACACAATTTACAGAATGTTCTTGCTGGAAGGAATCTTAAAATTCACCCAAAATAATTTCCCTCATTTTATAGCTGAGAAATCTGAGACCAAAAAGTTTAACGGAGTGTGCAGACTCACGCAGCTCTGAATGAGGGGGCCCAGGTCTGCATCTGATCGGGGAGGCCACGGTGCGGCACCCCCAACAATGGGCACCCTGACCAATGAATCTGTACCTCCGGCCACTGCCAAAACTGACCTCCAACACACACATAGGGGTCAAGGCGTTGAATAGAAGGCTCTCCTCTGGGTTAGGATGACAACATGAATTCGTTCCAACAAACTCGCATAGTCTGCCACTCTGTCATTCTTTTCTGACCGTAAGATGCAGGCACATGACCCTTCTGATGCTCTGTCCCTCCATCAGCCACCTCCAAGCATGAAGGGCAAGGCCGGCCTTAAACAGCTTCCTGCCACAGGTCAACAGGGCTGCAGGGTAAAACGAAAACAAGGAGGTGGCAGGGTACACACGCCCTCACTGTCCCACAGGTCCCCACACCCGCGTGTGGACCACTCCTTCCTTTTGCACCTTGCCCTATGCTGTCTACCCTTCCCCAGCTGCCTCTGTCCCAGGGACAGCCGTGGGAACAGGGGCATGTAGGGGCCAGGGAAGCAGGACAGGCATCATGATCAGCTTTGGGGGATGCAGCCTGAGCCCTCCAGGAGGAGCCAGGCCTATGACACGGGCCTGGGCAACCCCAGAAGGCAACGTGGCAGCCGCCAAGGATGGACAACCCAGGGTTCTCCCTGCCAGCACCACGGGAAGCCCAGGTGGCTGCCTGGCCCAAGGACCATGGAACGACTGTGGAAGGAGCACCCCAGCCAGGCAGTGAGTGGCTCTGAGGATGTCACATTTAATCTAGAAAAATGCAGGAATCTGCCACATCTGGGCCCTCTGTCTCCCCGCAGAGCCTCATCCCCAGTACAGACGTCTGGCGCAAGAGAGAAGGAGCCGACCCCCACGGCGGCTACTCCAAGATACACCAGACTCAGGTGAAAGGCATCCCCGAGCACAAGAGGTACCCAACCAGTAACTGGTGTTTGCGTCTGAGCCCAACAGACCTTTGACAGGCAGGCTTTTCTGATCTTATTTGTCCTTCATGAAACACAGGAAATCGGGGTTCCCCGTGTGATCTTTCTCATCACACCCCCAACGTCTGGCCGCCGAGTTCTAAACCCATCCACACAAGAGCTCCAGCACCAGGAGTGCCTGAAAGGGAGGGGAGGGCCTCCCTCGGGGCCTGGTGGTGGAGAGACGGAGGGGAACGTCCCGGGTGCATGCAGGAAAAGGCTGTGTCCCACTTCAGGGAGTCCTGGGGTCCTGCAAGGCTCCCCCATCTCTGGGGGCGGGCAGGCCCTGGGTTGGTGCCGTTCCGCAAATGGGGAGGGCAGCAATTCAGATCCGACCTCAGCGGCACCCCGCAACTGTTCCTTCAGCACGCTGGCCAGCTGTGATGCTCCGGACTCGCTACAGCAAGCCAGTGTGCTCCCTATCACCCTCCTCCCGGGAACCCTCACATGCCTGCCTGCCCCACAGCACTTCCCCAGGAGCCCCCACACAGCAGGCCCCCAAACCTCCAGCGTCGCTAGTGATCCATTCACACCACGCAAGGCTCTCAAGATCTTCTGATCATTAAATGTGGGTGATTATGAGACAATTCCCTGCATAGTTAATTTAAAAAACCACAAAATAGCATACACATCATGATCCTTGTTTTTAACATACAAAAAGCACACGTGTGTGTGGAGAAAGACAGATGCCCCAATAGGACCTGTGTTATTTGGGATTCAGGACTGATGAGCAACTTTTATAGTCTTCTTTATGCATTTCTGTGTTTTCCAAATTCTCTATGATGAACGCTTATAATCAAGAAGCCCACATTATGTTTTAATGAACCCTGGTGGGAAGGGAGTATCGGACTGGGGCGGGTAAGAGCCGGCCCAAGGGGATCTTGGCAAAGTCACTGTCTCAGAGATGGACAGAGTGAAATGGGCTCTCCCGAGGCAGCACATACGAGGACAGGCTCTGTATTGGCGGGTAGTAAATCTACCCAGGTGCCTGCAGACCACATACCTCCCTCGAGTGGTATCCCTAAATCATCTCCCCACTGGGGGAGTGGTGCTGACTCAGCTCCCCGGGCCCCCGCAGGTTTATAGGGAGCGTCCCCCGGCCACGGGCACTGAGATGCCATGGGCGTG
Organism: Mustela nivalis; assembly: GCF_964662115.1. Classification (NCBI taxonomy): domain Eukaryota; kingdom Metazoa; phylum Chordata; class Mammalia; order Carnivora; family Mustelidae; genus Mustela; species Mustela nivalis. The sequence goes on from NW_028135804.1 coordinate 167,218, forward strand.
ATTGACAGGTCTCATTCCGGTATGGGGTCCTGCACGCTGAAAACCGATGGCCGCAGGCGGGGCAGGCACTGGGAGACCACGAGAGCAAAACAGATGGATGCCGGGGATAAAAGTGCTGTCTGGCCGACATCGAGAATAAACCGTTACATCCTATCCGAATTACTAAATTTCTGAAACTGTGTTATAAATATGCTGTCAGTGGGCTTAGCTGGGGAAGAAAGGAGACGGAGAAGAAACCGGGCTAATGGAACACCACCCCTTCCCAAAACAAACATCAATCTCTCTGATCTCAGCAACACACTACCTTGGAGGATGAAGGGAAATGCTACACATGATGCAGGCTGTTCTGCTCAGCCTGGGGTTGCTAATGAGCAGCTTTGCTTTCAAAAAAATCACACTCACTAAAGGGCATCGAAAGACACCCCGTTCATCACAGATTTCCACCCTCACCCACAGCGTGAAATGTTGCCTTACTGTATTACCGCAGGGATGGTGGGGGTTTGTGAACAGTCCGGGTGGGAACACAGTAATTTCAGATGAACGCAAAGGGGGAAAAAATGCAGCAGGTGTTTGTTGACTCAGAAAGAGCTCGGGGTTTGTTATTATTTTTCTTGCAAAATTTTATAAGCTCCCCAAACCTCTACGATACAGAAGCGAACTAGGCTTTCCTTCCTAGTGCCAAGATGCAGTCCATACTGTTGTCATAGGCCAGACCCCAGAACAAAGTGGGAGGAACTGCACTGAGGATGGGGGTGAACCTAAGGCTTGCACTGTTCCTCAGTGACCGTTGCTAAAACAGCAGCATCTGGGGTCTGGGATTCCGCATCTGGCTAATCTTCCCCCGGCTCACATCACCTGCTCCTTCCACCTCCTTGCTAGTATTCCAAAGACAAGCTGCAGGTGCTTCCCCTACCTGAACGGCATTATTAATTAGAGCTACCAGGCTGAGCAGGCATCCTGTGCTTCATGAACATGGTGACTGGTTCGGGTTGGGAATGCCAGTGCTCAGAATATTTCACTCTGGCCAACCCGAAAACACAGCAGGACTATGCTTACATTTCAGGGTTCTTGGGCGCTACAGGCCCCAAAAGCCCTAGCTGGAGCTGCCTGCAAATGAGGTCATCATGATCTCAAAGTTGGAGAGGAAGAAAATGAAGCAGCTGCTGTTTAATTTGTTTATGGAGCCTACAATTGGTCTCATTAGCTGGCAAATAGGACAGGCTGGGCAGGAAAGAAGCTCTGGCCTCAAGTCTGCATGCGGAAAACCAATCCACATGCAATCACTCATGGGGCTTAGGGTTGGTGTACCCAGTGGCAGCTACCTGTTCTAGCACCTCAGGGACACGTCTCCTTCAGCAAATTGCATCAGCTTCCAGAGCCTTGTTACTATCTGTAAAAAAGAGAGATCTGGAATTACCTTGCCTGTCTTGAACCTCTGGGGGTGGCAAGGGGAGCAAAGACCCCTAACTTCTCTGAAAACTCTGAAAGGCTATCCGAATGTAATTTGAGAAGGACCTGGACTGGTAAACTGAGGTCCCAGAGCAGTACGGCTAGATGCCTGGGCCCCCAATCACCCTGGTCTGCTCCCCATGTCCCCGGTCCCCGTGTCCCCAGGCGGCTGGAGAGAGGCGGGATGACAGTGTTTCCAGGATCACTGCAACTCAGAAGCACGGTATGTTACCCAGAGGCAGGCGGTGGTAGCCTGCTGACGAGGTCGAGGACCGCGGGGCCGGCCGGCGGGGGACGGGAGGATCTAGCTGAGATGGGGGCAGGCTGAGGTCTGGAAGGAGGAAAGCCCAGGCGACAGTGGCAGTGGGTGGGGGCAAGAAAGAATCTGCCTGTCCCGCCCCCCCACCCCACCCCCACCGCTATTCCTCCAGATCCCCTGAGTAGCACGTCTCTTTCTTACCCATGGTGGCCCTCAAACAGCGCCCACAAGCCGGATGACTCAGGTTGGAGATGGGCCACGGCAGAAACACCAGTCACGTGACCAGGGGTTGGTGCTTCAGTGAACCAAGCCGGCCCTCGGTGGAGGAGGGGGTGTTACAGCTGCAGCTCACCCATGTGGTCCGTGACGCAATCAACCGTTCGGAGGAGAAGCTCCCTGCCACCTCAGAGGCCCATGCGCACACTCGAGGGCACTTCCCTGCCGGGATGCACGCGGACACCCGGAAGATGAGGCTCCCGAGGACATGCGCTCCGCATCTGGGACTCTCCCTGCCATCACCCTGCCTGTGTGCTATCTAACTGACCTGTACTTACCATCAGCTGTAATCCCATCAGCTCCCCTGGGAGCCGCGGTCGTTACGGAACCTGAGGAGTGGGGGACTCCCAAACCCACAGCCAGCCTGTCAGGGCACGGACCTGGCGGCCCCCCATCGCGGGTGGCCCAGGTTTGGGGTAGGAGGACGGATAGGCGAACTAGACGGCAAACCCTGGGACCGAGCTGTTGCTCCATCGCTCCACCCTGTGACAATGAGGTCACTAACCTTCCTCTGCCCAAAGCTCAGTCTCCACATGGAGGACCACACGGAGCCACGAGGGAGGAGCAGAGTGTCCCCCTGGAACCTGGGTGGGTATTCAACAGACAGCCGCTCCACGCTGGGTAGAAACTGCCGGGCAGACATCTACATGTGGGGAGGTGCTACAGAACCTTACAGCAAGTCTTTCCCCAGGGGCTTATCAAGATCCCCCTCAGACGGACAGCAAGGCCCAGGCAGGGGGCTATGGGACCACCACTCATCTCATGTCTTCTGTGTTGGGGGTGACAGGTAAGACTCATTTGGAAAAAGTGTCTGATGCTGTATGTAGGTGTGTCTTAGAAAACAGATGTGTGTGCCAGCTCCCCAGCTCCTATGGACCCAAGAGTTCGGGTGGGAGGTCCAAGCCTGGAGAGGGATAGGCTGCTCACCAGAAGTCAGTTCTGGGTCTGAATGCAGGGCTGTGCAGCCTGGGGCCCCTCCCCACACAACCCCCCCCCCCCAGGCCTTGAACCCTGGCACAGGGCTGGGCTCAGAGGGCAATTCAGCCACTTTGTCAGGACAGGTGGTTCCCTCTTCACCCTGAAGCTGTTCATCTTTCTGGAGGAGGAGGAGGGCCTCCATTGTCTCCCTGGGGGGAGGGATGAAGACAGTGGCCTGGAGGGGGCTGTTTTTGCAGAGGTGGGAAAGCTGTGGGAGGGGTGTTGGTCTGGATTTATGCTTTCCCCAAAACCCCAACTTTGGGCCTGCTTCCTCTTTCCTGTTCTCTGCAGCACCTGGTACCCTCGAATTTAGGTTGGGCTGAAGAGTGAAGAAGGTGTGAGCAAAGCACATGCCATGGGGGATGGCTCACCCCAAGGCCCAGGCCTCTAGCACCTTGGTCTGATTGCTCCTGCAGGTGTTCCTGCCCCTCGCCTGCCGCAGCTTCTGCAAGCCCTCACGCTGCTCTTCGTGGCTCAGCCAACTCCTCAGTCCACCCTCTGCTTTTAAAAAACTTAGAGACTGTTTCTGCATGGTCACTTCTCTTGTTTTCAAGTGTTGTTGGGGATTTGTGTGTTTTCTTATTCCTTAATTCTCATTTTAGTAGAGTTTTGGGAAAGGAAAAAAAAAAAAAACTCTCCACGTGTTAAATCTGTCGGGTTTAGCAAAAAGCCCTAATTTCATTTTATCTTCTTGCAGAGTTATTTTTTTCTTGCATGGATGATAGTACAAGACATGTTCTGAGTGGTTTATGTGTGCAATCCCGCTGAATCCTCACACTCAACCTGGCAGGAGGTGCTGGTACTGTGGCCAACAGTTCTGCAGACACAAACTGCCACAACTGGTGACGAGCGGCAGGTCTGGGTCCTCCCACAGCAACTTCGCGTCACGGAGCATTGCAGAATAACTCAGACCAGTGCCCAAGAAGCGAATGCTCAACTCTCGGATCCAAACTACAGCCTTAAAAACAACTCCGGACCTCTGGCTGATGGACAGATACTAAGAAACCATGTGGGTTCAATGGGCCAGGAAGGCTGATGTTCAAGAACGCAGATGCCTGGAAGTTGTTATAGGGGCCAGCAGCAGGTGACATGTGATTTTTGCAAGACCTCACCAAGGTCATTTAATCCCGGTGGCGCTTGCTGGAATCCAGGTAGTATGTGTGAATATAGATGTGTCTTTTACATACATACTGTACCATTTCCTGCAGGAACATGGGTCTGTCATCAGGAATACAACAGGCTGTGCTGAGGGAGCCCAGGATTTCACGAGCCACATCCGATGTATCTTATGGCTGCTTGTAGCGTCCCCAACAAGCCCCCGCCCCCCCCCCCACAGCTGCCTCCCATCGTACCCGGCACCTGACCAGGAGGAGCCATGCTCAGAGACAGGGGAACCTGTCCCTCCATCACCAAGACTCATTTCTCTGCAGCGACCAGGCTGGGATTTCATGAAGCAAGATGCAAGCGGGCAACAGCCAGTAGGGTACAGGAGGTGGACAGCCCCTTGGGGGCTCATGAAGTGTGCTCTGGCTGCCTCATCCGAGACTTTACCACTGTCTTCAGTACACCCTGGACGGTGTCCTTCAGTGTGTGTGGGCGGTGATCTCTCTGGGAAGATGGGGAGGGCACACGCGCTCCCAGCTGGGACAGGGCATCTCAGGATCCTTGCCGGAGCCTGTTGCGGAAGCAGATGGCATCTTCCCAGCACGGCTGGGGGAGGCGCACACAGTCCTGTGAGTGGTGGCCCCGTGCAGCTTGAGCCAGCCAGGCAAGCTGTGTTAGCTCAGCCCCGAGAACCTCATCTCTGCCTCGCGCCAACCAACAGGGCCTCGGAAGTCAGCAAGGGCTTCGGGGCAGCCAGTGTGGATGACTGCCATCCCCAGGCCACGTTGCTCTTGCTCGGCCCCAGCCATGGAGTACGCAGGTTCACCTGTGGTTTTACAGCAAAGGACAGAGCGTGGCTGGTACACAAGATTGCAAAGAATAAAGAAAAAACTGAAAACTTGTGTTTGGGGCCCAGGGGACGATTACACAGGCAGGAGCAGGTCTCCTCGTGGCACTGGGAAGCCCCCTGTAGGGTCCAGAGCTAGAGCTGAGTGCTTGCTACTGTTTCCCGTCAGGGGTGGGTAGTACAGGCTCCTCTGAGTGGCTGGGATCCAAGACAAGCATGACCACGGTGTTGGTATTGGAACAGGTGGCCTGAGGGAGGGGCTGTCTCAGGGGACCTGCTGCATGGGATGCATGCGCCTTTGTTTCTCATGGTGCCTAGTCTGGGAGGGAGTGAAAGGCAGACACTCCAACACATGGCGTCATCCGTGATGCTCCCTTTGCTGTCAGAGAACCTACCGCATTTTCTCCCTGGTTGTGCTTTTTGAATGTCTTTGTTTAAAATTAAAATTTGATGAGAACTGGCAGCACCTATGGAAAGAATGAAGACACTTGGGAGCACTTGGAAGGCACGTTAAGCAGGTGTGAGAGGGCAGGCCTGCAGAGTTTCCCGTCGGAAAACTTTCAGCTCCTAAACATGAAGGGAGAACAGTGATCTGTGGCTGGTGCTTCAGGCAGAGATCTAGCCACTCAAGTTTTGGAATGCCCGTGGCTTTCCCACTGCGGGTACACTTTTACTCTGGTGGTCCTAGAGAAACCACACAACCTCCCAGCTGGGAGTGTGCTTGAGTCGAGCAGGCACAATAACAAGGCAGGTGTGGGTAGCTTTTCCAAAGAAAGACGGAAAGAGAGTTGTAGTGGCTGCAGAGAGGAGGAGTCCCTCTTCTCTGCCTTTTGTCCATCTGTCTATCCATCTATGCCCATCTTTCCATTTTTCCATCGACAACCCATCCATAGTCCACCACCGACCATCCATCTGTCTGTCCATTTGTCTATGCCCATCTTTCCATCTATGCCCTTCTTTCCATCATTCCATCGACCATCCATCTATCCACCCGTCCATCTGCCTACCGACCATCCTTCAACCATCCGTCCATCATCTCTTCACTGACCATCCCTCTGTCTATGCCATCCATCTTTCTGCCCGTCCACCGATCATCCATGCATCTGTCCATCCACCATCCATCCATAATCCATCCACTGACCATCATCCATCTATGCCCGACCATCCATCCACCATCCATTCACCCACTGACCATCCGTCCATAATCCATGCACTGACCATCCATCTGTCCCATCAGCTGTGCATCCATCCATCCATCCATACCAGTCTGTCCACCCATCTGTCCATCCACGACATCCATCCATCCATCACTAAGTCTGCTTCTGCTGGGCCCTTTCTGGCATAAAAGGCCTGAGGAGTGAACCCAGGGGAGCCTGAGGGGCGTGGGGCAGGGGCATGCATGGAACATAAGGCTGCAGGGCACAGAAAGCAAAAAGGGGAGAGATGCTGCCCCAGGAAAAGGTGATTTCTCGCAAAGGTGTTTCTGGTTTCTTGGAATGAGACTATAAATCACCAAGTCAGAACAGATAACCCATGGTTTTTCGTATGAGACTAAGAGAGCTGGGGGTAGAGTTTGCTGATAACCCCAAATTCTGTTTCCATGTGTTCCAGCCTGCCCCCGATCAAAACAGAAAGTTGGGCCTAACCCCCTTCTGCCCCCATACCCATGGGTAAGGCTCCAAATGGAAGTGAAATTCGCCCCAGACAGGGTGGTGGGCTGAACGTACATAGGAGGCATCCACAGAGGGAGACCCGAGAGCCAGGGCATGAGCCAAAGGTCACAGCTGAACTCAGCACCCAGCTCCTGCTTTCCTGGCACAACCCAGGTACACAGGGATTTGGAGACCCCGAGCTTGGAGCGTGTACTCATGCTCATGAGACCAAAGCCAAAATCCACAGAGGACTGGAACAGCAGACCCCTCTATGGCCAGGACATGCCGCGTTCTGACCGAATGGCGGAATGGTGGTGCAGTCGCAGGAGTCAGCGGGTCGACCAGCCAGGGCAATGGGGCGGGCACCAGAGGGTTAGCTGCTGGCGCAAGCTCAGTGGCACAGAATAAGTCGGGTTCGCACCAGGAACCAGGGCACGAGGAAAGGGTGGGGACTTGGCCCACGGGTGCCGAGTGGTGGGCAGCAGCAGCACTGAGCCCTTCTCTGACTCGCGCCCTGCCTCTGACGGCGGTGGTTAGCCAAAGCGAAAACACACAGGTCCACGCCAAGCAGAGGAGTCCCTGGCGTGTCCCCCCGCGGTTGACGGACTATTTAGGAACAGAGTGGGTGAATTCTCTCAGAAGGACTCCCAGCTGCGCCCTGAGCACTGAGAGGCTAGCTCAGGAGGGCTGGTGGTGGTTGTGGTCCTGACTCTGCCACATCCCTGTGACCACACACAAGTCATGGGACATCAAGATCACCGTGCCTCATCCCTACAGCACAGGACATGCGGGCACGAAGGAAGGACGAAGTGCAATGCTGGGCCCAAGAGCCCTCATAAATCCAAAGTCCAACAACCGGGGCGCGGCGGTGGGGAGGTCTTGTAAGAGTCATTGGGCTGCCGTTGTCACATCCAGGAGCAGAAGAAAATGGCAGAGCTCCTTAAAATTTTTAGAAGAACTCTCATTACTGATGACAGATGACACTACACCTGCTGTGTCCCGACCCCATTGTGACCCCATCCCATCCTGACCCCGTCCCAACCCCATCCTGACCCCATCCCGAACCTTTCCTGACCCCATCCTGACCCATTTTTGACCCCATCCCGACCCTTCCCAACCCTGTCCCATCCCAATCCCACCCCGACTCCAATCCATCTTGGGGGGAAAGGTTGCCTCTGTGGCCAAAGAGAAGGGTGGCAGCGGCTGCGAACCAGCCGCTGTCTGGTGCTTCCTCAGAGCCAGACCACAACTCACCCCTCAAGAAGACACAGTTCCGGCAAACAGGAGCTTCCAAGTGAGTAGCAGGCGTGTTAACATAGGATCTCACGGAGTCTTTATGTGTATAGCCAGCTCCCTGGGACAGTCACACAGGGGTCCCAGCCTGGGTACCAGGCCAGGAGAAGGCACACTCCTCGTGTCCTGACGCTGGCCTGGAACCCCCATCTGCCTCTTCCCGCATGCGTGGGGGCTGCCCCCTGCCATCAAGGACCCTGTGCCCCCCACAGAGTGGGCAGAGTGCGGCCGGGTCACACAGTCAGGAAGGATGCTTGCTCTTCTTTCCTTGGTGAAATTGGGACAAGCTCAACCTGTAGTTCACAGGAAAATGCACACGTCGACAAAGCTTCATGTACATTTTGAGTTGTTTTCTCTAGAAATCTGTAGAACCTTTGTAACCTGCAAAATTCATCTCATCGTCACTGTGAACATGTTTCTATTAGAGTCAGGTCTTCTCTGAATTTTCTTTCATGGCTCCATTTGATCCATTGATAGTATTATTTAGGAATCCTCTTATTTTGGGAAGTTGTTTATTGATTTTTTTTTTTTTTTTACTAAAATCTGGCATGCGGGAGGGTGGGGAAGATAGGAGAGAGGGAACTTAGAATAGCAGCTTTCAGCCCCATCCTGGTCGGGGACAACCAACGGAAGCAGGCACTCAGGCTCCTTCCCCCGCGATAGAATGAAGGCAGAGGACTTCACAGGCCCATCTCAACTGGGTAGAGGGAGGACTGATGCCGGGGACTGTGCTGACCTGGGGGCAGGTGCGCCGTGATGAGAACAGCGTGTGCAGTCCCACTGTGCCACAGGGCTCTGCTGCGGCCCATCGCTGCCTCTTCACTTCGTCACGTGGAGGTGGTGTTCCAACCCTGCACTCCAAGTGCTGGTGAGTCGTCTGGGGAGGGAAACCCAGATGTCCTCAGGGTGGCAGGCACAGTAAGCTGGGTTGGAGCTCCTCTTCCCAGAGGCTCTGCCCCGTGGCCACCAGGCGTCCTGCTGGCATCCAGGGCGTGAGTCTGTCACTGGTGAACGCTTGGGAGTGTGTGTGAGGTCCCCCGTCAAAGCTGCCTGCTACTGCCCTACCCGGAGTCTCAGCCTTGTGCTCCTGCCCATCCCCAGCCTGTCTCCTCTCCCTGCACACCCTGGACTCCCTGGCCCACCGCCCTCAGCTGCCTTACGTGGCCACGTTGGCTCCCTTTACGCCGCATGGCAGCCGAGAGCCCCACCATCACTGCAGCATTTCCCTTCCGTGGCCGACGTGAGCTGGCAATGCCAAGGGACCAGGGTCTCCGACAGATGCAAGGTGGTAGTGCCCTCAGCCGTGTCTCCTCAGGGCCCTTCCCCAGCAAGGAGACCTGTCCACTCCCCTGGCTGTCGTGGCAGGTGGTGCCTTCATCTCCAGACCTCCTTCCCTCTCTTGGCCTTCCTGGGGCTGCGTTCCTTGGCCCTGGGGACAGGCCAGACTGCAGGGAGCATGATTATTAGGGAATGAAAATACATCCTCTTAATACTTTCAAATTATCAGTCCCATTGCACAAACATAAATGAAACATGGTCTGTGTCCATGGAAATCCTGCTCCAGTCAAGGAGAGAGATTCACAGCCAGAGAGTCACAACATGTGAGACACACACAGCTCCATCATGGCCCTGCATTCCTCCCACACGTGTGCACATACACACGCACATGTACATCCAGGCCTCACACTCCTGACCACACACGTGCACACACAAACCACACGTGCACAGACACACCCAAGCCCCACACTCCTGACCATGTGCGCACACACGCACATACATACCCAGGGCCTGCACTCTCGACTGCACATACACAAACACACACAGACGCCCTGGACTCATGACCACACATATGCACACACACACACCCAAGCCCCACACTCCTGACCATGCATGCACACAACATGCACACACACACACCCAGGCCCTGTACTCCTGACTGCACACACATGCACACACACACCCAGGCCATGCACTCTTGACTGCACACACCCATGCACACACACCAAGGCCCCATACTCGTAACCGCACACACGGAGGCACGCACACACACACACACGCACACACACACAACAGGTCTCGCAATCCTGACCACAAACACATGCACATGCACGCATAGGCCCTACACTCCGGACAGCACACGGACACACACACACACACCTAGACCCTGCACTCCAGAACACACACACACACAGACACACACATACACTCAGGCCCCGCACTCCTGACCTCACGCACACACATGCACACACACCCAGGTCCTGCACTCCAGACCGCACATGCACACACACCCAGTCCTGGCACTCCTGACCACATGCACCCACACATACACGCACGCATCCCTGGCCATCTACCTTCCTAACTGCCTGCCTTACAGCATCTCCCAGCTTCTATCTTGCATCAGTTATTTGCCTACAGATTTTAGCTTCTAATAAGGAAGGAGCCTCACCTGTTCTGTGGCATGTCCTAGGTTTATTAATTTAAAAGAAACATGCTAAGTCCTTCCTGTGTCCCAAGCTCTGTACCTGAGACCGAAGTTATAAAGATAAATGGAACAGTGAATTCTTAGAAGCTCCCAGTCCAGATAATGTTCAATGCAGAATCCAAGAGGTCTTAGATTAGAAAGAATTATCTTTTATTTCCGCTCGTCCCCTGGTGAAGAGCAGCGTTCCCTCTCCTCGGGAAGGCAGAAGTGATGCTAGAAGTCCCTGCGACTTTGTCGGCAGCAGAAGTCATGGGTATATTCATACCATTTGTTGTTCTCAAAATATCATCTATGCACATCTTTCCTGTGAAATTAGGGCACTCATTAGACCCAGTGGTAAATCTCATTTCTTGATGTGTTAATAAAGACTCACACACGTCATGTCACAGATCAGTTCTTACAAATATTTTAATAACCCTATGTCTCTGCGTTTTATGTTATACGTAAGAATGTTCTGGGGGCACCTGGCTAGCTCATTAGGTGACTGCCTTCAGCTCGGGTCATGATCCTGCAGTCCCAGAATTGAGTCCTGCGTCAGGCTCCCTGTTCAGCAGGGAGTCTGCTTCTCCCTTTGACACTCCCCTTTCTCATGTTCTCTCTCTCTCTCTCAAATAAATAAAAGAAATCTTAAAAAAAAGAAAATTTCTATCAATGGGTCCACCACCTTCAGCAGAACGCCACAGGGAAGGACCCACAGCACAGAAGGATTTAGAATGCCTGGTCTGGTTGGATCGACAGACACACACTAAATAATTACAGCAGCTCAGCAGGCATGGCAGGGGACGTGAGCGTGGCGTTCGGAGGCACCGAGTGCAAGTCTCTGCCCTGCACAGGGAAGTCGGAGGTCTTCCCAGAAGACACAAGGGAGCTGGGACCGGACGAAGTCAGTGCGTATAGCCATAGACCCAGGCAGGGTTCTGAGTACCTCATGTATCATATCTCTGAACCCTCCTATCAGCCCTGGAAAGCAAGCACCTTATCATTCCTCTGACAGAGTAGGACACTGCAGCCCTGAGGGGCTCACTGACTGGCCCCAACGCACACAGCAAAAATGGGCTGATCTCAGGGTTGAAGACAGGTTGTACGCTCTGGTGTTTGGCTTCTCTCGGCCGTGCGTGCTCTGCCCCCAAGATGCAGGAGGCAGTCTCAGGCTGGGGCCCGAGTGGGTGCCCGTGGCTGGTAGGCAGCTGGAGGGTCCCTGCTCTTTGGTGGGGAGGGCAGCTGCTGACTCGAGTCTGGGGAGAGGTGAGGCAGAGTGAGGGTGCTCATTGGTCTGGAGGCCACACCCTGTCCCCCTCCCGCCTCTAAGAAAGGGACCAGTGGCCCCACTCTCCTCTGTGCCACGGGACCCCCACAAGGCGGGGGCAGAGAAAGGAGCTGGACTTGACTCCTGTGGAATGCCACATACAGGTTTTAAGGACAAAATCAAACTCCTAGAAAAAGTGTTAACGAGAAAACACTCTTGTCCACACGAAGGGCAGAAGGAAGCGTGTCAGGGGCTGGTGGTGCTTGGGTGCCGTGCTCGTGCCTGCACGATGGTTCCTGAGTCCTGCCGTGGCCCAGACCGCTGCACCTGCGTACACACAGCCCTTGTGGGTCTCAGCGATAATCACAGATGGTCAGGCAGTCTCCAAGCTGAGAAGCAGCATGTGAAGAACTAGGACACACCACAGGAAGAGAACTATAACCAGTCATAGCCCCAGAGAGAGGAGGAGATAGCAAATCCACACAACAAGAGAACATATCCATGCAACAAGAGCAGAACACTATTCTAGAATAAAACTGATTATATAAAAAAGAAGCGTTCCTAATAATTAAATTACGGCAGATAGAAAAAAACTCGACAAAAAAAAAAAAATGGAAAAAAGTTATGGCAATCTCTCAGAAAAGGGAACAAAAAGTCCAAGAGATGGAACGTTGGGGAGAAAAGATAAGAACATTACAGGGTCAGTCTGGGAGTTTCAGTGCCCTGCTGACGTGAAATTCAGGAAGAAGAGGGGACGAAGAGGGGAGTTGTCACAACCGCAGCACAGAAAGGGAGGGGCAGAAGTGAGGGGCACAGCCCCCACGCCTGCTGAGCAAGAGACAGGTAACCAAACAGACCCCCAGACCACGCACGGTACTGGGAAATCTCAGGAAACCAGATATAAAGGGAAAACATGAGGCTTCTGGTGGCAGGAGGGCAGGTACACAGGAAGACTGAGAACCAGAATGACCCCAGATTCCTCAGCAACAGTTCCAGGAGGCAGAACCTCCGGGGCGATTCCTCCAAAACTCTATCAGTCACATTTGAGGTGAGGAGGGAAGACATTCAACAGTCAAATCCCAAAATAGTTACCCCTCAAACCCCCTGATTCTGGGAGCTCCTAAAACATCTGTCCCCACCAAACTCAGGGCTCATCTGAGAAATGGGAAGACAGACTCAGAAAATGGGGAGCCCAACACAGCGGGGCAGAGAGATCACAGCAAACCTGGAGAACAGCCCCTCCAGGCCTGGGCAATGGTTGGTGGGCTCCAGGGGTAACGTCCCCAGGAAAACTGGGAGTGATCGCTCACCCAACTGACTACATTCAGCCACAGAGAGTGGGGCATCAAGACAGAATGAGGGCTCTTCTAGAGACTCAGGGAAGAATTATTATAGAAACACAGAAAATATTGCCAAAGAGAAAATTAAAACAAAACAAAACAAAACAAAACAAAACAAGGTGATGGTTAACTCCTGGGAAAAACACAAATTGTTGGAAAGGAAAGGAAAGGAAATGTCACCCACATACATGGACTCGGTAGTGAACCACACTTACAAAGTCTGCGAAGTGACTACGGTTTGAACAAAACACAAGAGGCAGCTTCCCGAGAGAAGGAAGAACAAGAACCAGGGAAACCATCCTGCCATCCGTGTTAAAAAAAAGGAACACCAAAAACCCCATAGGTAAGGTTTATGCATCAGGAAATGTGGGAGCCAGCAGACAACTCAGAAACACCGAACATTTGGAATGAGCAGTCCATTGGCGGTGGGGAGGGTGGGTGGGAAGGACATGCTGGATGCAGGGTACCCAGGCCCCAGACCTGGAGAGCTGGGCAGACGATGATGCCACCGACGGACATGGGGAGCTTGGGGACAGAAGCACTTTGAAAGAAGAATATACTTCAGTTCAGGTAGGTTGGGGAGGCGGCGGCACAGACCATGGGCAGGTGCAGGGAGAACTCCATGGGGACGGAGGACCCCCCAGGTCTGGGTGGAAGCTGACACCTGGCTGCACTGGCTGGTGCAGGCAGACAGACGGATCAGAAGGAGGAACAACTGGTGAGTGATGCCTGGTGCCCACAGGAGGGGAGTCTCTAGGAAGAGCCATCAAGGGCCACAAAGAGCTCAAGGGCACTGAGAACAGATGACTCCACAGTGTCCGTGGGTTGGCACTCCCACATCCTCCCACGGCAACACCTCCCAGGAGAATTTCGGAGCCGTGGGGGCTGGAAGCACACTGCGGCGGGTCAAAGAGGGAGCTGGAAGTGAGGAAAGAGACTCGGTTCTGTCCCGGGCTGGCCGAGGAGGACCGCTGTGGAGGAACCTGTCCTCACACCCCGTGACTCTTGCCGTTCTGGGACACCAGGAGCTTCAGAAGCCTGAGAGCGGCACATCCGTGGGCCAAGAAATGTGTGGGCCAAACCTCACAGCCCCTAAGGCCCGCCGCCATGACCCTCGCCCAGGGCACACCTGCCCCGGGCGATGGCCCACAAGCCTCCTGCACTAATCATGCTCCCTAAGGAGGACTCCATGGTCTCAACCGGGGCTGTGACATGCTTGTCTGCACCACAATATCATGCATCCCACAAGGAAGAAGGTACAAGAAGCCAGGCAGCCTGTGCTGTCCATCGCTCCCCTTCCCGTGACAGCCCAGCTCTAGGAACTCCACCCTGCCTCTGCAATGGACAGCTCAGGCTCTAGAAACTTCTGGGAGCCTCCAAGGGGCCACTTCAGCCGACGGGGGAAAGCCAAACCTCATGGTGTGGAGCCAGCCAGGGTGCTGGCTGGCTCCATGATCTGCATCACCCTTGCATTGGGGAAGAGGCATGAAGGCACGCGGGTGCAGAGAAGGCCTTCTGGAGGTGAGCGAGGGACTGGGAAGCTTACTCCTTCAAACCCTCACTCACCCACAGGCCTAACGATGGCTCTGCTCTCCCAGGAGGTGGGCCCTCCAGGGGCTCTAGCAGGAAGACCTCCCCACAGGAGGTACACAAGGCCGGCTGTGACCTACAGGTGCTCGGGGAGGGAGAGCACAAGTGAGGCAGGCCTACCTTGGGAGAGACTCCCCTGCAGGAGACTTGCTTAAATTTCCTGTCTCAGAAATGCAGAAGGACCCCAGACAAAGACGCGCAACCTCCTCCATCTGACTCCCGTGCGCAAGGCAGCCTTCTGATGGCTGCGCGTCGGTGCCTTCTGCTCTAGGAGAAGGAATGAAAGCAGCACTGATGGCAAAGATACCCGGGTTTGATGCACACAGTCCTCATCTCACAGCCAGCCACAATACGGTAACTCGCAGAGATGCTGCTGTCAGTCTATACACCCAGGGGTACCTACAAGAACCACAGCCGCACTGGGCCTGCCTGGCCCCCGTCACAGGGTCGTGTCGCCCTCCCCATCCCCGGCTACCTCCGGAACCCGCCACGCAGAGCCAGATGCCTGTCGGGTACTTGACAGGCCATGGCCTCCGCCGCAATTAGCAAGCTGGATCGTGATTCAGCATCAGGTGCCAACAGCCTCCACCGGAGTGGAGCAGATGCTTAAAAATAGCAGAGCTGTGGCTGTATCCACCAGTGGGGGGCTGTTAGCCCCCAGCCAAGACCAACCTCCCCAGCCCCCCAGAGCAGTGAGCGGGGTTCCCATCAATCCCCCCAAAAATCCAGGGAACCCTGGCAGTGAGCGGGGTTCCCGTCAAGCTCCCCAAGAATGCCAGAGTCTCCTGAGCAATGAGTTCACAGGACATGAGCTGTGCAGCTGGGATTTGGAGATGGGCTCCAGGCTCTCTCCCTGAGTCCCACCTCGGCCCAGGGAGCCATTGGTGAATTCCCGGTCTTTAGTCTTCTCTCTGGGCCACAAACACTGATCACAATTACTGCTTCCCAGAAGAGGACTAGAAATCCGCCTACACAGCGCCAACGTGTCCCCCCACCTGTCCCTCCGTCCTCATTCTCATATACCTGCTGGGCTGTTCTACCTGTCAGAACCCAGATGTCTTGGGACCAAATTCACCATCTTCCTAAAATGAACTCTTCTCCCCGACTTTCCATTCCACATACGGACGCTCGTCACGAGAACTCCGACTGCCGTTCCTCCCTTGCTTCATGGCATCTTTTTGGCTTCCTGTCCCCTCTGCCCCAGCCACCGGTGTCCAACACAGCCAGACCATTTTCCAGAGCAGCTCTTCCCAGCCTCGGGCCCAGGGCTGAGCTGGGCTGCGCGCCTCCGCGTGGTTCCGCCCAGTGCATGGGCCGGGGTCAGCGGCACCTTTAGTGTCTGCCCTCTGGACGCCAATCCCAGTCACGGCAACCGCTGTGTCTCAGACAGCGTCCAACACCTGAGGACAGATATGCTGTAAAGCATGGCTCAAACATGCTGCTCCTTTCAGGGCCCCGTAACGGCTCGCCGACGGCTCCCCGAGAGTTCTTGGGAAGGAAACAGTGTTCAGGGTATTATGCTTCTGGTTCGTCATTTCCTTCCTCTGGGGTTTTGGGCTTAACCGCCCTCAGGCTGGCAAGTCCCTCAAAGGCTCTGGGGCTGAGTGCCCCAGCAGGGAGGCTGTGGGGCCACGGGCCAGGGTGGGACCCCAGCCTCACCACCCTAGCCCGCCTGTCTCCCAGTACTGCAGTTTGAGGGCTTGAAAGTGGAGATGAACACAGTACCTGAGTCACAGGGTTAAACGAATTAATATGTGGACAGCACGTAAACCATGCATAAAGCAGCCAACCACTACACGCTGGCCTATGGCCACCATGTCACCATCGTCATGCTCACCATCCTGGCAATGCTTCGTGTCTCTTACCTACATGTCTCCAAAACACACTCGCAGTTCAGGCCAGAGTGAGGCCCCCCCAAGCAGCACCAAGCCTCACACTTTGTTCAGGGACAGCGCTGCCTTGGTCCCCTGCCCTCCACCTGTGTTTCTACTCCTGGACCCCACGGTGCTGCCTGCACTCAACACAGACATTCCCCACACCCTCAGAAAGGGACCTGCCATGCCAGCTGTGGGCAGCTGACTGCCAGTGCCCCATAACCCAGCCTCCGGGGGCTGGACACTCAGGCCCCAGGGGACAGACCTGGCACAGGGACAGATGAGGACACATGGGGCAGACGGATCCTCCACGGGGTCAAGAACAGCTGCATAGTAAAGTCTGCAAGAAAGTACCAGCTTATCCAAGTACCCCCCAACCATGAATGTGTCCAAGGGAAATTTAAGGGAGGACAGAGTTGCTCATGAATGCACAAAGTCTAATACCCAAGATGTGAGGGAAAGCACCTGCCCAAGGCAGGCTAAAGAGGATTTGTGGAGAATGAGAAGCACAGGAGGTACGGATGGCTCGCAGCCGCGGAGCTCGCATGCTGGCCCAGACACCGCTGTAAGTGCTTTTCCACATGTGACCTCGTCTAAGCCAGAGAACCCCTGGGAGGTGGCCACCGTTACAGCCCCCACCTATCTGCAGGAAGGCAAGTGACATCACAGGGAAGCCCTCAGGGAGAGGAAATCAGGGTCCCCATCCTGGCTCCACTGCCAGCCTGCTGGGAGACGCACAGTCCACCTGCTCAGCAGTGATTAATCTGCCCTCCGAGGTCCCTGCAGCATGGGTGCGTGTCCAGGGCCCACGCTGGGTAGGCCACGGGTCTGAACGACCAAGACGTTTACTATGTTTCTAATAGCCATCATGGGAAACAAAAACAAAAACACAGTTTCTCCTATGCCATGAAGCTATCCGTTTATAATAGCAGATAATTACACTTACAAAGCCCATAATACTTCAATGTGTCGTAATGACGTGCTGAATTACAGAGATAACTAAGACAGAAGCATCATTTTTGTCATTTATTGGAGTATTTCTCACTCTACCCCCATTTTGACGGGGGGAGAAATAAAGATGACTCTTTCCCACATGTGACTTTCCAGACAACGCAGGCCTTGGGTCCTGCCTGTTGTTCATCTCTGACTCCCAACCTGGCTGGCCCAGAGCCTCGCACATCAGAACGATTCAGAATATTCTTGCTCAGCAAATGATCGCTGCCTCTTCGAGGCTTACTTATTGTTTTACTATTTAGAGTGAAACGGCTGGACAGCAGTCTTTCTAAATTGCGGCGCGTGCCACAGCCAGGGGAGCGAGGGGTTTAACCGCAGGGCGACTCCAAAGGCTCCTGCCCATCCCGGTGAGCCCGACCTCTCCACCCAAAGGTCCCCAGCACATTCTTGTCCCCAGCCCAGGCGTTTAAGTCCAAAACTTCAAAAACAAGGAAACCCTAAGTATGAGAAACAATTTCCCAAGCCCCTGGCCACCGTGTCCTCCCTTGCCTGAGCAAGGGCCCTGAGAAGTTGGCCCTGAGCCTGGGATGTTCTGGACTCTTTTCGGGTAACGAATGCATGTGAGGCTCCTCACACCAGTCTGCACACACCCGTGCGCCGGAGTGGGGTCACCCACGTCTGGAAGCTAGAATGCGGGTGGAGACAGAGGGCTCCCAGGAGGCAGTGAGTAGACGGGTGACTGTGGGGAGCCCGACCTCAGCTGGCCTGGCCACCGCCCACCCCATCGGCCTGGAGGAGGTGCCTGAAGAGCTCAGGCCCAGCCACCACACACGGACCCACAGGTCAGTCAGAAGTCCTGTGCACTTCAACTCGGAATGTTGGAAGGAGGACGGGGAGCAACAAAGGAAACGTCCGACTGGGAGAGGAGAAACCGCCCCGGGAAAGATAAATTCAAAGCGACTTAAAATGCAATCAGAGCTAACCTCCTATTACTGTAGGTATTAACCCATCACTTCTCCGCAGGCCCCCTCCAGCAGTAATTCAATGTTTACCTGACCTAAGCCAGACATGGCCCACTTGGTGGCCTGGGGACCCACTTGCAATTGATTTTTTTAGGGGCTAGCAGCTGTAATCAAATACTGGGAGTGTCTAGCAGTTGGCTGATGAGGATAGAGCAAACATTACGGCCTGTAATTTGGGAAACTGCACATGTGAGCTTCCGGATCATCCCCGGGCCCCACATCAGTGTCTCCAAGTTCTTTGTAGAGCAAACCGCGGGGAACGTTCAGGGAATGACTTAAGAAAACACACGAGGGGCGCCTGGGTGGCTCAGTGGGTTAAGCCGCTGCCTTCGGCTCAGGTCATGATCCCAGGGTCCTGGGATCGAGTCCCGCATCGGGCTCTCTGCTCAGCAGGGAGCCTGCTTCCTCCTCTCTCTCTCTGCCTGCCTCTCTGCCTGCTTGTGATCTCTCTCTCTGTCAAATAAATAAAAATATTAAAAAAAAAAAAAGAAAACACACGAATTGGAAAACAGCAGATTGTTAACACCCCCCTTCTCTCTCTCACACACACACACGCACATTTGCACACATGCCACTCTTCCTTCAGAGCTCCGCTCTGGGATCACCTCCTCCTGGAAGCCTTCTCTGCTCTCCCCTGAGCTCTGAGGCCTCACAGTACCCCTTCATCAAAATTCACACTGGTCTGCCTCAGGTACCTGCCAAGGGCTGACTTCTGTCCCCCCTTACCCCCAGACTCATATGTTGAAGCCCAAATCCCCCTGAGCGACTGGAGGAGGTGACTGAGCTTAACAGAGGTCATGAGGGTGGAGCCCTGAGCCACTATGGCTGGTGTCCTCGTGAGAAGGGACTCCGGGGAGCTCCCTCTCCCCACTCCCTCTACCCACCACACACGGCAGGAATGGCCACTTGGGGCCCCAGCAAGAAGGCGGCCATCTGCATGGACCTCACTGGCCCCTGACCTCTGATGTCCAGCCTCCAGAACTGCAAGAACATGAAGTGCTGTCGTTTAAGCCACAGGTCTGTGGACTGCCCACACCTGACGCCAGGTCCTCTCCCCCATGTCTCGTCTGAGCTCCTAAAGCAGGACTTACACACAGTAAGCACTTACTAAGTTCCTTTGGTTAGGAGGAACCATGCAACGGGAGGCAGGCAGAGGCTGGCAAGACCACCTCAGTTCCTCGCCCACAGCAGCTCAAAGCCCTGCTTGAATCCGGCGGACTACAGTGAGGAAAATCTCGGGCCCTTCAGGGCTGCATTGGCCGAGGGCAGGACAGGGTTGAAGACCAAACCAGTGTCCTTCTTGCCAGTGACACAGGCATCCAAAGCCAAAGGGAAGGAAGAGTCAGAAGTAAAAAATTCTTGATTCAGCAATATCTCTTAATCCCATGGTCTCAGATCTTGGCTGCCAAACCACTAAGGAGCCTATTGACCCGCCGACCAGCCACGAGGCCAGAACAGACTCCGTCCCTCTGTGCTTCCAGAGCTCGAGAGAGCCAGTCCGGAGCCCAACCTCACCTCCTCCCACACTCCTCCTCCACCTCTTCCTCTTCCTCCGTGCTGGAGAGTGTGAGAGCTGTCCTTTCCCCACTGTGTCCTCCCCCCGAGTCACCCCTACCCCGGAACACAATAAAGACAATGAGTGGAGATCTCCCACCTCCCCTCCATCCCTCACCTCGATAAAAAAATCCCTTCCTAAAGCAAAGATCCAATCGCATCCCACCCCAAACACAGGCATTGTGGGCTCGAAGTGCCTCTGCAGGAGTGCCGCCTGCAGGTCCCACCTGTCTGTCCCACTTCCTTCCCGTGTCTCTTCCCCATCTCCCTGCCCTGGGCAGGTTTTATTGCAGTACATTTTCAACACAGACGACTCCTCTTCCAGGGCTCAGGGCTCAACACCTTCACTCCCTGGAAAACATCCTCACTGCTCAACACACAGCTGGACGGTTGTCTGTGGGAGCCTTCTCCGCTCCTCCCCCTGCCCCCAGGGTCTCTGCCATGAAGCTTCACCGAGGACCCACCCTCCACGGTGTCTGTGTCCCTGAACTGGCCACCTGGGGCCTCAGGCCAGCACCACTGTTTTCTGTATCTGTTGGGACACAGGAGGCTCTGTAAGCCTGTGCAGCCAGCAGAGCAAGCTTCTGTGACCGTCTGTGGGCCATGGCTTGGATCCCGCCAACACTGACACTTCTAAGAACACAGGGATCCCCACAGCATCCTTGGAGGCAGAAGCACCACTGTTCCTGTTTCACAGCTCGTAATAGGGGGCCCTCCCCTAGCCAGCTGGTGGCCATGACAGGAACACGGGCTTCCTGTTCTTTCTCCAGCTCTCAGCCTCAAGACATTACCACGTACCCGTGTGACAAGCAAATGAGCCCCTCTCATCCACAGAGCAGTGGTGTCAATGCAAGGGCGACAGGAACAATCCAAGTCCCCATCACCATCCAAAGGGGAAAGCCTGGGCAAGGCTTTGATGTCCACACAGCAATTCAGAAGCTCCACAGCAAACCGCAAGCATAACCTAAACACAGAGCCATCGCGCACGTGCTATCATAGCAGCACTGAATGTACACATGCGTCTCCTGAACGAAAATGCTAAAATGCATTGTGACCTCAGGTCTGACACTAGGACTCTGCATCAGGTGACAGCTGGGGGCTCATCAAAGGACTGGGAGCCCCTCTCGGGGTTAACCCCCTGTCGATCACATTCCTGCAAGAGAAGTTTGTTTCTCACCCGGACAGAATCAGCGATCTAAGTTGGAGGGATCAGGGAAGTCCGCGGGAACCTCCACACATGAGGCTCTAAATTGGGAAACCAGCCAGATCTGTCCCAATGTCGGACATGCACAGATGTGAAAGGACCCACCGCGAGAATGGATTTTCTTTCTTTCTGAAGAGAACTTCCCCGTTCCTGACTCACTGGTGTCATCACACACATCTCTCAGAAATGCAGTTCAGACCAAAGAAAAGAAGATCTGTGTTTTGTTACTGTGAGGAAAAAGAATATGGTACTTGAGTGACCCTCCCCACTCAGCTCTGCTCCCACGCTGGTCATTCCAGGAGATAAAAGTCACCGATTTAAAACAGAAACATCAGACAACCACGTCAAACCTTCAAACCTTCTAACTCCATTTTCATCTGCATCACACAATGGGGTACACAGGTGGCCCAGCTGGGCCCACAGGACTCAGAGGAAAGTCTTGACCCACAGGCCTGGCTCCTAACCTGCATTGTCTATTCTGTACACCTTAGGAGATCCACCTTGCTGAAAATGTTTCTTCAAATTGAAGAAAAAAAAAAAAAGAGGAGGGGGGGAATCAAAATCTCATTTTAACCCGGTTGTCAAGAAAATCAGAGGCGGGGTAAGGTTTGTGTGAAAACACGCGCACACAACACAGTAATCACCCATTACCAGAAGCTTTTACTGGTGCTTGGCCTTGTCACAGGGAGAAGGGCCTCACCGAGGAGGACCAGGAGAGACAATAAGCAGAAGGTGGGATGAGGAACAGCCGCCTGCAGAGTCCCAGACTCCCTGGGCCCACCCTGTGCCCCTCAGCAAGGCTGAGCCAGACCAGTGCTGTGCCCCTTGCCCGCCTCCTCGCTCTTTGGCTGCAGAGCTGCCCGGGGCGGGGGAAGGGGGCGGGCGTTGGGTGTTCATGGCTTCTGGCTGCTTCCCTTCCTCCCTTCAGAGCTCCAGGCTCAGGCACTCCAGCCTTCACTTTGTCTTGATTGTGGGGTCCCGTGTGGTAGATCTGCTTGGATGTTTTGCCCTCTCCAGTTACAAGAACTCCTTTAATATCAGGGCGGGAAGGACCAAAGTCCCGAAATGTTCGGTAACTGTGGCTTACAAAGGGATGCTCACCTTGAAATACAATTTTTTAAAAAAATGCGTCTAGCGATAGGGATTTCCACGCCTACAGGAAAAGCTTGCAGTCAAACCAATAATTTGGGTCGCTGTGCCTCACTCACCAGCTGGGCAACACCGAGTGACTGTTGATCTTCCATGCCTCAGTTTCCTTGTCTGTAAAATAAAGGTCAGCGGCTGCCAGCCTCAGTCAGGGGCCACGGGGATCCAGTAGGCTATGACACGCGATCACTGAACACAGCCCGTGTTCAGGAGGTCCAAGGAGGAGTCTGAGATCGAAACGACCCTCAGGGTCCCAGTGTGTCGCACACTGACTGATGATTCACTCAACTACCCAACCCTCAGGTAGTGGCCAGCCCCAAACTCTGCCCCGTCTGTTTCCAGTCGTCCCTGCGTGGCAACAGGTGAATAGCTCATCCTTGTGAGAATGCAACAGGAAATTGATAAAACGGCATATCTGAGCCAGGAGTTTATGTATTTGGTGTATCTGCCCTAAATGCTGTGGTCGGTTTTGGTGAAATGCGAATGGAAACAAATTAGAAAGGCGCTTTTTCTTCCTCTTCTTTCCCTGAAGGCAGAGAAGGATCCCAATGGTCCATTTAGATGTACCGTTGCTACGTATAGTTATTCTGGTTGTCAAACACCAAATGGACTTGCAAGATAAGACAAGGACAGAGAAAAGTAGCCTGAGAAAAATCACCTTTCTCTTCACTAACAATAAATAAAACTAAGTTTTATAGTGAACTTAAGATATATGTGGGGAAAAAAAATCATTTGACACAAGCATTTTGCATCTGAGCTTCTGAGAAGAAACCAGTCCTCACTTGCCAGGTTCCCCGGGGAGCAGGACTGCGGCCCCTCGCTGTGCATCCCCAGGGCATACAGCAGGCACTCACGAAAGACCAGGGCACAGAGGTGAGACAGAGAACCAGCTTTACGGCAAGGTCAAAACCCATCACATTCCTGCAATCACAGACTCAAACAGAGTCAGCAACGTGGCAAGGACTGAGCCAGGGAGAAGGTGCGCACCTGCCCAAAGCCACGTGGCTATAGCGGCAGAGGCTGGACTTGACGGCAACTCTGTGAAGACCCCGACGGCCCCTCGTGCCGCAGCAGATCTTCCCGGCCAAAGGACAAGTCTCCCGGCCTTTTGGAAGCTTTTGAAATTTGCCTCCAACGCCAGGGGCAGAGACCGTGGTTGCTTTTCTTTGCATATCCAATCAATATTTACAGGAGACAGATCTTCACCTGTGCTCTTCACTACCCCACAGGAATTAGAGAATCGCGGACTCCCTCTCCACCTCACCACTCAGGCCTCTGAGCGGAGAGATTTGCCGCCTGCTGCAGGAAATCCTTCTCATGTCTCCAAAAGCTCTCAGAATCCACCTTGTGGATAAATCGAAAGAGTTTCCATGCTGTTCCCATGTATTAAGGTGGCCTTTGGCTGAACACACATACTTTGTAGCTTGAGAAGTTGGGACTCAGGCTTACAGATCCAGCACACTTTGAAACCATGACTTTTAGACACCACGTTGCATGAAAAGCTCCCACTCTGCCAGGTGAGAAAACCTTCTCAATGAGACTCCAAGGAGAGAGTGGCATCTCGGAATCAGTAGCCGAGAAAACGTGCGTCCCCCACTGCAAGCACGCAGCCCAATGCCACAGCCACAGCAAGAACTCAAGAAGCCCCATTCCCCGCACTGGGGCCATAACTCTGACACATGGAGAGGGCAGCTGGGGGTGGGGGGAGAGCCCCAGGTCAGGGATTCGCAAGCAGAAACAGGAAACTAAGCACAGCTCAACAGTATCACACACCTGCCCTAAACCCCTCAGCAAGTGCTCACAGCCTGCAGCGAGACGTTCAGAATCCTCACCGGTCTCCGAAGATCCGTACAACAGGGTTCCAACCCACTTGCCCTCCTTACCATCCTGGCTTCCCATAGGTGTGCTATTCTCGATCAGTCCTGCTCTCCTGGCTCCCCACAGGTGTGCCTTTCTAGATCACCCCTGTTCTCCTGGCTCCCCACAGATCTGCTGTTCTGGGTCAGCCCAAACTTCCTGACTCCCCGCAGGTCTGCTGTTCTAGATCAACCTGAACCTCCTGGCTCCCCACAGTTACACTGTTCTAGATCAGCCCTGCTCTCCTGGCTCCCTGCAGGTCTGCTGTTCTAGATCAACCTGAACCTCCTGGCTCCCAACAGGTATACTGTTCTAGATCAGCCCTGCTCTCCTGGCTCCCTGCAGGTCTGCCATTCTAAATCAGCCTCACCCTCCTGAATCCCCATGGGTGTGTTGTTCTAGATCAGCCCTGCTCTCCTGGCTCCCTGCAGGTCTGCTGTTCTAGCGTCCCATGGATCTGCTGTTCTAGGTCAACCTTACTCTCCCTGAACAGGCAAGCAAGTGACTGCCCCCCACACTTTTGCACAAGGTGTCTCTCCCTTTGCAGCACTCCAACCATCTCTCCCTCAGACCTCAGCCCAAGGCCCACCTCTGCTCTAGAACCTTTCTTGATTTCACCTCCAACCTTTTAGGCCACCTCCAAGTAGAAGTGGCCTTGATAGTCATGAATCTGGCACTTTAGTGATCACCGGGAGTCACTATTTTCTAAACAATGTGGCAAGAATGTGGGGCTCCTTTCTGCTGTCAGCCAGCATCAGCTGAGCCTGTTCTGGGTGTCATGTGCTGTGCTGAGCGCCTGAGACACAGTCATGACTAAAGTCCGGGTTCCTGCCTTCAGTGGGCATCTGGTCCAGCGGGTGAGACTGCTTGATGAGAGAGGGTTACACTTGGCACAGTGAGAGCCCAGGTGAGGGGCAGCCCAGTGACCACGGAAATATGAATGAGACTATGGCACTTAAAGTTGTTTTGAACAAGTGAAACTTGTTCATTGGACAAAAGAATATAGAGTAGGAGAGGGTTGCTCTAGGTAAAAGAACATTGTACACATCAGTGCTTGGCACAGGGTATGGATAGGAACTTGGGATTTTTTGAATGAATAAAACAAGGGCCTGGAAGATTCTGGCATATTCACTTTCACTTACTACGTGCTACATGGTTTCCAGCCACACACCAAACCCAGAAGCAAGGCAGCACCATGCCTCGTTTACAGATGAGGATGCTGGGCTTTCAAGGTCTAGGCCCCAAAGCTATGGAGTCGCAGGGCTCTGCCTGCATTCCTGACAGCACAGGGATGGACTAATGAATCTGCCTTCAGGAATGGACTTACAGAGCAAACTCTGAGCCCTCTTCCCTGCAGGTAAACACCCAGCAGGTCTCTGCAGGGACAGAAGCAGCTGAAACCACACTCCGCGCAGACTCTGGGGACAGCAGGTCCTGTGTCTCCCTGCAAACTAGCTGGTAGTCCTCTAAGCATATTTGGTCTTCGTGGCCCCAATGGCAGGTCCTTTTCCCTAACTTACAAAAGACAACCGGGAAAGAGCCACCCAAAAGTCACCTCTAGCCAACACAGGCTCATGGATTCTCTCCTAGGACTCAGAGACCTGAAGTGAGTCTCCCTCTCCAGAACAAAGCGGCTTTTTTGTGACAGAGTTCTTTCCCCCTTCCTCTGATTATCTCCTCAATTTCTCTCTATCTAGTTTGGGCTTTTTCTGTATTATGTGCACTGGACACATATTTCTTCCTCCCAGCTCAGACTATCATACCTTACTATTGTGCTGTTTTTTTTTTTTCACCCAGTGAAAGTCATCAAAAATGAAAGTCCACATTTTAGAACGCTATCTATTAAACATGCACCTTTTTGATTAACAAACAAACAAACAAACAAAGGAAAGCACACTGGGAGGGCTGGTTTCCTGCTCTGGACACCATGGGAAGATTAGGAGTTCTCTGCTCCCCACTAGGCCCTTGCATTTGGTAACTGGGAGTGATTCCGGGGTAAGAAACAACACGTTCAAAGACGCCTCAGTCTAAAGCACCGCTCCTCAGCGGGATCTTTGTACTATTAGCCACGCATCACCTGAGAGCTTGACGGAAATGTGGAATCTCCCCCACCCCAGAACAACTGAACGAGAGCCTGCCTTTCAGTAGGATTCCAGGTGACGGAACACACAGCAAAGCCTTGGAGGCACGGGTCTAGAATTAAGGGATTTGTTTTCATTACCATCCTGGAGCCTCCACCTGAGTTTCTGCCCTGGAAAAGAAGTCTCTGAATGCTGTACTCCACAGAATACCCCCCACCCTGTCCACCGGAGCTGTTTATCCATAGAGGAATTGTGAAACAATAAATACTCCCCCAGAAATCATTCTCGCAGACTCAAGGAGTGCAACGTGGAACAGAGGTGGTGGCTATCCTTTCTGCAGCGTGTGAGTGTTGAGAAGGAACAGCTAACCCTTCCTCCCTGCTACTCCTTCAAGGCCTGGAGGATGGGGCTTGAGGTCTTCTCCCTCCCAAAAGGGGATAAAGGACTAATGTGAGCCCAGGGGGCTGAGACGTGCCCTGAGCTCTGAGATCCTTCAGGAGAATCTCTGTGGACATGAACAGCAGAACCAGGAGCACAGCCCAGTCTGAGAAGCTCACACATCCGGTAACAGTGGGCAAGAGAACCCCAACGATCCGTCACCTATGCGGAAGAAATGGATGGAGGAGATGGAAGGATGGCATGGACCTGGTTGGAGGGGTCGAAGCTAGAACCGGGAGGAAGCGATGAAGGAAGGAGGAGGCCCAGCCCCATTTGTGCCCTCCTGCCCATGCTCCCACACACCCCAGAAGCAGAGCTAACTCTGGAGCAGCACAGAGGGGCCAACCAGATCCCCTCAGACGGCACAGTGGCTGCCCTGACCTCCCATTTGACCATGTCCTCTGTGAAAAGGACACCTACCTCAGACACATTTCTATAGAACTAAGAGCACCCAAAAGTCACCCCCTGTTAGAAAACCAGAGAAAGCCAAAATGGGTCCCTAGGATGAAGCAAGTATCCGCTCACTAATCCTGAGACGTGCACGCCCCAAAAGCTCCCCCATGCTCCAGATGTCCAGATCTTTCCGCACAATGCCTGAGACCTGGATTCCTCTGCGGTCCCTCCCCACCCCCCTTTACTAGTTTTCCACTCATGTCTCTCCTTGTTCCCCTTCACTCTCTGAACAGCAATATTTCAAATGGGAAATGGTTTATCCATAGCAATCAATACCTGCTTTTCCACCAATTATCACTTATTTATATATGAACAGTAGTTCAGCTGGGAAACATAGGAGTCTGCCCTTTCACAGGGGCACATGAGCAAGCTCTCTCAGAAATCCGGAAGGGACAGCAATCAGCTCCCAAATGCAGCCAGGACTCCCTCCCTCCCTCTCCTCCACCAAGGCAGACAGAGCTCCCTCCCCCAGATCCCAAAACACAGAGGGTCAGCCACGGATGGGGACCAAGGCTCTGCATTTTCTTTCAGCCAGCTCCCACTTCCCACGGAAGCACTCGACTGCATTCCCCTGGAAATCAGACATGGAGATACAAGGCCATCCCCCAGAAGCACCCCTGACGGGACCCTCTGTGCCCCAGCCCGGCCCCCATACACCCGCACAGCAGTGCAGGAACTCAGCACCTCCAGAGGTAAGAGAAAGTGAACTTCCCGACAGACCCGTCCCTCTGCCAGACTAGCCTGTTCCTCAGACATTTCACACTCACAAGGAGGATGGGTGGGGGGTGGGGCAACCTGACCCGGCTTCTATCTGACAGCTGACACCTGGTCCCTGTCCACTGAGGGTTCCGACACCATGCACAGGCCCACAAACACGCGCTCAGCTCAGAAGTGCCCTCTCCCTCTCTCTGGCTCGCCCGCGGCCCAAGTGAGGGTAATGGGCCCGCTCATTTTGCCCCATTCGGAGGAGCCTGGCTGCGGGCCGCTGGGCAGCTCCAGGCACCATGGGGCTGTGCATACACCCTGGGCGCGCCGCGCGCAGGCATCGGAGAAACGCCGGGGGTCCCGGCGGAGGGTGGTCTCCTGTTGGCGCCCACCCCCGCGCCGTGGACCCTGAGGTCACTCACCGCCCCTAAGCTGTGCGGGGCCGAAGCACAGAGCCAGCTGGATCTACAGGACCACGGCCAGCAGCCTGCGAGGGGGCAGCGGCTGCTGCTGCTGCTGCTTCTCCAGAAATCCGTCTCCCGGGCTCCGGTTCATTCCATGATGCATCTTTCGTCCAGGCACCGCACCCGGCTCACAGGCGCCTGCAATCAGGAGCGGACGCGGCGGTGCCTGAGCCGCGGGGCCGCGGGGCAGCGGGGCCTCCCCTCCTCCATCCCCCTCCCTGCGGGAACCCCCCTCCCGGCCCCCACTGGCATCACCACCCACCCCCCTACCCGCCGCGCGCAACCCGCGGCAGCGCCCCGAGGCGCCGCGCGGTGGACGGCGGGGGAGGGGCGGCCTGGCCGGGATTGCGCCGGAACCTTGGCCACTAAGTCCGAAGCATCCCCGCGTCTCCTGCTGGACCCGCACTTTTGCCGGGGCCTATGCGTTTTCACTCTCGGGCACCTCGCGGTGTGGCAGCGGGTCCCCGCGCGACCTACCCCACCTCCGGGCTCTCGGTCGTGCCCCGAGGTCGCGGGGGTTCCCGGCGCGGCGGACCCTCCCTGGCCCGCGGGCTCCCGCGCTTACCTACGGGGCTTCTCTGGCAGCTTCCTTCCCGCCTCTGCCGCCTCCCTGCGCAGCTCTGACCCGCATCTGTGCGCGACCTCTGCGCCGCCACTGCGCTAGCCAGAGGGAAGCCTCGGCAGCGCCAGACCCCCGCCCGCGCCCCGCCTCCGGCTCCCGCGGCACCGGGACCAATCAGAATCCCGCGCGCCTGCACCTGCCTGCCCCGCGGCCAGGCGGCCTCCAACCCACGCGGCGGGCCCGCGACATGTCAGCCCTCGGTCCCCACGAAGGTTCCGCGCGTCCCTTTGGGGCCCGAGTGGCGACCGAAGCGGCTGAGACCCTCCCCATCCCAGGGCATCCCAGCGTTTGCCCTTCAGGATCCGCGGGTACTCCGATCCGAGGCCTGTGCCTTGCAACTGCCCTGGCCTCTCCCAGCGTCTGCGGCCGCTTGCGCGGGTGTCCCGCGGGGGGCCTGTGCGGGGTGGGGGTGCGATCCTTGCAGCTGAAGAAGCCTGGGTACCCGGGAAAGGGAGGCCTCTGGAGGGGTGGGGCCTCAACCCGAGGGGTTCGGGTGTTGGCTCCCAGTCCTCAGGGGGTAGCCTGAGCCTCCACGTGGTTCTTGGAGCACAACCCGGCACCCGCATAGGGGTGGCCCACTCCCCCGACCCCTTTCTCCTCCGCCCACCGTTCCGCCCGAGGCTGGTCTCCCTCTAGTTGAAGGGTGAACTAAGGAGGTGGTGCAGGCAGGCGGCAATTCACTTCCGGGGCTCCCCGTTTTGCCGCTGCAGTTTGCGCCCTGAAAACCATTTTCCTGATACCAACAGCAAATCATCCCGATTCTATCGGGTTTGGATTTATTTCTTTGTTTAGGCTTTATCAAATTGAGATGGCCGCTTTGCACACCGTAGGTTTGACACTTTGGCACAAGTTAATTCCTGCTAATACGGTCTCACTTTGGGGGTTCTGGAATCTGAGTTGGGCACCATTCCACCTTTGAATATTTACTCCCATTTTTTCCCCCTCAGTAAGCCATCAAATCAGCAAAGCTGAGAAATAGTTGACCATGCACGTTTTTACCGTAGTAAGAGGTCTACATGTATGTATATTCTACTGAACTCTGTTCTTCAACCAATGCGCAACCCATTTGTACAGACACCATCAGGATCAAAAGGAACACACACGTTTTTCTGTCCAAACACGGGATCTAGGCTGGAGTCCCCTGACATTTCTAATAAGCGGTCATTCCGCCTCATGGAATACTTCCTGAGGGAGCCTGGTACATTCGCCAACACCTCTCTTAGAAAAGCCTCTCCAGCAAATATAGTTTCTGACCCACACATGATGCAACAGAGAAGTTATTCTGAATAATTTGCTTCCGTTCATGCAACATAAGAAAAGCCAACATGAGGGTGGCCACCGCAACACCCCAGCTGTGAGTTTTCTATAGGACCTTTTGTGTTGGTCTGCTAAAACAGCCCTAACCACGTAGCCCTTGCGGGGTCATGACCAAGACAGGTCTATCTTCTCAGTTTTGGAGGCCAGCCACTCAAGATCAAGGTGTCAGCACGTTTGGTTTCTCCTGAGGCCTGTCTCCCCAGCATGAGGGGAGTGGCTTTGTGCCCATGTCACTGACTGACCACAGTGCAGTGGCCCGACTTCAACTCTGCGGTCCCTGTGCTATTTTCCCTCACTTTTCCCTTCCATCCCCCAGCCTCTCCCTGCCCACTATGAGACATTTTTCAAAACGTAGTGAATCTCTTTTGGGGGGAAAAATTATGATTTCACTTTCAGTGGCCAGCAGTATTTCCCTCAGGATGTGTTAGTTGAGCACCAGCTGTGAACAGGATGAGAAAGTGATCACAGAACACAAAACTTCTGTGCCCTTTGAGAACTTACGTTCCGGTGAAGGAAGACACAAGAAGCCAACAAAGGAAAGCACTGGGTCTGTCTGGAGCTGTTAAGTGCTGGGCAGAATAATAAATATGTAATATGATAGATATATAATAAATATAAATCATAAATTGGGGAATGGGTGGAGGATGGATGGAGGTGAAGTCCAGGCTAAGTCAGTGTAATGAAGCGATCCAGTACACAGTCACTTGGACTGGTTACTCTTCTCTCTCAGCATCTCTGCTCCACAGTCACTCAAGTGCCCCGATACCTTCTGCATCGTTGCTCTGCCCTCCCCCTAAGATAACGTCTTCGTGCATATAGCTGTAGCCGGATGCCTGGCATGTCCAGGTTCCAGCCTGAGGAAAGTGGTCAAGAAGGGAAGCCTAAGGCCAACGATCCGTCACCTATGCGGAAGAAATGGATGGAGGAGATGGAAGGATGGCATGGACCTGGTTGGAGGGGTCGAAGCTAGAACCGGGAGGAAGCGATGAAGGAAGGAGGAGGCCCAGCCCCATTTGTGCCCTCCTGCCCATGCTCCCACACACCCCAGAAGCAGAGCTAACTCTGGAGCAGCACAGAGGGGCCAACCAGATCCCCTCAGACGGCACAGTGGCTGCCCTGACCTCCCATTTGACCATGTCCTCTGTGAAAAGGACACCTACCTCAGACACATTTCTATAGAACTAAGAGCACCCAAAAGTCACCCCCTGTTAGAAAACCAAAGAAAGCCAAAATGGGTCCCTAGGATGAAGCAAGTATCCGCTCACTAATCCTGAGACGTGCACGCCCCAAAAGCTCCCCCATGCTCCAGATGTCCAGATCTTTCCGCACAATGCCTGAGACCTGGATTCCTCTGCGGTCCCTCCCCACCCCCCTTTACTAGTTTTCCACTCATGTCTCTCCTTGTTCCCCTTCACTCTCTGAACAGCAATATTTTAAATGGGAAATGGTTTATCCATAGCAATCAATACCTGCTTTTCCACCAATTATCACTTATTTATATATGAACAGTAGTTCAGCTGGGAAACATAGGAGTCTGCCCTTTCACAGAGGCACATGAGCAAGCTCTCTCAGAAATCCGGAAGGGACAGCAATCAGCTCCCAAATGCAGCCAGGACTCCCTCCCTCCCTCTCCTCCACCAAGGCAGACAGAGCTCCCTCCCCCAGATCCCAAAACACAGAGGGTCAGCCACGGATGGGGACCAAGGCTCTGCATTTTCTTTCAGCCAGCTCCCACTTCCCACGGAAGCACTCGACTGCATTCCCCTGGAAATCAGACATGGAGATACAAGGCCATCCCCCAGAAGCACCCCTGACGGGACCCTCTGTGCCCCAGCCCGGCCCCCATACACCCGCACAGCAGTGCAGGAACTCAGCACCTCCAGAGGTAAGAGAAAGTGAACTTCCCGACAGACCCGTCCCTCTGCCAGACTAGCCTGTTCCTCAGACATTTCACACTCACAAGGAGGATGGGTGGGGGGTGGGGCAACCTGACCCGGCTTCTATCTGACAGCTGACACCTGGTCCCTGTCCACTGAGGGTTCCGACACCATGCACAGGCCCACAAACACGCGCTCAGCTCAGAAGTGCCCTCTCCCTCTCTCTGGCTCGCCCGCGGCCCAAGTGAGGGTAATGGGCCCGCTCATTTTGCCCCATTCGGAGGAGCCTGGCTGCGGGCCGCTGGGCAGCTCCAGGCACCATGGGGCTGTGCATGCACCCTGGGCGCGCCGCGCGCAGGCATCGGAGAAACGCCGGGGGTCCCGGCGGAGGGTGGTCTCCTGTTGGCGCCCACCCCCGCGCCGTGGACCCTGAGGTCACTCACCGCCCGTAAGCTGTGCGGGGCCGAAGCACAGAGCCAGCTGGATCTACAGGACCACGGCCAGCAGCCTGCGAGGGGGCAGCGGCTGCTGCTGCTGCTGCTTCTCCAGAAATCCGTCTCCCGGGCTCCGGTTCATTCCATGATGCATCTTTCGTCCAGGCACCGCACCCGGCTCACAGGCGCCTGCAATCAGGAGCGGACGCGGCGGTGCCTGAGCCGCGGGGCCGCGGGGCAGCGGGGCCTCCCCTCCTCCATCCCCCTCCCTGCGGGAACCCCCCTCCCGGCCCCCACTGGCATCACCACCCACCCCCCTACCCGCCGCGCGCAACCCGCGGCAGCGCCCCGAGGCGCCGCGCGGTGGACGGCGGGGGAGGGGCGGCCTGGCCGGGATTGCGCCGGAACCTTGGCCACTAAGTCCGAAGCATCCCCGCGTCTCCTGCTGGACCCGCACTTTTGCCGGGGCCTATGCGTTTTCACTCTCGGGCACCTCGCGGTGTGGCAGCGGGTCCCCGCGCGACCTACCCCACCTCCGGGCTCTCGGTCATGCCCCGAGGTCGCGGGGGTTCCCGGCGCGGCGGACCCTCCCTGGCCCGCGGGCTCCCGCGCTTACCTACGGGGCTTCTCTGGCAGCTTCCTTCCCGCCTCTGCCGCCTCCCTGCGCAGCTCTGACCCGCATCTGTGCGCGACCTCTGCGCCGCCACTGCGCTAGCCAGAGGGAAGCCTCGGCAGCGCCAGACCCCCGCCCGCGCCCCGCCTCCGGCTCCCGCGGCACCGGGACCAATCAGAATCCCGCGCGCCTGCACCTGCCTGCCCCGCGGCCAGGCGGCCTCCAACCCACGCGGCGGGCCCGCGACATGTCAGCCCTCGGTCCCCACGAAGGTTCCGCGCGTCCCTTTGGGGCCCGAGTGGCGACCGAAGCGGCTGAGACCCTCCCCATCCCAGGGCATCCCAGCGTTTGCCCTTCAGGATCCGCGGGTACTCCGATCCGAGGCCTGTGCCTTGCAACTGCCCTGGCCTCTCCCAGCGTCTGCGGCCGCTTGCGCGGGTGTCCCGCGGGGGGCCTGTGCGGGGTGGGGGTGCGATCCTTGCAGCTGAAGAAGCCTGGGTACCCGGGAAAGGGAGGCCTCTGGAGGGGTGGGGCCTCAACCCGAGGGGTTCGGGTGTTGGCTCCCAGTCCTCAGGGGGTAGCCTGAGCCTCCACGTGGTTCTTGGAGCACAACCCGGCACCCGCATAGGGGTGGCCCACTCCCCCGACCCCTTTCTCCTCCGCCCACCGTTCCGCCCGAGGCTGGTCTCCCTCTAGTTGAAGGGTGAACTAAGGAGGTGGTGCAGGCAGGCGGCAATTCACTTCCGGGGCTCCCCGTTTTGCCGCTGCAGTTTGCGCCCTGAAAACCATTTTCCTGATACCAACAGCAAATCATCCCGATTCTATCGGGTTTGGATTTATTTCTTTGTTTAGGCTTTATCAAATTGAGATGGCCGCTTTGCACACCGTAGGTTTGACACTTTGGCACAAGTTAATTCCTGCTAATACGGTCTCACTTTGGGGGTTCTGGAATCTGAGTTGGGCACCATTCCACCTTTGAATATTTACTCCCATTTTTTCCCCCTCAGTAAGCCATCAAATCAGCAAAGCTGAGAAATAGTTGACCATGCACGTTTTTACCGTAGTAAGAGGTCTACATGTATGTATATTCTACTGAACTCTGTTCTTCAACCAATGCGCAACCCATTTGTACAGACACCATCAGGATCAAAAGGAACACACACGTTTTTCTGTCCAAACACGGGATCTAGGCTGGAGTCCCCTGACATTTCTAATAAGCGGTCATTCCGCCTCATGGAATACTTCCTGAGGGAGCCTGGTACATTCGCCAACACCTCTCTTAGAAAAGCCTCTCCAGCAAATATAGTTTCTGACCCACACATGATGCAACAGAGAAGTTATTCTGAATAATTTGCTTCCGTTCATGCAACATAAGAAAAGCCAACATGAGGGTGGCCACCGCAACACCCCAGCTGTGAGTTTTCTATAGGACCTTTTGTGTTGGTCTGCTAAAACAGCCCTAACCACGTAGCCCTTGCGGGGTCATGACCAAGACAGGTCTATCTTCTCAGTTTTGGAGGCCAGCCACTCAAGATCAAGGTGTCAGCACGTTTGGTTTCTCCTGAGGCCTGTCTCCCCAGCATGAGGGGAGTGGCTTTGTGCCCATGTCACTGACTGACCACAGTGCAGTGGCCC
This sequence comes from Mustela nivalis, assembly GCF_964662115.1. Classification (NCBI taxonomy): domain Eukaryota; kingdom Metazoa; phylum Chordata; class Mammalia; order Carnivora; family Mustelidae; genus Mustela; species Mustela nivalis. The sequence goes on from NW_028135804.1 coordinate 201,984, forward strand.
GACTTCAACTCTGCGGTCCCTGTGCTATTTTCCCTCACTTTTCCCTTCCATCCCCCAGCCTCTCCCTGCCCACTATGAGACATTTTTCAAAACGTAGTGAATCTCTTTTGGGGGGAAAAATTATGATTTCACTTTCAGTGGCCAGCAGTATTTCCCTCAGGATGTGTTAGTTGAGCACCAGCTGTGAACAGGATGAGAAAGTGATCACAGAACACAAAACTTCTGTGCCTTTTGAGAACTTACGTTCCGGTGAAGGAAGACACAAGAAGCCAACAAAGGAAAGCACTGGGTCTGTCTGGAGCTGTTAAGTGCTGGGCAGAATAATAAATATGTAATATGATAGATATATAATAAATATAAATCATAAATTGGGGAATGGGTGGAGGATGGATGGAGGTGAAGTCCAGGCTAAGTCAGTGTAATGAAGCGATCCAGTACACAGTCACTTGGACTGGTTACTCTTCTCTCTCAGCATCTCTGCTCCACAGTCACTCAGGTTCCCCGATACCTTCTGCATCGTTGCTCTGCCCTCCCCCTAAGATAACGTCTTCGTGCATATAGCTGTAGCCGGATGCCTGGCATGTCCAGGTTCCAGCCTGAGGAAAGTGGTCAAGAAGGGAAGCCTAAGGCCAACGATCCGTCACCTATGCGGAAGAAATGGATGGAGGAGATGGAAGGATGGCATGGACCTGGTTGGAGGGGTCGAAGCTAGAACCGGGAGGAAGCGATGAAGGAAGGAGGAGGCCCAGCCCCATTTGTGCCCTCCTGCCCATGCTCCCACACACCCCAGAAGCAGAGCTAACTCTGGAGCAGCACAGAGGGGCCAACCAGATCCCCTCAGACGGCACAGTGGCTGCCCTGACCTCCCATTTGACCATGTCCTCTGTGAAAAGGACACCTACCTCAGACACATTTCTATAGAACTAAGAGCACCCAAAAGTCACCCCCTGTTAGAAAACCAAAGAAAGCCAAAATGGGTCCCTAGGATGAAGCAAGTATCCGCTCACTAATCCTGAGACGTGCACGCCCCAAAAGCTCCCCCATGCTCCAGATGTCCAGATCTTTCCGCACAATGCCTGAGACCTGGATTCCTCTGCGGTCCCTCCCCACCCCCCTTTACTAGTTTTCCACTCATGTCTCTCCTTGTTCCCCTTCACTCTCTGAACAGCAATATTTTAAATGGGAAATGGTTTATCCATAGCAATCAATACCTGCTTTTCCACCAATTATCACTTATTTATATATGAACAGTAGTTCAGCTGGGAAACATAGGAGTCTGCCCTTTCACAGAGGCACATGAGCAAGCTCTCTCAGAAATCCGGAAGGGACAGCAATCAGCTCCCAAATGCAGCCAGGACTCCCTCCCTCCCTCTCCTCCACCAAGGCAGACAGAGCTCCCTCCCCCAGATCCCAAAACACAGAGGGTCAGCCACGGATGGGGACCAAGGCTCTGCATTTTCTTTCAGCCAGCTCCCACTTCCCACGGAAGCACTCGACTGCATTCCCCTGGAAATCAGACATGGAGATACAAGGCCATCCCCCAGAAGCACCCCTGACGGGACCCTCTGTGCCCCAGCCCGGCCCCCATACACCCGCACAGCAGTGCAGGAACTCAGCACCTCCAGAGGTAAGAGAAAGTGAACTTCCCGACAGACCCGTCCCTCTGCCAGACTAGCCTGTTCCTCAGACATTTCACACTCACAAGGAGGATGGGTGGGGGGTGGGGCAACCTGACCCGGCTTCTATCTGACAGCTGACACCTGGTCCCTGTCCACTGAGGGTTCCGACACCATGCACAGGCCCACAAACACGCGCTCAGCTCAGAAGTGCCCTCTCCCTCTCTCTGGCTCGCCCGCGGCCCAAGTGAGGGTAATGGGCCCGCTCATTTTGCCCCATTCGGAGGAGCCTGGCTGCGGGCCGCTGGGCAGCTCCAGGCACCATGGGGCTGTGCATGCACCCTGGGCGCGCCGCGCGCAGGCATCGGAGAAACGCCGGGGGTCCCGGCGGAGGGTGGTCTCCTGTTGGCGCCCACCCCCGCGCCGTGGACCCTGAGGTCACTCACCGCCCGTAAGCTGTGCGGGGCCGAAGCACAGAGCCAGCTGGATCTACAGGACCACGGCCAGCAGCCTGCGAGGGGGCAGCGGCTGCTGCTGCTGCTGCTTCTCCAGAAATCCGTCTCCCGGGCTCCGGTTCATTCCATGATGCATCTTTCGTCCAGGCACCGCACCCGGCTCACAGGCGCCTGCAATCAGGAGCGGACGCGGCGGTGCCTGAGCCGCGGGGCCGCGGGGCAGCGGGGCCTCCCCTCCTCCATCCCCCTCCCTGCGGGAACCCCCCTCCCGGCCCCCACTGGCATCACCACCCACCCCCCTACCCGCCGCGCGCAACCCGCGGCAGCGCCCCGAGGCGCCGCGCGGTGGACGGCGGGGGAGGGGCGGCCTGGCCGGGATTGCGCCGGAACCTTGGCCACTAAGTCCGAAGCATCCCCGCGTCTCCTGCTGGACCCGCACTTTTGCCGGGGCCTATGCGTTTTCACTCTCGGGCACCTCGCGGTGTGGCAGCGGGTCCCCGCGCGACCTACCCCACCTCCGGGCTCTCGGTCGTGCCCCGAGGTCGCGGGGGTTCCCGGCGCGGCGGACCCTCCCTGGCCCGCGGGCTCCCGCGCTTACCTACGGGGCTTCTCTGGCAGCTTCCTTCCCGCCTCTGCCGCCTCCCTGCGCAGCTCTGACCCGCATCTGTGCGCGACCTCTGCGCCGCCACTGCGCTAGCCAGAGGGAAGCCTCGGCAGCGCCAGACCCCCGCCCGCGCCCCGCCTCCGGCTCCCGCGGCACCGGGACCAATCAGAATCCCGCGCGCCTGCACCTGCCTGCCCCGCGGCCAGGCGGCCTCCAACCCACGCGGCGGGCCCGCGACATGTCAGCCCTCGGTCCCCACGAAGGTTCCGCGCGTCCCTTTGGGGCCCGAGTGGCGACCAAAGCGGCTGAGACCCTCCCCATCCCAGGGCATCCCAGCGTTTGCCCTTCAGGATCCGCGGGTACTCCGATCCGAGGCCTGTGCCTTGCAACTGCCCTGGCCTCTCCCAGCGTCTGCGGCCGCTTGCGCGGGTGTCCCGCGGGGGGCCTGTGCGGGGTGGGGGTGCGATCCTTGCAGCTGAAGAAGCCTGGGTACCCGGGAAAGGGAGGCCTCTGGAGGGGTGGGGCCTCAACCCGAGGGGTTCGGGTGTTGGCTCCCAGTCCTCAGGGGGTAGCCTGAGCCTCCACGTGGTTCTTGGAGCACAACCCGGCACCCGCATAGGGGTGGCCCACTCCCCCGACCCCTTTCTCCTCCGCCCACCGTTCCGCCCGAGGCTGGTCTCCCTCTAGTTGAAGGGTGAACTAAGGAGGTGGTGCAGGCAGGCGGCAATTCACTTCCGGGGCTCCCCGTTTTGCCGCTGCAGTTTGCGCCCTGAAAACCATTTTCCTGATACCAACAGCAAATCATCCCGATTCTATCGGGTTTGGATTTATTTCTTTGTTTAGGCTTTATCAAATTGAGATGGCCGCTTTGCACACCGTAGGTTTGACACTTTGGCACAAGTTAATTCCTGCTAATACGGTCTCACTTTGGGGGTTCTGGAATCTGAGTTGGGCACCATTCCACCTTTGAATATTTACTCCCATTTTTTTCCCCCTCAGTAAGCCATCAATCAGCAAAGCTGAGAAATAGTTGACCATGCACGTTTTTACCGTAGTAAGAGGTCTACATGTATGTATATTCTACTGAACTCTGTTCTTCAACCAATGCGCAACCCATTTGTACAGACACCATCAGGATCAAAAGGAACACACACGTTTTTCTGTCCAAACACGGGATCTAGGCTGGAGTCCCCTGACATTTCTAATAAGCGGTCATTCCGCCTCATGGAATACTTCCTGAGGGAGCCTGGTACATTCGCCAACACCTCTCTTAGAAAAGCCTCTCCAGCAAATATAGTTTCTGACCCACACATGATGCAACAGAGAAGTTATTCTGAATAATTTGCTTCCGTTCATGCAACATAAGAAAAGCCAACATGAGGGTGGCCACCGCAACACCCCAGCTGTGAGTTTTCTATAGGACCTTTTGTGTTGGTCTGCTAAAACAGCCCTAACCACGTAGCCCTTGCGGGGTCATGACCAAGACAGGTCTATCTTCTCAGTTTTGGAGGCCAGCCACTCAAGATCAAGGTGTCAGCACGTTTGGTTTCTCCTGAGGCCTGTCTCCCCAGCATGAGGGGAGTGGCTTTGTGCCCATGTCACTGACTGACCACAGTGCAGTGGCCCGACTTCAACTCTGCGGTCCCTGTGCTATTTTCCCTCACTTTTCCCTTCCATCCCCCAGCCTCTCCCTGCCCACTATGAGACATTTTTCAAAACGTAGTGAATCTCTTTTGGGGGGAAAAATTATGATTTCACTTTCAGTGGCCAGCAGTATTTCCCTCAGGATGTGTTAGTTGAGCACCAGCTGTGAACAGGATGAGAAAGTGATCACAGAACACAAAACTTCTGTGCCCTTTGAGAACTTACGTTCCGGTGAAGGAAGACACAAGAAGCCAACAAAGGAAAGCACTGGGTCTGTCTGGAGCTGTTAAGTGCTGGGCAGAATAATAAATATGTAATATGATAGATATATAATAAATATAAATCATAAATTGGGGAATGGGTGGAGGATGGATGGAGGTGAAGTCCAGGCTAAGTCAGTGTAATGAAGCGATCCAGTACACAGTCACTTGGACTGGTTACTCTTCTCTCTCAGCATCTCTGCTCCACAGTCACTCAAGTGCCCCGATACCTTCTGCATCGTTGCTCTGCCCTCCCCCTAAGATAACGTCTTCGTGCATATAGCTGTAGCCGGATGCCTGGCATGTCCAGGTTCCAGCCTGAGGAAAGTGGTCAAGAAGGGAAGCCTAAGGCCAACGATCCGTCACCTATGCGGAAGAAATGGATGGAGGAGATGGAAGGATGGCATGGACCTGGTTGGAGGGGTCGAAGCTAGAACCGGGAGGAAGCGATGAAGGAAGGAGGAGGCCCAGCCCCATTTGTGCCCTCCTGCCCATGCTCCCACACACCCCAGAAGCAGAGCTAACTCTGGAGCAGCACAGAGGGGCCAACCAGATCCCCTCAGACGGCACAGTGGCTGCCCTGACCTCCCATTTGACCATGTCCTCTGTGAAAAGGACACCTACCTCAGACACATTTCTATAGAACTAAGAGCACCCAAAAGTCACCCCCTGTTAGAAAACCAAAGAAAGCCAAAATGGGTCCCTAGGATGAAGCAAGTATCCGCTCACTAATCCTGAGACGTGCACGCCCCAAAAGCTCCCCCATGCTCCAGATGTCCAGATCTTTCCGCACAATGCCTGAGACCTGGATTCCTCTGCGGTCCCTCCCCACCCCCCTTTACTAGTTTTCCACTCATGTCTCTCCTTGTTCCCCTTCACTCTCTGAACAGCAATATTTTAAATGGGAAATGGTTTATCCATAGCAATCAATACCTGCTTTTCCACCAATTATCACTTATTTATATATGAACAGTAGTTCAGCTGGGAAACATAGGAGTCTGCCCTTTCACAGGGGCACATGAGCAAGCTCTCTCAGAAATCCGGAAGGGACAGCAATCAGCTCCCAAATGCAGCCAGGACTCCCTCCCTCCCTCTCCTCCACCAAGGCAGACAGAGCTCCCTCCCCCAGATCCCAAAACACAGAGGGTCAGCCACGGATGGGGACCAAGGCTCTGCATTTTCTTTCAGCCAGCTCCCACTTCCCACGGAAGCACTCGACTGCATTCCCCTGGAAATCAGACATGGAGATACAAGGCCATCCCCCAGAAGCACCCCTGACGGGACCCTCTGTGCCCCAGCCCGGCCCCCATACACCCGCACAGCAGTGCAGGAACTCAGCACCTCCAGAGGTAAGAGAAAGTGAACTTCCCGACAGACCCGTCCCTCTGCCAGACTAGCCTGTTCCTCAGACATTTCACACTCACAAGGAGGATGGGTGGGGGGTGGGGCAACCTGACCCGGCTTCTATCTGACAGCTGACACCTGGTCCCTGTCCACTGAGGGTTCCGACACCATGCACAGGCCCACAAACACGCGCTCAGCTCAGAAGTGCCCTCTCCCTCTCTCTGGCTCGCCCGCGGCCCAAGTGAGGGTAATGGGCCCGCTCATTTTGCCCCATTCGGAGGAGCCTGGCTGCGGGCCGCTGGGCAGCTCCAGGCACCATGGGGCTGTGCATGCACCCTGGGCGCGCCGCGCGCAGGCATCGGAGAAACGCCGGGGGTCCCGGCGGAGGGTGGTCTCCTGTTGGCGCCCACCCCCGCGCCGTGGACCCTGAGGTCACTCACCGCCCGTAAGCTGTGCGGGGCCGAAGCACAGAGCCAGCTGGATCTACAGGACCACGGCCAGCAGCCTGCGAGGGGGCAGCGGCTGCTGCTGCTGCTGCTTCTCCAGAAATCCGTCTCCCGGGCTCCGGTTCATTCCATGATGCATCTTTCGTCCAGGCACCGCACCCGGCTCACAGGCGCCTGCAATCAGGAGCGGACGCGGCGGTGCCTGAGCCGCGGGGCCGCGGGGCAGCGGGGCCTCCCCTCCTCCATCCCCCTCCCTGCGGGAACCCCCCTCCCGGCCCCCACTGGCATCACCACCCACCCCCCTACCCGCCGCGCGCAACCCGCGGCAGCGCCCCGAGGCGCCGCGCGGTGGACGGCGGGGGAGGGGCGGCCTGGCCGGGATTGCGCCGGAACCTTGGCCACTAAGTCCGAAGCATCCCCGCGTCTCCTGCTGGACCCGCACTTTTGCCGGGGCCTATGCGTTTTCACTCTCGGGCACCTCGCGGTGTGGCAGCGGGTCCCCGCGCGACCTACCCCACCTCCGGGCTCTCGGTCGTGCCCCGAGGTCGCGGGGGTTCCCGGCGCGGCGGACCCTCCCTGGCCCGCGGGCTCCCGCGCTTACCTACGGGGCTTCTCTGGCAGCTTCCTTCCCGCCTCTGCCGCCTCCCTGCGCAGCTCTGACCCGCATCTGTGCGCGACCTCTGCGCCGCCACTGCGCTAGCCAGAGGGAAGCCTCGGCAGCGCCAGACCCCCGCCCGCGCCCCGCCTCCGGCTCCCGCGGCACCGGGACCAATCAGAATCCCGCGCGCCTGCACCTGCCTGCCCCGCGGCCAGGCGGCCTCCAACCCACGCGGCGGGCCCGCGACATGTCAGCCCTCGGTCCCCACGAAGGTTCCGCGCGTCCCTTTGGGGCCCGAGTGGCGACCGAAGCGGCTGAGACCCTCCCCATCCCAGGGCATCCCAGCGTTTGCCCTTCAGGATCCGCGGGTACTCCGATCCGAGGCCTGTGCCTTGCAACTGCCCTGGCCTCTCCCAGCGTCTGCGGCCGCTTGCGCGGGTGTCCCGCGGGGGGCCTGTGCGGGGTGGGGGTGCGATCCTTGCAGCTGAAGAAGCCTGGGTACCCGGGAAAGGGAGGCCTCTGGAGGGGTGGGGCCTCAACCCGAGGGGTTCGGGTGTTGGCTCCCAGTCCTCAGGGGGTAGCCTGAGCCTCCACGTGGTTCTTGGAGCACAACCCGGCACCCGCATAGGGGTGGCCCACTCCCCCGACCCCTTTCTCCTCCGCCCACCGTTCCGCCCGAGGCTGGTCTCCCTCTAGTTGAAGGGTGAACTAAGGAGGTGGTGCAGGCAGGCGGCAATTCACTTCCGGGGCTCCCCGTTTTGCCGCTGCAGTTTGCGCCCTGAAAACCATTTTCCTGATACCAACAGCAAATCATCCCGATTCTATCGGGTTTGGATTTATTTCTTTGTTTAGGCTTTATCAAATTGAGATGGCCGCTTTGCACACCGTAGGTTTGACACTTTGGCACAAGTTAATTCCTGCTAATACGGTCTCACTTTGGGGGTTCTGGAATCTGAGTTGGGCACCATTCCACCTTTGAATATTTACTCCCATTTTTTTCCCCCTCAGTAAGCCATCAAATCAGCAAAGCTGAAAAATAGTTGACCATGCACGTTTTTACCGTAGTAAGAGGTCTACATGTATGTATATTCTACTGAACTCTGTTCTTCAACCAATGCGCAACCCATTTGTACAGACACCATCAGGATCAAAAGGAACACACACGTTTTTCTGTCCAAACACGGGATCTAGGCTGGAGTCCCCTGACATTTCTAATAAGCGGTCATTCCGCCTCATGGAATACTTCCTGAGGGAGCCTGGTACATTCGCCAACACCTCTCTTAGAAAAGCCTCTCCAGCAAATATAGTTTCTGACCCACACATGATGCAACAGAGAAGTTATTCTGAATAATTTGCTTCCGTTCATGCAACATAAGAAAAGCCAACATGAGGGTGGCCACCGCAACACCCCAGCTGTGAGTTTTCTATAGGACCTTTTGTGTTGGTCTGCTAAAACAGCCCTAACCACGTAGCCCTTGCGGGGTCATGACCAAGACAGGTCTATCTTCTCAGTTTTGGAGGCCAGCCACTCAAGATCAAGGTGTCAGCACGTTTGGTTTCTCCTGAGGCCTGTCTCCCCAGCATGAGGGGAGTGGCTTTGTGCCCATGTCACTGACTGACCACAGTGCAGTGGCCCGACTTCAACTCTGCGGTCCCTGTGCTATTTTCCCTCACTTTTCCCTTCCATCCCCCAGCCTCTCCCTGCCCACTATGAGACATTTTTCAAAACGTAGTGAATCTCTTTTGGGGGGAAAAATTATGATTTCACTTTCAGTGGCCAGCAGTATTTCCCTCAGGATGTGTTAGTTGAGCACCAGCTGTGAACAGGATGAGAAAGTGATCACAGAACACAAAACTTCTGTGCCCTTTGAGAACTTACGTTCCGGTGAAGGAAGACACAAGAAGCCAACAAAGGAAAGCACTGGGTCTGTCTGGAGCTGTTAAGTGCTGGGCAGAATAATAAATATGTAATATGATAGATATATAATAAATATAAATCATAAATTGGGGAATGGGTGGAGGATGGATGGAGGTGAAGTCCAGGCTAAGTCAGTGTAATGAAGCGATCCAGTACACAGTCACTTGGACTGGTTACTCTTCTCTCTCAGCATCTCTGCTCCACAGTCACTCAGGTTCCCCGATACCTTCTGCATCGTTGCTCTGCCCTCCCCCTAAGATAACGTCTTCGTGCATATAGCTGTAGCCGGATGCCTGGCATGTCCAGGTTCCAGCCTGAGGAAAGTGGTCAAGAAGGGAAGCCTAAGGCCAACGATCCGTCACCTATGCGGAAGAAATGGATGGAGGAGATGGAAGGATGGCATGGACCTGGTTGGAGGGGTCGAAGCTAGAACCGGGAGGAAGCGATGAAGGAAGGAGGAGGCCCAGCCCCATTTGTGCCCTCCTGCCCATGCTCCCACACACCCCAGAAGCAGAGCTAACTCTGGAGCAGCACAGAGGGGCCAACCAGATCCCCTCAGACGGCACAGTGGCTGCCCTGACCTCCCATTTGACCATGTCCTCTGTGAAAAGGACACCTACCTCAGACACATTTCTATAGAACTAAGAGCACCCAAAAGTCACCCCCTGTTAGAAAACCAAAGAAAGCCAAAATGGGTCCCTAGGATGAAGCAAGTATCCGCTCACTAATCCTGAGACGTGCACGCCCCAAAAGCTCCCCCATGCTCCAGATGTCCAGATCTTTCCGCACAATGCCTGAGACCTGGATTCCTCTGCGGTCCCTCCCCACCCCCCTTTACTAGTTTTCCACTCATGTCTCTCCTTGTTCCCCTTCACTCTCTGAACAGCAATATTTTAAATGGGAAATGGTTTATCCATAGCAATCAATACCTGCTTTTCCACCAATTATCACTTATTTATATATGAACAGTAGTTCAGCTGGGAAACATAGGAGTCTGCCCTTTCACAGAGGCACATGAGCAAGCTCTCTCAGAAATCCGGAAGGGACAGCAATCAGCTCCCAAATGCAGCCAGGACTCCCTCCCTCCCTCTCCTCCACCAAGGCAGACAGAGCTCCCTCCCCCAGATCCCAAAACACAGAGGGTCAGCCACGGATGGGGACCAAGGCTCTGCATTTTCTTTCAGCCAGCTCCCACTTCCCACGGAAGCACTCGACTGCATTCCCCTGGAAATCAGACATGGAGATACAAGGCCATCCCCCAGAAGCACCCCTGACGGGACCCTCTGTGCCCCAGCCCGGCCCCCATACACCCGCACAGCAGTGCAGGAACTCAGCACCTCCAGAGGTAAGAGAAAGTGAACTTCCCGACAGACCCGTCCCTCTGCCAGACTAGCCTGTTCCTCAGACATTTCACACTCACAAGGAGGATGGGTGGGGGGTGGGGCAACCTGACCCGGCTTCTATCTGACAGCTGACACCTGGTCCCTGTCCACTGAGGGTTCCGACACCATGCACAGGCCCACAAACACGCGCTCAGCTCAGAAGTGCCCTCTCCCTCTCTCTGGCTCGCCCGCGGCCCAAGTGAGGGTAATGGGCCCGCTCATTTTGCCCCATTCGGAGGAGCCTGGCTGCGGGCCGCTGGGCAGCTCCAGGCACCATGGGGCTGTGCATGCACCCTGGGCGCGCCGCGCGCAGGCATCGGAGAAACGCCGGGGGTCCCGGCGGAGGGTGGTCTCCTGTTGGCGCCCACCCCCGCGCCGTGGACCCTGAGGTCACTCACCGCCCGTAAGCTGTGCGGGGCCGAAGCACAGAGCCAGCTGGATCTACAGGACCACGGCCAGCAGCCTGCGAGGGGGCAGCGGCTGCTGCTGCTGCTGCTTCTCCAGAAATCCGTCTCCCGGGCTCCGGTTCATTCCATGATGCATCTTTCGTCCAGGCACCGCACCCGGCTCACAGGCGCCTGCAATCAGGAGCGGACGCGGCGGTGCCTGAGCCGCGGGGCCGCGGGGCAGCGGGGCCTCCCCTCCTCCATCCCCCTCCCTGCGGGAACCCCCCTCCCGGCCCCCACTGGCATCACCACCCACCCCCCTACCCGCCGCGCGCAACCCGCGGCAGCGCCCCGAGGCGCCGCGCGGTGGACGGCGGGGGAGGGGCGGCCTGGCCGGGATTGCGCCGGAACCTTGGCCACTAAGTCCGAAGCATCCCCGCGTCTCCTGCTGGACCCGCACTTTTGCCGGGGCCTATGCGTTTTCACTCTCGGGCACCTCGCGGTGTGGCAGCGGGTCCCCGCGCGACCTACCCCACCTCCGGGCTCTCGGTCGTGCCCCGAGGTCGCGGGGGTTCCCGGCGCGGCGGACCCTCCCTGGCCCGCGGGCTCCCGCGCTTACCTACGGGGCTTCTCTGGCAGCTTCCTTCCCGCCTCTGCCGCCTCCCTGCGCAGCTCTGACCCGCATCTGTGCGCGACCTCTGCGCCGCCACTGCGCTAGCCAGAGGGAAGCCTCGGCAGCGCCAGACCCCCGCCCGCGCCCCGCCTCCGGCTCCCGCAGCACCGGGACCAATCAGAATCCCGCGCGCCTGCACCTGCCTGCCCCGCGGCCAGGCGGCCTCCAACCCACGCGGCGGGCCCGCGACATGTCAGCCCTCGGTCCCCACGAAGGTTCCGCGCGTCCCTTTGGGGCCCGAGTGGCGACCGAAGCGGCTGAGACCCTCCCCATCCCAGGGCATCCCAGCGTTTGCCCTTCAGGATCCGCGGGTACTCCGATCCGAGGCCTGTGCCTTGCAACTGCCCTGGCCTCTCCCAGCGTCTGCGGCCGCTTGCGCGGGTGTCCCGCGGGGGGCCTGTGCGGGGTGGGGGTGCGATCCTTGCAGCTGAAGAAGCCTGGGTACCCGGGAAAGGGAGGCCTCTGGAGGGGTGGGGCCTCAACCCGAGGGGTTCGGGTGTTGGCTCCCAGTCCTCAGGGGGTAGCCTGAGCCTCCACGTGGTTCTTGGAGCACAACCCGGCACCCGCATAGGGGTGGCCCACTCCCCCGACCCCTTTCTCCTCCGCCCACCGTTCCGCCCGAGGCTGGTCTCCCTCTAGTTGAAGGGTGAACTAAGGAGGTGGTGCAGGCAGGCGGCAATTCACTTCCGGGGCTCCCCGTTTTGCCGCTGCAGTTTGCGCCCTGAAAACCATTTTCCTGATACCAACAGCAAATCATCCCGATTCTATCGGGTTTGGATTTATTTCTTTGTTTAGGCTTTATCAAATTGAGATGGCCGCTTTGCACACCATAGGTTTGACACTTTGGCACAAGTTAATTCCTGCTAATACGGTCTCACTTTGGGGGTTCTGGAATCTGAGTTGGGCACCATTCCACCTTTGAATATTTACTCCCATTTTTTCCCCCTCAGTAAGCCATCAAATCAGCAAAGCTGAAAAATAGTTGACCATGCACGTTTTTACCGTAGTAAGAGGTCTACATGTATGTATATTCTACTGAACTCTGTTCTTCAACCAATGCGCAACCCATTTGTACAGACACCATCAGGATCAAAAGGAACACACACGTTTTTCTGTCCAAACACGGGATCTAGGCTGGAGTCCCCTGACATTTCTAATAAGCGGTCATTCCGCCTCATGGAATACTTCCTGAGGGAGCCTGGTACATTCGCCAACACCTCTCTTAGAAAAGCCTCTCCAGCAAATATAGTTTCTGACCCACACATGATGCAACAGAGAAGTTATTCTGAATAATTTGCTTCCGTTCATGCAACATAAGAAAAGCCAACATGAGGGTGGCCACCGCAACACCCCAGCTGTGAGTTTTCTATAGGACCTTTTGTGTTGGTCTGCTAAAGCAGCCCTAACCACGTAGCCCTTGCGGGGTCATGACCAAGACAGGTCTATCTTCTCAGTTTTGGAGGCCAGCCACTCAAGATCAAGGTGTCAGCACGTTTGGTTTCTCCTGAGGCCTGTCTCCCCAGCATGAGGGGAGTGGCTTTGTGCCCATGTCACTGACTGACCACAGTGCAGTGGCCCGACTTCAACTCTGCGGTCCCTGTGCTATTTTCCCTCACTTTTCCCTTCCATCCCCCAGCCTCTCCCTGCCCACTATGAGACAATTTTTCAAAACGTAGTGAATCTCTTTTGGGGGGAAAAATTATGATTTCACTTTCAGTGGCCAGCAGTATTTCCCTCAGGATGTGTTAGTTGAGCACCAGCTGTGAACAGGATGAGAAAGTGATCACAGAACACAAAACTTCTGTGCCCTTTGAGAACTTACGTTCCGGTGAAGGAAGACACAAGAAGCCAACAAAGGAAAGCACTGGGTCTGTCTGGAGCTGTTAAGTGCTGGGCAGAATAATAAATATGTAATATGATAGATATATAATAAATATAAATCATAAATTGGGGAATGGGTGGAGGATGGATGGAGGTGAAGTCCAGGCTAAGTCAGTGTAATGAAGCGATCCAGTACACAGTCACTTGGACTGGTTACTCTTCTCTCTCAGCATCTCTGCTCCACAGTCACTCAGGTGCCCCGATACCTTCTGCATCGTTGCTCTGCCCTCCCCCTAAGATAACGTCTTCGTGCATATAGCTGTAGCCGGATCCCTGGCATGTCCAGGTTCCAGCCTGAGGAAAGTGGTCAAGAAGGGAAGCCTAAGGCCAACGATCCGTCACCTATGCGGAAGAAATGGATGGAGGAGATGGAAGGATGGCATGGACCTGGTTGGAGGGGTCGAAGCTAGAACCGGGAGGAAGCGATGAAGGAAGGAGGAGGCCCAGCCCCATTTGTGCCCTCCTGCCCATGCTCCCACACACCCCAGAAGCAGAGCTAACTCTGGAGCAGCACAGAGGGGCCAACCAGATCCCCTCAGACGGCACAGTGGCTGCCCTGACCTCCCATTTGACCATGTCCTCTGTGAAAAGGACACCTACCTCAGACACATTTCTATAGAACTAAGAGCACCCAAAAGTCACCCCCTGTTAGAAAACCAAAGAAAGCCAAAATGGGTCCCTAGGATGAAGCAAGTATCCGCTCACTAATCCTGAGACGTGCACGCCCCAAAAGCTCCCCCATGCTCCAGATGTCCAGATCTTTCCGCACAATGCCTGAGACCTGGATTCCTCTGCGGTCCCTCCCCACCCCCCTTTACTAGTTTTCCACTCATGTCTCTCCTTGTTCCCCTTCACTCTCTGAACAGCAATATTTTATATGGGAAATGGTTTATCCATAGCAATCAATACCTGCTTTTCCACCAATTATCACTTATTTATATATGAACAGTAGTTCAGCTGGGAAACATAGGAGTCTGCCCTTTCACAGGGGCACATGAGCAAGCTCTCTCAGAAATCCGGAAGGGACAGCAATCAGCTCCCAAATGCAGCCAGGACTCCCTCCCTCCCTCTCCTCCACCAAGGCAGACAGAGCTCCCTCCCCCAGATCCCAAAACACAGAGGGTCAGCCACGGATGGGGACCAAGGCTCTGCATTTTCTTTCAGCCAGCTCCCACTTCCCACGGATGCACTCGACTGCATTCCCCTGGAAATCAGACATGGAGATACAAGGCCATCCCCCAGAAGCACCCCTGACGGGACCCTCTGTGCCCCAGCCCGGCCCCCATACACCCGCACAGCAGTGCAGGAACTCAGCACCTCCAGAGGTAAGAGAAAGTGAACTTCCCGACAGACCCGTCCCTCTGCCAGACTAGCCTGTTCCTCAGACATTTCACACTCACAAGGAGGATGGGTGGGGGGTGGGGCAACCTGACCCGGCTTCTATCTGACAGCTGACACCTGGTCCCTGTCCACTGAGGGTTCCGACACCATGCACAGGCCCACAAACACGCGCTCAGCTCAGAAGTGCCCTCTCCCTCTCTCTGGCTCGCCCGCGGCCCAAGTGAGGGTAATGGGCCCGCTCATTTTGCCCCATTCGGAGGAGCCTGGCTGCGGGCCGCTGGGCAGCTCCAGGCACCATGGGGCTGTGCATGCACCCTGGGCGCGCCGCGCGCAGGCATCGGAGAAACGCCGGGGGTCCCGGCGGAGGGTGGTCTCCTGTTGGCGCCCACCCCCGCGCCGTGGACCCTGAGGTCACTCACCGCCCGTAAGCTGTGCGTGGCCGAAGCACAGAGCCAGCTGGATCTACAGGACCACGGCCAGCAGCCTGCGAGGGGGCAGCGGCTGCTGCTGCTGCTGCTTCTCCAGAAATCCGTCTCCCGGGCTCCGGTTCATTCCATGATGCATCTTTCGTCCAGGCACCGCACCCGGCTCACAGGCGCCTGCAATCAGGAGCGGACGCGGCGGTGCCTGAGCCGCGGGGCCGCGGGGCAGCGGGGCCTCCCCTCCTCCATCCCCCTCCCTGCGGGAACCCCCCTCCCGGCCCCCACTGGCATCACCACCCACCCCACTACCCGCCGCGCGCAACCCGCGGCAGCGCCCCGAGGCGCCGCGCGGTGGACGGCGGGGGAGGGGCGGCCTGGCAGGGATTGCGCCGGAACCTTGGCCACTAAGTCCGAAGCATCCCCGCGTCTCCTGCTGGACCCGCACTTTTGCCGGGGCCTATGCGTTTTCACTCTCGGGCACCTCGCGGTGTGGCAGCGGGTCCCCGCGCGACCTACCCCACCTCCGGGCTCTCGGTCGTGCCCCGAGGTCGCGGGGGTTCCCGGCGCGGCGGACCCTCCCTGGCCCGCGGGCTCCCGCGCTTACCTACGGGGCTTCTCTGGCAGCTTCCTTCCCGCCTCTGCCGCCTCCCTGCGCAGCTCTGACCCGCATCTGTGCGCGACCTCTGCGCCGCCACTGCGCTAGCCAGAGGGAAGCCTCGGCAGCGCCAGACCCCCGCCCGCGCCCCGCCTCAGGCTCCCGTGGCACCGGGACCAATCAGAATCCCGCGCGCCTGCACCTGCCTGCCCCGCGGCCAGGCGGCCTCCAACCCACGCGGCGGGCCCGCGACATGTCAGCCCTCGGTCCCCGCGAAGGTTCCGCGCGTCCCTTTGGGGCCCGAGTGGCGACCGAAGCGGCTGAGACCCTCCCCATCCCAGGGCATCCCAGCGTTTGCCCTTCAGGATCCGCGGGTACTCCGATCCGAGGCCTGTGCCTTGGAACTGCCCTGGCCTCTCCCAGCGTCTGCGCCGCTTGCGCGGGTGTCCCGCGGGGGGCCTGTGCGGGGTGGGGGTGCGATCCTTGCAGCTGAAGAAGCCTGGGTACCCGGGAAAGGGAGGCCTCTGGAGGGGTGGGGCCTCAACCCGAGGGGTTCGGGTGTTGGCTCCCAGTCCTCAGGGGGTAGCCTGAGCCTCCACGTGGTTCTTGGAGCACAACCCGGCACCCGCATAGGGGTGGCCCACTCCCCCGACCCCTTTCTCCTCCGCCCACCGTTCCGCCCGAGGCTGGTCTCCCTCTAGTTGAAGGGTGAACTAAGGAGGTGGTGCAGGCAGGCGGCAATTCACTTCCGGGGCTCCCCGTTTTGCCGCTGCAGTTTGCGCCCTGAAAACCATTTTCCTGATACCAACAGCAAATCATCCCGATTCTATCGGGTTTGGATTTATTTATTTGTTTAGGCTTTATCAAATTGAGATGGCCGCTTTGCACACCGTAGGTTTGACACTTTGGCACAAGTTAATTCCTGCTAATACGGTCTCACTTTGGGGGTTCTGGAATCTGAGTTGGGCACCATTCCACCTTTGAATATTTACTCCCATTTTTTCCCCCTCAGTAAGCCATCAAATCAGCAAAGCTGAGAAATAGTTGACCATGCACGTTTTTACCGTAGTAAGAGGTCTACATGTATGTATATTCTACTGAACTCTGTTCTTCAACCAATGCGCAACCCATTTGTACAGACACCATCAGGATCAAAAGGAACACACACGTTTTTCTGTCCAAACACGGGATCTAGGCTGGAGTCCCCTGACATTTCTAATAAGCGGTCATTCCGCCTCATGGAATACTTCCTGAGGGAGCCTGGTACATTCTCCAACACCTCTCTTAGAAAAGCCTCTCCAGCAAATATAGTTTCTGACCCACACATGATGCAACAGAGAAGTTATTCTGAATAATTTGCTTCCGTTCATGCAACATAAGAAAAACAAACATTAGGGTGGCCACCGCAACACCCCAGCTGTGAGTTTTCTATAGGACCTTTTGTGTTGGTCTGCTAAAGCAGCCCTAACCACGTAGCCCTTGCGGGGTCATGACCAAGACAGGTCTATCTTCTCAGTTTTGGAGGCCAGCCACTCAAGATCAAGGTGTCAGCACGTTTGGTTTCTCCTGAGGCCTGTCTCCCCAGCATGAGGGGAGTGGCTTTGTGCCCATGTCACTGACTGACCACAGTGCAGTGGCCCGACTTCAACTCTGCGGTCCCTGTGCTATTTTCCCTCACTTTTCCCTTCCATCCCCCAGCCTCTCCCTGCCCACTATGAGACATTTTTCAAAACGTAGTGAATCTCTTTTGGGGGGAAAAATTATGATTTCACTTTCAGTGGCCAGCAGTATTTCCCTCAGGATGTGTTAGTTGAGCACCAGCTGTGAACAGGATGAGAAAGTGATCACAGAACACAAAACTTCTGTGCCCTTTGAGAACTTACGTTCCGGTGAAGGAAGACACAAGAAGCCAACAAAGGAAAGCACTGGGTCTGTCTGGAGCTGTTAAGTGCTGGGCAGAATAATAAATATGTAATATGATAGATATATAATAAATATAAATCATAAATTGGGGAATGGGTGGAGGATGGATGGAGGTGAAGTCCAGGCTAAGTCAGTGTAATGAAGCGATCCAGTACACAGTCACTTGGACTGGTTACTCTTCTCTCTCAGCATCTCTGCTCCACAGTCACTCAGGTGCCCCGATACCTTCTGCATCGTTGCTCTGCCCTCCCCCTAAGATAACGTCTTCGTGCATATAGCTGTAGCCGGATGCCTGGCATGTCCAGGTTCCAGCCTGAGGAAAGTGGTCAAGAAGGGAAGCCTAAGGCCAACGATCCGTCACCTATGCAGAAGAAATGGATGGAGGAGATGGAAGGATGGCATGGACCTGGTTGGAGGGGTCGAAGCTAGAACCGGGAGGAAGCGATGAAGGAAGGAGGAGGCCCAGCCCCATTTGTGCCCTCCTGCCCATGCTCCCACACACCCCAGAAGCAGAGCTAACTCTGGAGCGGCACACAGGGGCCAACCAGATCCCCTCAGACGGCACAGTGGCTGCCCTGACCTCCCATTTGACCATGTCCTCTGTGAAAAGGACACCTACCTCAGACACATTTCTATAGAACTAAGAGCACCCAAAAGTCACCCCCTGTTAGAAAACCAAAGAAAGCCAAAATGGGTCCCTAGGATGAAGCAAGTATCCGCTCACTAATCCTGAGACGTGCACGCCCCAAAAGCTCCCCCATGCTCCAGATGTTCAGATCTTTCCGCACAATGCCTGAGACCTGGATTCCTCTGCGGTCCCTCCCCACCCCCCTCTACTAGTTTTCCACTCATGTCTCTCCTTGTTCCCCTTCACTCTCTGAACAGCAATATTTTAAATGGGAAATGGTTTATCCATAGCAATCAATACCTGCTTTTCCACCAATTATCACTTATTTATAATGAACAGTAGTTCAGCTGGAAAACATAGGAGTCTGCCCTTTCACAGGGGCACATGAGCAAGCTCTCTCAGAAATCCGGAAGGGACAGCAATCAGCTCCCAAATGCAGCCAGGACTCCCTCCCTCCCTCTCCTCCACCAAGGCAGACAGAGCTCCCTCCCCCAGATCCCAAAACACAGAGGGTCAGCCACGGATGGGGACCAAGGCTCTGCATTTTCTTTCAGCCAGCTCCCACTTCCCACGGATGCACTCGACTGCATTTCCCTGGAAATCAGACATGGAGATACAAAGCCATCCCCCAGAAGCACCCCTGACGGGACCCTCTGTGCCCCAGCCAGGCCCCCATACACCCGCACAGCAGTGCAGGAACTCAGCACCTCCAGAGGTAAGAGAAAGTGAACTTCCCGACAGACCCGTCCCTCTGCCAGACTAGCCTGTTCCTCAGACATTTCATACTCACAAGGAGGATGGGTGGGGGGGGGGGGCAACCTGACCCGGCTTCTATCTGACAGCTGACACCTGGTCCCTGTCCACTGAGGGTTCCGACACCATGCACAGGCCCACAAACACGCGCTCAGCTCAGAAGTGCCCTCTCCCTCTCTCTGGCTCGCCCGCGGCCCAAGTGAGGGTAATGGGCCCGCTCATTTTGCCCCATTCGGAGGAGCCTGGCTGCGGGCCGCTGGGCAGCTCCAGGCACCATGGGGCTGTGCATGCACCCTGGGCGCGCCGCGCGCAGGCATCGGAGAAACGCCGGGGGTCCCGGCGGAGGGTGGTCTCCTGTTGGCGCCCACCCCCGCGCCGTGGACCCTGAGGTCACTCACCGCCCGTAAGCTGTGCGGGGCCGAAGCACAGAGCCAGCTGGATCTACAGGACCACGGCCAGCAGCCTGCGAGGGGGCAGCGGCTGCTGCTGCTGCTGCTTCTCCAGAAATCCGTCTCCCGGGCTCCGGTTCATTCCATGATGCATCTTTCGTCCAGGCACCGCACCCGGCTCACAGGCGCCTGCAATCAGGAGCGGACGCGGCGGTGCCTGAGCCGCGGGGCCGCGGGGCAGCGGGGCCTCCCCTCCTCCATCCCCCTCCCTGCGGGAACCCCCCTCCCGGCCCCCACTGGCATCACCACCCACCCCGCTACCCGCCGCGCACAACCCACGGCAGCGCCCCGCGATGCCGCGCGCGTGGACGGCGGGGGAGGGGCGGCCTGGCCGGGATTGCGCCGGAACCTTGGCCACTAAGTCCGAAGCATCCCCGCGTCTCCTGCTGGACCCGCACTTTTGCCGGGGCCTATGCGTTTTCACTCTCGGGCACCTCGCGGCGTGGCAGCGGGTCCCCGCGCGACCTACCCCACCTCCGGGCTCTCGGTCGTGCCCTGAGGTCGCGGGGGTTCCTGGCGCGACGGACCCTCCCTGGCCCGCGGGCTCCCGCGCTTACCTACGGGGCTTCTCTGGCAGCTTCCTTCCCGCCTCTGCCGCCTCCCTGCGCAGCTCTGACCCGCATCTGTGCGCGACCTCTGCGCCGCCACTGCGCTAGCCAGAGGGAAGCCTCCGCAGCGCCAGACCCCCGCCTGCGCCCCGCCTCCGGCTCCCGCGGCACTGGGACCAATCAGAATCCCGCGCGCCTGCACCTGCCTGCCCCGCGGCCAGGTGGCCTCCAACCCACGCGGCGGGCCCGCGACATGTCAGCCCTCGGTCCCCGCGAAGGTTCCGCGCGTCCCTTTGGGGCCCGAGTGGCGACCGAAGCGGCTGAGACCCTCCCCATCCCAGGGCATCCCAGCGTTTGCCCTTCAGGATCCGCGGGTACTCCGATCCGAGGCCTGTGCCTTGCAACTGCGCTGGCCTCTCCCAGCGTCTGCGCCGCTTGCCCGGGTGTCCCGCGGGGGGCCTGTGCAGGGTGGGGGTGCGATCCTTGCAGCTGAAGAAGCCAGGGTACCCGGGAAAGGGAGGCCTCTGGAGGGGTGGGGCCTCAACCCGAGGGGTTCGGGTGTTGGCTCCCAGTCCTCAGGGGGTAGCCTGAGCCTCCACGTGGTTCTTGGAGCACAACCCGGCACCCGCATAGGGGTGGCCCACTCCCCCGACCCCTTTCTCCTCCGCCCACCGTTCCGCCCTAGGCTGGTCTCCCTCTAGTTGAAGGGTGAACTAAGGAGGTGGTGCAGGCAGGCGGCAATTCACCTCCGGGGCTCCCCGTTTTGCCGCTGCAGTTTGCGCCCTGAAAACCATTTTCCTGATACCAACAGCAAATCATCCCGATTCTATCGGGTTTGGATTTATTTCTTTGTTTAGGCTTTATCAAATTGAGATGGCCGCTTTGCACACCGTAGGTTTGACACTTTGGCACAAGTTAATTCCTGCTAATACGGTCTCACTTTGGGGGTTCTGGAATCTGAGTTGGGCACCATTCCACCTTTCGGAGGTCCTATAACTGACCTCTGCCGTTTGAATATTTACTCCCATTTTTTCCCCCTCAGTAAGCCATCAAATCAGCAAAGCTGAGAAATAGTTGACCATGCACGTTTTTACCGTAGTAAGAGGTCTACATGTATGTATATTCTACTGAACTCTGTTCTTCAACCAATGCGCAACCCATTTGTACAGACACCATCAGGATCAAAAGGAACACACACGTTTTTCTGTCCAAACACGGGATCTAGGCTGGAGTCCCCTGACATTTCTAATAAGCGGTCATTCCGCCTCATGGAATACTTCCTGAGGGAGCCTGGTACATTCTCCAACACCTCTCTTAGAAAAGCCTCTCCAGCAAATATAGTTTCTGACCCACACATGATGCAACAGAGAAGTTATTCTGAATAATTTGCTTCCGTTCATGCAACATAAGAAAAACAAACATTAGGGTGGCCACCGCAACACCCCAGCTGTGAGTTTTCTATAGGACCTTTTGTGTTGGTCTGCTAAAACAGCCCTAACCACGTAGCCCTTGCGGGTTCATGACCAAGACAGGTCTATCTTCTCAGTTTTGGAGGCCAGCCACTCAAGATCAAGGTGTCAGCACGTTTGGTTTCTCCTGAGGCCTGTCTCCCCAGCATGAGGGGAGTGGCTTTGTGCCCATGTCACTGACTGACCACAGTGCAGTGGCCCGACTTCAACTCTGCGGTCCCTGTGCTATTTTCCCTCACTTTTCCCTTCCATCCCCCAGCCTCTCCCTGCCCACTATGAGACATTTTTCAAAACGTAGTGAATCTCTTTTGGGGGGAAAAATTATGATTTCACTTTCAGTGGCCAGCAGTATTTCCCTCAGGATGTGTTAGTTGAGCACCAGCTGTGAACAGGATGAGAAAGTGATCACAGAACACAAAACTTCTGTGCCCTTTGAGAACTTACATTCCGGTGAAGGAAGACACAAGAAGCCAACAAAGGAAAGCACTGGGTCTGTCTGGAGCTGTTAAGTGCTGGGCAGAATAATAAATATGTAATATGATAGATATATAATAAATATAAATCATAAATTGGGGAATGGGTGGAGGATGGATGGAGGTGAAGTCCAGGCTAAGTCAGTGTAATGAAGCGATCCAGTACACAGTCACTTGGACTGGTTACTCTTCTCTCTCAGCATCTCTGCTCCACAGTCACTCAGGTGCCCCGATACCTTCTGCATCGTTGCTCTGCCCTCCCCCTAATTAACGTCTTCGTGCATATAGCTGTAGCCGGATCCCTGGCATGTCCAGATTCCAGCCTGAGGAAAGTGGTCAAGAAGGGAAGCCTAAGGCCAACGATCCGTCACCTATGCAGAAGAAATGGATGGAGGAGATGGAAGGATGGCATGGACCTGGTTGGAGGGGTCGAAGCTAGAACCGGGAGGAAGCGATGAAGGAAGGAGGAGGCCCAGCCCCATTTGTGCCCTCCTGCCCATGCTCCCACACACCCCAGAAGCAGAGCTAACTCTGGAGCAGCACAGAGGGGCCAAACAGATCCCCTCAGACGGCACAGTGGCTGCCCTGACCTCCCATTTGACCATGTCCTCTGTGAAAAGGACACCTACCTCAGACACATTTCTATAGAACTAAGAGCACCCAAAAGTCACCCCCTGTTAGAAAACCAAAGAAAGCCAAAATGGGTCCCTAGGATGAAGCAAGTATCCGCTCACTAATCCTGAGACGTGCACGCCCCAAAAGCTCCCCCATGCTCCAGATGTCCAGATCTTTCCGCACAATGCCTGAGACCTGGATTCCTCTGCGGTCCCTCCCCACCCCCCTTTACTAGTTTTCCACTCATGTCTCTCCTTGTTCCCCTTCACTCTCTGAACAGCAATATTTTATATGGGAAATGGTTTATCCATAGCAATCAATACCTGCTTTTCCACCAATTATCACTTATTTATATATGAACAGTAGTTCAGCTGGGAAACATAGGAGTCTGCCCTTTCACAAGGGCACATGAGCAAGCTCTCTCAGAAATCCGGAAGGGACAGCAATCAGCTCCCAAATGCAGCCAGGACTCCCTCCCTCCCTCTCCTCCACCAAGGCAGACAGAGCTCCCTCCCCCAGATCCCAAAACACAGAGGGTCAGCCACGGATGGGGACAAAGGCTCTGCATTTTCTTTTAGCCAGCTCCCACTTCCCACGGATGCACTCGACTGCATTCCCCTGGAAATCAGACATGGAGATACAAGGCCATCCCCCAGAAGCACCCCTGACGGGACCCTCTGTGCCCGAGCCCGGCCCCCATACACCCGCACAGCAGTGCAGGAACTCAGCACCTCCAGAGGTAAGAAAAAGTGAACTTCCCGACACACCCGTCCCTCTGCCAGACTAGCCTGTTCCTCAGACATTTCACACTCACAAGGAGGATGGATGAAGGGGGGGGGCAACCTGACCCGGCTTCTATCTGACAGCTGACACCTTGTCCCTGTCCACTGAGGGTTCCGACACCATGCACAGGCCCACAAACACGCGCTCAGCTCAGAAGTACCCTCTCCCTCTCTCTGGCTCGCCCGCGGCCCAAGTGAGGGTAATGGGCCCGCTCATTTTGCCCCATTCGGAGGAGCCTGGCTGCGGGCCGCTGGGCAGCTCCAGGCACCATGGGGCTGTGCATGCACCCTGGGCGCGCCGCGCGCAGGCATCAGAGAAACGCCGGGGGTCCCGGCGGAGGGTGGTCTCCTGTTGGCGCCCACCCCCGCGCCGTGGACCCTGAGGTCACTCACCGCCCGTAAGCTGTGCGGGGCCGAAGCACAGAGCCAGCTGGATCTACAGGACCACGGCCAGCAGCCTGCGAGGGGGCAGCGGCTGCTGCTGCAGCTGCTTCTCCAGAAATCCGTCTCCCGGGCTCCGGTTCATTCCATGATACATCTTTCGTCCAGGCACCGCACCCGGCTCACAGGCGCCTGCAATCAGGAGCGGACGCGGCGGTGCCTGAGCCGCGGGGCCGCGGGGCAGCGGGGCCTCCTCTCCTCCATCCCCCTCCCTGCGGGAACCCCCCTCCCGGCCCCCACTGGCATCACCACCCACCCCCCTAGCCGCCGCGCGCAACCCGCGGCAGCGCCCCGAGGCGCCGCGCGGTGGACGGCGGGGGAGGGGCGGCCTGGCCGGGATTGCGCCGGAACCTTGGCCACTAAGTCCGAAGCATCCCCGCGTCTCCTGCTGGACCCGCACTTTTGCCGGGGCCTATGCGTTTTCACTCTCGGGCACCTCGCGGCGTGGCAGCGGGTCCCCGCGCGACCTACCCCACCTCCGGGCGCTCGGTCGTGCCCCGAGGTCGCGGGGGTTCCCCGCGCGGCGGACCCTCCATGGCCCGCGGCCTCCCGCGCTTATCTACGGGGCTTCTCTGGCAGCTTCCTTCCCGCCTCTGCCGCCTCCCTGCGCAGCTCTGACCCGCATCTGTGCGCGAACTCTACGCCGCCACTGCGCTAGCCAGAGGGAAGCCTCGGCAGTGCCAGACCCCCGCTCGCGCCCCGCTTCCGGCTCCCGCGGCACCGGGACCAATCAGAATCCCGAGCGCCTGCACCTGCCTGCCCCGCGGCCAGGCGGCCTCCAACCCACGCGGCGGGCCCGCGACATGTCAGCCCTCGGTCCCGCGAAGGTTCCGCGCGTCCCTTTGGGGCCCGAGTGGCGACCAAAGCGGCTGAGACCCTCCCCATCCCAGGGCATCCCAGCGTTTGCCCTTCAGGATCCGCGGGTACTCCGATCCGAGGCCTGTGCCTTGCAACTGCCCTGGCCTCTCCCAGCGTCTGCGCCGCTTGCGCGGGTGTCCCGCGGGGGGCCTGTGCGGGGTGGGGGTGCGATCCTTGCAGCTGAAGAAGCCTGGGTACCCGGGAAAGGGAGGCCTCTGGAGGGGTGGGGCCTCAACCCGAGGGGTTCGGGTGTTGGCTCCCAGTCCTCAGGGGGTAGCCTGAGCCTCCACGTGGTTCTTGGAGCACAACCCGGCACCCGCATAGGGGTGGCCCACTCCCCCGACCCCTTTCTCCTCCGCCCACCGTTCCGCCGAGGCTGGTCTCCCTCTAGTTGAAGGGTGAACTAAGGAGGTGGTGCAGGCAGGCGGCAATTCACTTCCGGGGCTCCCCGTTTTGCCGTTGCAGTTTGCGCCCTGAAAACCATTTTCCTGATACCAACAGCAAATCATCCCGATTCTATCGGGTTTGGATTTATTTATTTGTTTAGGCTTTATCAAATTGAGATGGCCGCTTTGCACACCGTAGGTTTGACACTTTGGCACAAGTTAATTCCTGCTAATACGGTCTCACTTTGGGGGTTCTGGAATCTGAGTTGGGCACCATTCCACCTTTAGGAGGTCCTATAACTGACCTCTGCCGTTTGAATATTTACTCCCATTTTTTCCCCCTCAGTAAGCCATCAAATCAGCAAAGCTGAGAAATAGTTGACCATGCACGTTTTTACCGTAATAAGAGGTCTACATGTATGTATATTCTACTGAACTCTGTTCTTCAACCAATGCGCAACCCATTTGTACAGACACCATCAGGATCAAAAGAACACACACGTTTTTCTGTCCAAACACGGGATCTAGGCTGGAGTCCCCTGACATTTCTAATAAGCGGTCTTTCCGCCTCATGGAATACTTCCTGAGGGAGCCTGGTACATTCGCCAACACCTCTCTTAGAAAAGCCTCTCCAGCAAATATAGTTTCTGACCCACACATGATGCAACAGAGAAGTTATTCTGAATAATTTGCTTCCGTTCATGCAACATAAGAAAAACAAACATTAGGGTGGCCACCGCAACACCCCAGCTGTGAGTTTTCTATAGGACCTTTTGTGTTGGTCTGCTAAAACAGCCCTAACCACGTAGCCCTTGCGGGGTCATGACCAAGACAGGTCTATCTTCTCAGTTTTGGAGGCCAGCCACTCAAGATCAAGGTGTCAGCACGTTTGGTTTCTCCTGAGGCCTGTCTCCCCAGCATGAAGGGAGTGGCTTTGTGCCCATGTCACTGACTGACCACAGTGCAGTGGCACGACTTCAACTCTGCGGTCCCTGTGCTATTTTTCCTCACTTTTCCCTTCCATCCCCCAGCCTCTCCCGGCCCACTATGAGACATTTTTCAAAACGTAGTGAATCTCTTTTGGGGGGAAAAATTATGATTTCACTTTCAGTGGCCAGCAGTATTTCCCTCAGGATGTGTTAGTTGAGCACCAGCTGTGAACAGGATGAGAAAGTGATCACAGAACACAAAACTTCTGTGCCCTTTGAGAACTTACGTTCCGGTGAAGGAAGACACAAGAAGCCAACAAAGGAAAGCACTGGGTCTGTCTGGAGCTGTTAAGTGCTGGGCAGAATAATAAATATGTAATATGATAGATATATAATAAATATAAATCATAAATTGGGGAATGGGTGGAGGATGGATGGAGGTGAAGTCCAGGCTAAGTCAGTGTAATGAAGCGATCCAGTACACAGTCACTTGGACTGGTTACTCTTCTCTCTCAGCATCTCTGCTCCACAGTCACTCAGGTGCCCCGATACCTTCTGCATCGTTGCTCTGCCCTCCCCCTAAGATAACGTCTTCGTGCATATAGCTGTAGCCGGATCCCTGGCATGTCCAGATTCCAGCCTGAGGAAAGTGGTCAAGAAGGGAAGCCTAAGGCCAACGATCCGTCACCTATGCAGAAGAAATGGATGGAGGAGATGGAAGGATGGCATGGACCTGGTTGGAGGGGTCGAAGCTAGAACCGGGAGGAAGCGATGAAGGAAGGAGGAGGCCCAGCCCCATTTGTGCCCTCCTGCCCATGCTCCCACACACCCCAGAAGCAGAGCTAACTCTGGAGCGGCACACAGGGGCCAACCAGATCCCCTCAGACGGCACAGTGGCTGCCCTGACCTCCCATTTGACCATGTCCTCTGTGAAAAGGACACCTACCTCAGACACATTTCTATAGAACTAAGAGCACCCAAAAGTCACCCCCTGTTAGAAAACCAAAGAAAGCCAAAATGGGTCCCTAGGATGAAGCAAGTATCCGCTCACTAATCCTGAGACGTGCACGCCCCAAAAGCTCCCCCATGCTCCAGATGTTCAGATCTTTCCGCACAATGCCTGAGACCTGGATTCCTCTGCGGTCCCTCCCCACCCCCCTCTACTAGTTTTCCACTCATGTCTCTCCTTGTTCCCCTTCACTCTCTGAACAGCAATATTTTAAATGGGAAATGGTTTATCCATAGCAATCAATACCTGCTTTTCCACCAATTATCACTTATTTATATATGAACAGTAGTTCAGCTGGGAAACATAGGAGTCTGCCCTTTCACAGGGGCACATGAGCAAGCTCTCTCAGAAATCCGGAAGGGACTGCAATCAGCTCCCAAATGCAGCCAGGACTCCCTCCCTCCCTCTCCTCCACCAAGGCAGACAGAGCTCCCTCCCCCAGATCCCAAAACACAGAGGGTCAGCCACGGATGGGGACCAAGGCTCTGCATTTTCTTTTAGCCAGCTCCCACTTCCCACGGATGCACTCGACTGCATTCCCCTGGAAATCAGACATGGAGATACAAAGCCATCCCCCAGAAGCACCCCTGACAGGACCCTCTGTGCCCCAGCCAGGCCCCCATACACCCGCACAGCAGTGCAGGAACTCAGCACCTCCAGAGGTAAGAGAAAGTGAACTTCCCGACAGACCCGTCCCTCTGCCAGACTAGCCTGTTCCTCAGACATTTCATACTCACAAGGAGGATGGGTGGGGGGGGGCAACCTGACCCGGCTTCTATCTGACAGCTGACACCTGGTCCCTGTCCACTGAGGGTTCCGACACCATGCACAGGCCCACAAACACGCGCTCAGCTCAGAAGTGCCCTCTCCCTCTCTCTGGCACGCCCGCGGCCCAAGTGAGGGTAATGGGCCCGCTCATTTTGCCCCATTCGGAGGAGCCTGGCTGCGGGCCGCTGGGCAGCTCCAGGCACCATGGGGCTGTGCATGCACCCTGGGCGCGCCGCGCGAAGGCATCGGAGAAACGCCGGGGGTCCCGGCGGAGGGTGGTCTCCTGTTGGCGCCCACCCCCGCGCCGTGGACCCTGAGGTCACTCACCGCCCGTAAGCAGTGCGGAGCCGAAGCACAGAGCCAGCTGGATCTACAGGACCACGGCCAGCAGCCTGCGAGGGGGCAGCGGCTGCTGCTGCTGCTGCTTCTCCAGAAATCCGTCTCCCGGGCTCCGGTTCATTCCATGATGCATCTTTCGTCCAGGCACCGCACCCGGCTCACAGGCGCCTGCAATCAGGAGCGGACGCGGCGGTGCCTGAGCCGCGGGGCCGCGGGGCCGCGGGGCCTCCACTCCTCTATCCCCCTCCCTGCGGGAACCCCCATCCCGGCCCCCACTGGCATCACCACCCACCCCCCTACCCGCCGCGCGCAACCCGGGGCAGCGCCCCGAGGCGCCGCGCGGTGGACGGCGGGGGAGGGGCGGCCTGGCCGGGATTGCGCCGGAACCTTGGCCACTAAGTCCGAAGCATCCCCGCGTCTCCTGCTGGACCCGCACTTTTGCCGGGGCCTATGCGTTTTCACTCTCGGGCACCTCGCGGCATGGCAGCGGGTCCCCGCACGACCTACCCCACCTCCGGGCTCTCGGTCGTGCCCCGAGGTCGCGGTGGTTCCTGGCGCGACGGACCCTCCCTGGCCCGCGGGCTCCCGCGCTTACCTACGGGGCTTCTCTGGCAGCTTCCTTCCCGCCTCTGCCGACTCCCTGCGCAGCTCTGACCCGCATCTGTGCGCGACCTCTGCGCCGCCACTGCGCTAGCCAGAGGGAAGCCTCGGCAGCGCCAGACCCCCGCCCGCGCCCCGCCTCCGGCTCCCGTGGCACCGGGACCAATCAGAATCCCGCGCGCCTGCACCTGCCTGCCCCTCGGCCAGGCGGCCTCCAACCCATGCGGCGGGCCCGCGACATGTCAGCCCTCGGTCCCGCGAAGGTTCCGCGCGTCCCTTTGGGGCCCGAGTGGCGACCGAAGCGGCTGAGACCCTCCCCATCCCAGGGCATCCCAGCGTTTGCCCTTCAGGATCCGCGGGTACTCCGATCCGAGGCCTGTGCCTTGCAACTGCCCTGGCCTCTCCCAGCGTCTGCACCGCGTGCGCGGGTGTCCCGCGGGGGGCCTGTGCGGGGTGGGGGTGCGATCCTTGCAGCTGAAGAAGCCTGGGTACCCGGGAAAGGGAGGCCTCTGGAGGGGTGGGGCCTCAACCCGAGGGGTTCGGGTGTTGGCTCCCAGTCCTCAGGGGGTAGCCTGAGCCTCCACGTGGTTCTTGGAGCACAACCCGGCACCCGCATAGGGGTGGCCCACTCCCCCGACCCCTTTCTCCTCCGCCCACCGTTCCGCCGAGGCTGGTCTCCCTCTAGTTGAAGGGTGAACTAAGGAGGTGGTGCAGGCAGGCGGCAATTCACTTCCGGGGCTCCCCGTTTTGCCACTGCAGTTTGCGCCCTGAAAACCATTTTCCTGATACCAACAGCAAATCATCCCGATTCTATCGGGTTTGGATTTATTTCTTTGTTTAGGCTTTATCAAATTGAGATGGCCGCTTTGCACACCGTAGGTTTGACACTTTGGCACAAGTTAATTCCTGCTAATACGGTCTCACTTTGAAGGCTCTGGAATCTGAGTTGGGCACCATTCCACCTTTCGGAGGTCCTATAACTGACCTCTGCCGTTTGAATATTTACTCCCATTTTTTCCCCCTCAGTAAGCCATCAAATCAGCAAAGCTGAGAAATAGTTGACCATGCACGTTTTTACCGTAGTAAGAGGTCTACATGTATGTATATTCTACTGAACTCTGTTCTTCAACCAATGCGCAACCCATTTGTACAGACACCATCAGGATCAAAAGGAACACACACGTTTTCCTGTCCAAACACGGGATCTAGGCTGGAGTCCCCTGACATTTCTAATAAGCGGTCATTCCGCCTCATGGAATACTTCCTGAGGGAGCCTGGTACATTCGCCAACACCTCTCTTAGAAAAGCCTCTCCAGCAAATATAGTTTCTGACCCACACATGATGCAACAGAGAAGTTATTCTGAATAATTTGCTTCCGTTCATGCAACATAAGAAAAACAAACATTAGGGTGGCCACCGCAACACCCCAGCTGTGAGTTTTCTATAGGACCTTTTGTGTTGGTCTGCTAAAACAGCCCTAACCACGTAGCCCTTGCGGGGTCATGACCAAGACAGGTCTATCTTCTCAGTTTTGGAAGACAGCCACTCAAGATCAAGGTGTCAGCACGTTTGGTTTCTCCTGAGGCCTGTCTCCCCAGCATGAGGGGAGTGGCTTTGTGCCCATGTCACTGACTGACCACAGTGCAGTGGCCCGACTTCAACTCTGCGGTCCCTGTGCTATTTTCCCTCACTTTTCCCTTCCATCCCCCAGCCTCTCCCGGCCCACTATGAGACATTTTTCAAAACGTAGTGAATCTGTTTTGGGGGGAAAAATTATGATTTCACTTTCAGTGGCCAGCAGTATTTCCCTCAGGATGTGTTAGTTGAGCACCAGCTGTGAACAGGATGAGAAAGTGATCACAGAACACAAAACTTCTGTGCCCTTTGAGAACTTACGTTCCGGTGAAGGAAGACACAAGAAGCCAACAAAGGAAAGCACTGGGTCTGTCTGGAGCTGTTAAGTGCTGGGCAGAATAATAAATATGTAATATGATAGATATATAATAAATATAAATCATAAATTGGGGAATGGGTGGAGGATGGATGGAGGTGAAGTCCAGGCTAAGTCAGTGTAATGAAGCGATCCAGTACACAGTCACTTGGACTGGTTACTCTTCTCTCTCAGCATCTCTGCTCCACAGTCACTCAGGTGCCCCGATACCTTCTGCATCGTTGCTCTGCCCTCCCCCTAAGATAACGTCTTCGTGCATATAGCTGTAGCCGGATGCCTGGCATGTCCAGGTTCCAGCCTGAGGAAAGTGGTCAAAAAGGAAGCCTAAGGCCAACATTTCCTTCCAGGGGAGTGAGTTACACCAGTCACTCACGGGAACCTGCTCACGAGGCTGTACCTGCTTGCAAGGGAAGTGGAGAATGTCGTCTTCATCAGGCAACCAGGTGACCAGAAAGAAGAGAGGGGCCTGGTGTGGTCAGGGGGAGCTTCCAGTCCAGCCAATGTTCTTTGTGAGTAAAGATTTGGGATTTTTTTTTAAATAAACAGGGGAGTTGGGGGTACTTTCAAGGGAAGACCTGGAAGAAGTAAAGGAGGGAGCCATACAGTTTTCTGACAGGAAAGAGACACATGCAGGAAACAGGAGGGACATGGGGGGCGGTGGCAGGGAGACCAGAGACGAAGGTCAGAGAAGTCACCTGACCAAGGAGGCCTCTAAGGCCTTGGCCGTGGTCCATCTTTCAATCAGAGTGGCAAGAGAAGCCACGGGAGATCTGCGAGCAGGAGTCTTGAACAAGAAGGGGCCATAAGACCTAATGTCCAGCATCAGGCTGACTGACGCTCCCCACCACTCCACGCCCTGTGGTCCCTTTTGCCTCCCTCCTGCATCATCTCAGAGCCCCAAGGCTCAACCCTCACCACAAGACACCACCTCCAAGAGATAGAACACCGGTTTTCCAACACCCACCTTCCAACTCTTCATGACTGCACGTGGCACAGACTGTGACAGGGGCTTGCCTGCCCATGCCTCTGACTAGATCATGAGTTCTCAGTGCAAGAACTTTGCTCACCTTCTCACAAAACAAACTGAGGGTTGCTGGGGGGAGAGGGTTTGGGAGAAGGGGGTTGGGATTATGGACATTGGGGAGGGTATGTGCTTCGGTGAGTGCTATAAAGTGTGTAAACCTGGCGATTCACAGACCTGTACCCCTGGGGATAAAAATATATGTTTATAAAAATTATAAAAAATTAAAAATTAAAAAAAGTAAATAAAGAGACTGTCTTTTTCCATTGGAAAAAAAAAAAAAAAGAACTGTGCTCACCTGTTTGGTCCACCTGTGGCTGAGTACACAGCTGTGAACCCAGTAGAGAAATCAGAACTTGTCTTCCCGAATTATTTAATTACTATTAGAAGGAAAAAGGACTATGCCCACCAAGCTCTCCCTGACATTGAAAACCAGAGCCTGGAGCCCATTGACCTGCCTTCTCTCTGAGTTTCCTGAATCCTGCACCTCCAGGGAAACGTACATCCAACCACAACCCATGAAAAAGCTCAGAACATGCCAGAACATTAACCTAGCTCTGCATGGAAGCCATGCTTGAATGGAGATCTAGAATTTTCAAAGAACCTGATGCGCCCTCTGAGAGGAGCTACAGCCTGGGGTGGGGAACAGGAGGAGTGCACTCACTTGGCTGCCATGCCAAGTGTCCTATTGGGTACTGATGCATTCCACCAGTGCACTAGGAATGGAGGCTACAGGTGGGGAGAAGATACAGTCTTTGTATTCAAAAGTCTATAGTCCATGGAGATGCTGACAAATAAATATGCAGTTAGTGTCATGGGACAGATGTAAGACTGGAGGGCACATAGGACCTGTGTGAATAACTTGGAGGGGAGTCAGGAAGGGACTGTTCCCCACTGGCCCGCAGGTACATGGAAAGCACCCAGCATCATGAATCTATCACAGTACGCCAACGATGACAACAGAGATGGCTTCACCCATATCATCACACAGGTTTCAAATATAAGTGTGACCACACTGGGTGTTTGGGGACAACACAGCAAAAAGGGAATTCCCATGTTGCTGCTGTAGCAGCGTACGTTGCTGTGTATTAACCACGTCTTTGTTTTCCGTGTTCCGGCATGTTGACACGGGGCCTTGCTGACCATGGAGAGACAGCCCCTCCCCAAGATTAGTAAACCAGAGCCCACACACCCCACCACCTCCTCTACATGCTCTCACACTCTGGCCACTCCTGGCCTCCCCGCCTCCCAGCCACCTGGGGCTGCCCTGTGTGTCTCTTGAGACTTCCATGACTCCTGTTTCTAGAAAACCATGAGTGGGACAAGCTGCTTCTGCCTGATGGTCATTTCCTCCATCTGTGCATCCAACCACAGTGCACAGCCACAAAGCCTGGGCTCCCTTAAAGCATGCATGCCCCTTGGAGGGCGGCAGGCCAAGCCTCAGCTCCCAGAAGCAGCTCTGGTAGCTAAACAATGAGGCTCACACCTGGGAAGCAGCTGGGATGGGTCCCATTCTTAACTGGTCACATTCATGGCAGGTATTCTATGATGGTGGGAAATTTGGAGCAGCCTGGTGCAGGGGAAGGCACTCAGGGGAGCCCTGCAGCCCCCATCTAAGCATATCTCCCTAATGGACGAGCTGAGACACGACGGGGCCAAGGCCACAGGAGTGGTTTCCTCTCTCCCCGCCAGCCTGGGGCAGTGATGCCCAGCAAGGGAACCTCGGAGGTAAGGTCCACCTCCTCCATGGTGGTCATTCAGGGACATAGGCACAAAGCCACTTAACTATCTGAAGTTCGTGGCTTTCAGGAGCCTCTGGTAGTGCTTTCAGAAAGACCTGCAGGGGTTAATTACATTAAAAGTGTTATCTTCCTGACCTTTTTTTCATCTCATCACCTTGCCTTTTCTCCTGTTTTAAGATTCTTCCCTTTAAAGCCACCCTCAGCGCAGCACAAACCAGTTACTCAACGTTCACCCAGCATTCATTCAGCTTCCTTACAAACCTAGCCCTGTAGCACTTACACGTGGCTTCTGCTTATTCGTTCAGCAAATATGTTTTCCGTCCCAGTGCGGAAGATGCTCTCCGGGCCATGGAGAACTAGGACGGAACAAACCAATGATGCTGGTCTTCCTGGAGCGCACATTCCACAGAGGGACACTGCCGTGACTCATCCCCACTCCCCATGCTTCCAGCCCGGAAAGGATGTCCTTCACCTGGGACGTTCCTGATGTTTCAGGACTTTTCTTCTGGAAATGGTTGCCATCTACTGGGAATCTCTAAATTGACAGAGAGCAGGAACAAGGTCTTAATCTTCACATCCATCATGACGCCAAGGGCAACGATTATCCGCTGAATGAAGGAAGGGCGTGTCTTTCCACAGAAACACAACCAGTGTGGCCAAAGCAGGCACTGGACGTGCTTCAGTGAGTGATGGGGACATTTTCTCAGGGGACTTCCTGGCAGAGGACTTTGTAAATATTCACAAAGCCCCCATGTGTAACCCTGCAGTGGACCTGGGACCACCAAGGACAGGGGTGGGTGCAGTCATGGGGCTGTCCTCAGTGGGAATGAGAGTTCTCAGTGGGGATGTCCTTCTGGTCAGGGAGGTAAGAGAAGACTTCAAGAAGAAGTCTTGGGACCAAGACTTCAAGAAGAAGCCCCGTTCCTTTGGGGGGGGGGGACAGTTACTGATGTTGCCCAGAACAGTGGCCATGTAGAGACCCAGATGGATAGACCAAGGTGCCTCTAGCCACCTCCTACTGATAGTAGCCTGGCCGAGACCCTGCCCCAGCTCTCCATGTGGGTGCCCGGGCTGGAACTGGGGGCTAGGGGAGGGCCGAGGGTGCGCACCTACTGATAGTAGCCTGGCCGAGACCCTGCCCCAGCTCTCCATGTGGGTGCCCGGGCTGGAACTGGGGGCTAGTGGAGGGCCGAGGGTGCGCACCCAGCTGCTAACTCCAGCAAAGGGCTCACGTACACGGGCATTATGCTACACGCAGACCCAGTGGACCACCCCGGCCAGATCCCCATGGCACAGCGGTCCCCCTTGTTCAGAGCTTCCTGAAAAACACTTTTCCTTTGAAGTTAAAAACCCCAGGCTCAACTGTAACCAACCAGGGGAGGGAAAGACAGACTTTAAAAACTCCATGCTTTTTTTAAAAGTTTTAACAAACTTAAACTTCAGAAAAACTTCAACAAAATGCCTGTTCTCTTGAGGATGAAAAAGTGACCCCTTACCGGGTACATGATGACATGCAACTCTTCCCCCCACGTTTCTACCAGAAAAACCTCTCTGGATGTTTAGCATTGCAAACTCTTTCCAATAAGATTCCAAAAGTAAGTAACTGTGCCGTTTTGCGTGTCTGGGTCACCATTAGCTAGGAAAGTGCTATTTTGACTCTTTCTTTTCTTCACAAGAATTGGCTAATTACCATCTGCTTTTAATTGCACAAAGGTGACAAATGGGAAAACCATCAAAATCCTGAAGTGCCGCTCCACCGCCAATGCCTAAAATCCTCTCCTGCCCCCCTTGACCACACTGGATTCCACAGCTCTGGTTTGGGTCCTCACTCCATCACCACGGGATGCCCCATCTGTGCCCCCTGTGTAGTACATCCCGTGTGTGCCCGCCGGAGGCCAGCCCCACCTGCGCGGCAGCCGCATGGGCTTGGCAGGGACCACGCTCACAGGGATGCTTCCGCATCCACTCCACCTGCTTACGTGCGGAAGCTCCCACGTGGAAGGTTCGAACCGTGCCTAAATGCTGGTCTCCATGGAAACCCGACTTTCATGGTGCCAGGCTCCTATCCCACTATTTTCTTTTTTTAAAGAAGTTTACAGACTACAGCTTTCATTCTTCGTAGGGCATGAGCCTAAGGTTTCCGCTGACCGCCCGTGGTGCTCACATGAGATTGGTTTTCCTTCACTGTTTGGTGGCTCTTGGATTGTTAGTGCGTCCGTGTCTTGCGTGCGCGCTTGGAGAGTGGCGCTGTGCCGTATTTGTAGATACTGTTACTCTGGGGCATCTGTGTTCTTGGGCGAGGTGAAGAAAACATGGGGAGGGCATGAAATACTGAATTTCTGTGAAACTATTCCAAAGCTGCATTTGGAAAATTCATAATTTACCCTCATATCCAGCCAGTGAGAAAAACACCTTGGACCCAGAAATTATCTTCTTAAAAAAGGCGATCTCAAAGGAATGCAATAGAAATATACCATGATATATATTATATATGGGGCAATTTTAAATTTACTAGTAGCCACATTAAAACAAGCAATATGTGAAATTAACTTTGACAATGTATTTTCTTTAATTTAAGAGAGAGAGAAAGAGAGAACAGGCAGGGGAAGTAGCAGGCAGGGAAAGAACCAGATTCCCCACTGAGCAGGGAGACGGATCTGGGGCTCGATCCCAGGACCCTGGGATCATGACTTGAGCCGAAGGCAGAGGCTTAACCATCTGAGCCACCCAGACACCCCAATAATGTATCTTCTTTAGTTCCTTTTTGTGTTTGAAATAGCATCTCGGGGCGCTTGAGGGGCTCCATTTGTGAAGCGTCTGCCTTCAGCTCAGGTTGATCCCAGGATCCTGGGTGGGAGCCTGGCATTGGGCTCCCGGCTCAGCGGGGAGTCTGCTTCCCCCTCTCCCTCTGCCTGCTCATGCTCTCTCTCACTCTTTCTCTCAAATAAATAAATAAAATATTAAAAAAAATAGCATCTCGGGGTGCCTGGGTGACTCAGTGGGTTAAAGCCTCTGCCTTCGGCTCAGGTCATGATCCCAGGGTCCTAGAATCGAGCCCCGAATAGGGCTCTCTGCTCAGCGGGGAGCCTGCTTTCCCTCTCTCTCTCTCTGCCTGCCTCTCTGCCTACTCATGATCTCTGTCAAATAGATAAATAAAATATTAAAAAAAAAAAGCATCTCAAGTATCCAGTATACAAAAGTGTTGACATATTTGGTCTACTCTCTCACAGTCAGTTTTTGAACTCCAGCATGCATTCTAGAACACTTGACAGTTGGAACCAGCCATAAAGTAGCTCTAAGAGCCAGGAGCGGTGCTGAGAGAGAACTTGAAGTGGCCAGAGCCAGCTTCCCAGGAAGCACGTAGAGCATACTCCCATTTCTGAGAGTAATCTGAATTGTGTGGTCTGAGCACGTTTGCCATATTTTCCAAAACTCCAACAAATGAAAAACAGGGGTCCCAGATCTTTATTTGGCAGAAGGCCCAAATTCTGGGGCATCAGGGAAATGCATTAGGGATTTTCCTGCCAAATAAAAAGAAAGTTGATTGTTTGCAGTATGGAGGAATGCTTGGCAGCTTAGCATTAGGAAAATATCTCTTTCATCTTCCCTGGGGGGCGGGGTGGGCATCAACTCCCCAGGGCTCCATCCAATGCCTGCCCCCTTCTGCTATGCTCCAAGCTCTCTAGCCTCCTTGGCAGCCCTCAGAGGAAATGTGTCTCCTCCCCCACCTCAGTCCAGTCCCTTCCAGGTATTTTATCTGTTGTTCCTCATCTCCAAGACTGTTGCTCCATGGAGCTGGTCACTACCATTCACTCCTGCCCAGGCTTCTCCAGGAGGAATCCACCCTCAGGTCCTGGTCCCTCGACCTCTGACCTGACCCCTCCTGGCCCCCAGCCTCTGTCCAGGTTCACCTTCCTTTTTGCTCACCTGGATCACCGAACCGATCTCCTTGCTCGTCCCTCTCCAATCCTCACTTCTCCCCAGTTTGCCCCCCACACTGCTGCCAGGCTGAGTTGCAAAACATAGACCCACTCAGGTCACTTCTTTCAGCTTCCAGACACTTCTGGGCCCCTCCCTGTTGTCTACACAGTAGATTTTCAGCTCTCTCTATAAGTAGAACTCCAGTTCTCCTCAATGAGGTGTTACCAAGAGCCCCAGGCTGTAGAGCAGGTAAAGCGTGAGCTGCTCCGGGGGGCAGAGAGGCAGAGGAGGGGCTGGGACAGAGGCCTCTGGGCTGCAAAGCTGCCCACCGGGCCTGGGGCCCACGGTAGCTGCCGCAATCCTGGAGTGGGAAGCTCTGCTCCCAGCCAGACATGGAGGTCCTCATGGAAGCCAGGCGTGGCCACAGTCCTGATGTCTTCACGTGGTGTCCCGGCTGCCCCTAACTTTCATGCCAACAGCACCTTGCGTGGAACCCTCCTGACTGACAACCCAGATGAACTCATCTTCTGAACTGGGCCTCTCTCTTCTAGGGATTCTGTTAAAGTCACTAACCACTTGTCACGTCTGTGCCCCAGATGTGTTTCTCCTGGCAACGAGGTGGGCAAGGGCTCCAGATGAACTTCTAACCCTGTGCCACGATCAAGTTAAGACTGTGAGCACCAGGAATGCCCACTTGGACCTTCACCCTGTTGCTGGATTAATCAAAATGGGTAAAGAACCCTAAAGGTCTTCAGAGCATCTCCTAGAGGCCAGAGTCGCACCACATGTGAGCCCACCGTCCAAGATGTCACCCAGAACCAAAGGGCCTGACACCCAGAGAAGGAGGCAATGCAGGCACTTGCCCAGGGAAGAGAAAATGCATGTAGCCCTGCCATGCCCGGCTGATGGGTCTGCAGGGGCGCGGCTATGGGACCAACTCTTGTCCCTTAGTGCTTCAGGCCCAGCCAGGGGAGAATGCTGGCACCCACTGCACTCCCGTTCCCCTTCCTCAGTTCAGCCTCCAAGCCCAAGAGATCTGTGAATCCCCCAAGGGTTGGGAACGAGGGAGTTGACCCCCCCATGGCGCCTCTGCAGGCCTGATTCTTGCACTGGGCGGTGACCCAACAGAAGCTGTGCGCATGCACAGGGGTTCCTGCACGCGCGCTCACTCCTCAGGTTCCAGGTTCTAAAGCTGTGTCCTGGCAACAGGCCCCGCATTGTGCTCTAGGCCTTCAGCCGTGACTTGGCAGCTGAAGGAGAGCGCTGCGAGCCTAGTTCGCTATCCTCAGCGTCTGACCTTACCGGACTGCTCTATGGGCAACTCCTTGAGCAGGCCATGCCCCTCCCCCCATCCCCGGGCTCTGCGGGGTCCGCACCTGCCAGGAGGGCTGGTCCGCCCCCACCGGGCTCACTGTGGCCGCAGACAACTCTTGGAGGCCAGGGCTCACCCGGCGGTCCACGCCCCGGGGTCCACTCACAGGCGGTCTTCCAAGTACCCGGCAAGTTGGCATCCGCGCTCCGTCCTAGCAGCTTGGAGAAGGTACTCAGGGACCCTGGCGACCCCGCGCTTTCTTCTGGGGCTTCTTACCTCCTCCTGTAGGTGGGGCTGCCGGCTGAAATCAGTGCTGTCAGATGCCAGATCACAGATGGCCTGCCGCTGCCGCTCCGAGTCCATCGAGGACACGGTCACCCCCTGTCTGCTGCAGAAGCGGGTCATCACTGGGCTGCGGCCCTCAACACCCAGAAATGACCATGGTGACTCCACAGCGGAGCAGGTGTGCAGAAATCCCAGACAGAGCGGCAAAGGGACAGCCCAGATAGAGACTCACAGAAAGGACCCTAAAGGCACTGAGGCCCCACAGGGGGCATTTAGGCGCCTGGGGGTCCACGGAGGCCTCTCTCCCTTTGTGCCCAGGCCTGGGCCTCTGCCGAGAGCCGTCCCCCGGAAAGAGAGCTCAGAAGACCCATACAGTAAGAAGTCCCCCAGCTCCCACAGGAGCTCCTGCCCCACTCGAAATGCCATCACCAGTTCTTACAGTTCCACCAGGGGCTGCCACCTGGTCCAGAAAAAGAGGCGTCTGGCCACAAGTCAGGCCTCGCAGCCCCCGAGGTCCCCCAAAAAAGTCAGCCAAGAGAGCCTCTTGTGTCCAGCCAGAGTGCCTGCACTCTGCCAAAAGAACCAGCCGGAAAAGGCTGCCGATACCACCACGGGGCAGAAGGCAGCGCAGAGGAACTATTCATCCCCAGCTGACTGTTCCAGGCCCCGAAAACGCAAGTTTCCTCTGCTGCCACACAGGCGAGGGGAGCCTCTGAGGCTGCCATCACCCCCTGAGCCGGGGTTTCGAGTGACGGTTGAGGACCTGGACCGGGAAAGAAAAGCTGCTCTCCAGCGCATCC
The DNA here is from genome assembly GCF_964662115.1 of Mustela nivalis. Lineage (NCBI taxonomy): Eukaryota > Metazoa > Chordata > Mammalia > Carnivora > Mustelidae > Mustela > Mustela nivalis. Next base: position 241,552 of record NW_028135804.1, read on the forward strand.
AAGATGCTCTTCGAGGGGACACAGAGGCCACCTGCAGCTGTGGCCCAGCTAGCCCATCCAGTGCCTTGGCCCTGCCTGCTGCAGTGGCTGCTCCGCTGCCAGCCTCTGACTCCCAGGTCACCTCCAGGGACTGCTCCAGTTCTTCCCAGCCTCTCCCTTTGGGGTCTCACCCTGGCTGCAGTGGGAGCAACGTTGCATCTACCCAGGCCCCCTCGATGCCGTCCGGGGACATCACAGCCTCAGTCACAGTCCCCCCAGGGCTGCCTGCACTGCCTGGAGGTAGGGGCAACCCGGGATCCACTGCCCAGGCCCCACTCTGGGCTGTTGGTGGGCAGTGGCCCGGAGCCAGCACCCTTCAAATCTCTCCCGCGCATGGACAGCCGGCAGCTCAGGCTCCAGACCCACTCCAGGCCCTGAGCACGGCAGTAGTCCAGCTGTCCTTGGGCAGTGGCACCCAGGTAGGTTATGTGGTTCCCTTACCCACATCTGCCTCCCGGGGGACCCGTGCCAGTGCCCAGCCAGGCTCGGTAACCTCCTCTGCTGTCCTCGCCCCTGGCGCAGCTGCTGCCCCTGGCTTGACAGCGGCCCCCCAGTTGCCCAGCGCTGTGCCCAATGCTGGGCCCAACAACCAGCACCCCGGCCCCCCAACTGGCACCACAATGCCGGCCCCCATCAGCATGGGGCTTTCGGCAGCACCCACAGTTTTGGGGAGAGGAGATTATGTTGCAGGCCTGTGCACCAGATTAGGGGCTCTCTGCATCACAGCAGCAACAAGCAGGGCCCCAAATGGCCCACAGGGCTCCAGGGCAAGCCTGGGCCCAAACACAGGGGGCCGCCCATGCCAGAGCACCTTGTCGGGGACCGCTGGAGCCAGCACGACGAACCAGCCTGTGTCGGGAGCCCCGAGTTTCCCTCCCTTCAGTCACATCCCCAGGAACCTGAGCCGGAAGAGGTCCAGATCGGACGGCTACAGCACTTCCAGCAAGGCCGCCTTCAGGGATGGGAGCATCCTGGCCTTTCCTCCTAGTGGCTCCACGTCTCTGGTCAGCAAGGCCCAGAGCAGCCTTGCCACCAAGACCCCCTCATCCCCTGCCCTGCGACTGATTAAGTGCAAAAGACCTGCAACATGTAATAATCCATCTTCGGCCACATCACAGTCCACTGCAGCTGCCCCTGGCTTGGCGGTTGCCGCCCAGGTACTTGGCACCGTGTCCCATGCTGGGCCCAAAAGCCAGCACCCCGGCCCCCCAATTGGGACCGCAATGCAGGCCACCATCAGCATGGGGCTTTCGGCAGCACCCCCAGTTTGGGGGAGAGGGGATGATGTTGCCGATCTGTGCTCCAGATTTGGAGCACTCTGCATCTCAGCATCAACGAGCAGGGCCCCAGGTGGCCCGCAGGGCTCCAGGGCAAGCCTGGGCCCGAACACAGGGGGCCGCCCACGCCAGAGCACCCTGTCGGGGACCACGGGAGCCAGCACAACGAACGAGCCTGTGTCGGGAGCCCCGAGTGCTCCTCCTCCTAGTCACATCCCCAGGCACAAGACCAAGGGGAGGTCCAGATCGGAGGGCGGCACTTCCAGCAAGGCTGCCCACGGGGACGGGGGCGTCCTGGCCACTCCTCCTAGCACCATCGCCTTTGTGGTCAGCACGGCCCACACCAGCCTTGCCACCAAGACCCCCTCATCCCCTGCCCAGAGATTGACTAGGTGCAGAAGAGCTTCAGCGGGCAACAAGATATCTTCCTGCACATCCCAGCCGACTGACGCTGCCCCTGCCTTCACAGCGGCCCCCCAAATGCCCAGCACTGTGTCCCATGCTGGGCCCAACAGCCAGCACACCGGCCCCCAAACTGACACCACAATGCCGGCCACCATCAGCATGAGGCTTTCGGCAGCACCCCCAGTTTTGGGGAGAGGGGATGATGTTGCCGATCTGTGCTCCAGATTTGGGGCACTCTGCATCTCAGCATCAACGAGCAGGGCCCCAGGTGGCCCGCAGGGCTCCAGGGCAAGCCTGGGCCCGAACACAGGGGGCCGCCCACGCCAGAGCACCCTGTCGGGGACCACGGGAGCCAGCACAACGAATGAGCCTGTGTCGGGAGCCCCGAGTGCTCCTCCTCCTAGTCACATCCCCAGGCACAAGACCAAGGGGAGGTCCAGATCGGAGGGCGGCACTTCCAGCAAGGCTGCCCACGGGGACGGGGGCGTCCTGGCCACTCCTCCTAGCACCATCGCCTTTGTGGTCAGCATGGCCCACACCAGCCTTGCCACCAAGACCCCCTCATCCCCTGCCCAGAGATTGACTAGGTGCAGAAGAGCTTCAGCGGGCAACAAGATATCTTCCTGCACATCCCAGCCGACTGACGCTGCCCCTGCCTTCACAGCGGCCCCCCAAATGCCCAGCACTGTGTCCCATGCTGGGCCCAACAGCCAGCACACCGGCCCCCAAACTGACACCACAATGCCGGCCACCATCAGCATGAGGCTTTCGGCAGCAACCCCAGTTTTGGGGAGAGGGGATGATATTGCCGATCTGTGCTCCAGATTTGGGGCACTCTGCATCTCAGCATCAACGAGCAGGGCCCCAGGTGGCCCGCAGAGCTCCAGGGCAAGCCTGGGCCCGAACACAGGGGGCCGACCACGCCAGAGCACCCTGTCGGGGACCACGGGAGCCAGCACAATGAACCAGCCTGTGTCGAGAGCCCCGAGTGCTCCTCCTCCTAGTCACATCCCCAGGCACAAGACCAAGGGGAGGTCCAGATCGGAGGGCGGCACTTCCAGCAAGGCTGCCCACGGGGACGGGGGCGTCCTGGCCACTCCTCCTAGCACCACCGCCTTTGTGGTCAGCACGGCCCACACCAGCCTTGCCACCAAGACCCCCTCATCCCCTGCCCAGAGATTGACTAGGTGCAGAAGAGCTTCAGCGGGCAACAAGATATCTTCCTGCACATCCCAGCCGACTGCCGCTGCCCCTGCCTTCACAGTGGCCCCCCAAATGCCCAGCACTGTGTCCCATGCTGGGCCCAACAGCCAGCACCCCGGCCTCCAAACTGACACCACAATGCCGGCCACCATCAGCATGAGGCTTTCGGCAGCAACCCCAGTTTTGGGGAGAGGGGATGATGTTGCCGATCTGTGCTCCAGATTTGGGGCACTCTGCATCTCAGCATCAACGAGCAGGGCCCCAGGTGGCCCGCAGGGCTCCAGGGCATGCCTGGGCCCAAACAGAGGGGGCCGCCCACGCCAGAGCACCCTGTCGGGGACCACGGGAGCCAGCACAATGAACCAGCCTGTGTCGGGAGCCCCGAGTGCTCCTCCTCCTAGTCATATCCCCAGGCACAAGACCAAGGGGAGGTCCAGATCAGAGGGCGGCACTTCCAGCAAGGCTGCCCACGGGGACGTGGGGGTCCTGGCCACTCCTCCTAGCACCACCGCCTTTGTGGTCAGCACGGCCCACACCAGCCTTGCCACCAAGACCCCCTCATCCCCTGCCCAGAGATTGACTAGGTGCAGAAGAGCTTCAGCGGGCAACAAGCCATCTTCCTGCACATCCCAGCCCACTGTCGCTGCCCCTGCCTTCACAGCGGCCCCCCAAATGCCCAGCACTGTGTCCCATGCTGGGCCCAACAGCCAGCACCCCGGCCCCCAAACTGAAACCTCAATGCCGGCCACCATCAGCTTGGGGCTTTCGGCAGCACCCCCAGTTTTGGGGAGAGGGGATGATGTTGCCGATCTGTGCTCCAGATTTGGGGCACTCTGCATCTCAGCATCAACGAGCAGGGCCCCAGGTGGCCCGCAGAGCTCCAGGGCAAGCCTGGGCCCGAACACAGGGGGCCGACCACGCCAGAGCACCCTGTCGGGGACCACGGGAGCCAGCACAATGAACCAGCCTGTGTCGGGAGCCCCGAGTGCTCTTCCTCCTAGTCACATCCCCAGGCACAAGACCAAGGGGAGGTCCAGATCGGAGGGCGGCACTTCCAGCAAGGCTGCCCACGGGGACGGGGGCGTCCTGGCCACTCCTCCTAGCACCACTGCCTTTGTGGTCAGCACGGCCCACACCAGCCTTGCCACCAAGACCCCCTCATCCCCTGCCCAGAGATTGACTAGGTGCAGAAGAGCTTCAGCGGGCAACAAGATATCTTCCTGCACATCCCAGCCCACTGCCGCTGCCCCTGCCTTGACAGCGGCCCCCCAAATGCCCAGCACTGTGTCCCATGCTGGGCCCAACAGCCAGCACACCGGCCCCCAAACTGACACCACAATGCCGGCCACCATCAGCATGGGGCTTTCGGCAGCACCCCCAGTTTTGGGGAGAGGGGATGATATTGCCGATCTGTGCTCCAGATTTGGGGCACTCTGCATCGCAGAAGCAACGAGCAGGGCCCCAAGTGGCCTGTAGGGCTCCAGGGCAAGCCTGGGCCCGAACACAGGGGGCCGACCACACCAGAGCACCCTGTCGGGGTCCACGGGAGCCAGCACAACGAACCAGCCTCTGTCGGGAGCCCTGAGTGCTCCTCCCTCTAGTCACATTCCCAGGCACCAGACCAAGGAGAGGTCCAGATCGGCCGGCGGCTTTTCCAGCAAGGCTGCCCACGGGGACGGGGGCGTCCTGGCCTCTCCTCCTAGCACCACCATTTTTGTGGTCAGCACGGCCCACACCAGCCTTGCCACCAAGAACCCGTCATCCCGTGCCCAGCACCTAAGAGGACGTAAAAGAGCTGCACCGTGCAAGAAACCATCTTCTCCCCCATCATAGCCCACCTCTTAAGGGCCTAAAGGGAGAGGCTTGGCTGAGCCAATAACTACCTGGAGACATATCTAGTGGTGTACTTCCACCTTCCAACATTGGGAAAACTTCCCAATCCCTGACCTACCATTTTTAAGGAAGGTGGGGGCCTGAAGCCTCGTCTGTGATCCCAGGGGCCATGGGCCTTCGGACAGTACACGGTAATCGGGTCCCTTGGGCCTCCAGTCCCACAGCTCCTGGGACTCCTGCCGCTGCCCACAGATTTCCCCTCCCCTCTCCCCACGTTCCTCTCAGAACCTTTAGGTAGTGTTCATTTCATTAATAAAAGCCTGTTCTAGTTTCTCTGCATAGCTCTCTTGAGTCTCCTCTGTGGGTCATGTGGGCAAAAGTTGGGGGCCGAATGGAGGCTGGCATGGGAAGCCAGACGCCACCGTTTCCAGGTTCCCGTGGCCCAGCGGAGCGGGTAGGGCTGGAAGGACAGACCCTCGAAGAGTGAGAGTAGGTTTTCCGTTTCGGGGATGGGCCTGGGAGAACACTGGCCTGGGGAGGGCAAACTGGGGAGACTCACCCTTGCCTATTGGAAGCGCTGCTCCTCTCTCACTGGGGACCCCACGGAATCTTCTTGCTTCACAGCCCTAGGGCGATGTAAAGACACTCCTGGCCTAGAGTATGGGTCTGGCATCCACGACTGTGGCTCAGGGCAAAGGAGGACAGCTTTGCCTTGAGGGTCTGACAGCTCCCTGAGCGGTGAGTGACATCCCACTTCATACAAGCACCAGGCCTCCCTCCGTGCATCTCTTCCCTCTGCCAGGCATTTGGGGGCCCCTTCCGGATGGCACTCAGGAGAAGAATGAGGAAGAAACAAGTCACCTGGGAGAGGGAGGGAGCAAGGACGACGCTGAAAGTACTGTCACCCCCAAAACTCCTCAGTCCCATATTGATTAGATACAAGATCACAGACAACGAACGAGGAGGTTATACATTAGTCTTGGGTCTTGTAGGTCAACCAGAAGGAATGGGAGTCCTACATCGACCATAGTCTTGCCGGTAAACAGAGTAGGCTGTGCCTGGCCCAGCAGCATGGAATTTTTGGCGGAGAAAAACTCACTCATATGTTTTTAGCTAAGTTTTATCAAGGCCTGAGACAAAATTAAGGAGAAATTATGCCATAAACTAGAAATTCCCAATCTATCAGGGTAGCACACCCATCAAGGACAACACAATTATTAGTAGATCAGAACATTCTGCGGGTACCGCCCATTATCTGTGTTGAATAAATGGAAGATAACAAGAGTCAGGTGGAGCTCTCTACTACTTTGTTGAATCCTTAAAAGGGACACTTGAAAACAGGTGCCAGAAGCAGTAGGAAGCCTGATACCTTCGAAATTCACCAGCGGATAAGAAAGGCAAGCATCCTAACTGCACCCCTCCTCTGTTTCAGTGCATTGCTGCAAGAAAAACTTTAGAAATTTCCTTTGCTTTTTTTGGATAGCCCAGATATCCATTACACACTCCTTGTAAAACCCCTCATCCAAGATCCACTCCACTAAGGAGCACACTCCCAAAGCAAGAGTTAGCTACACTCCCAGTCTAAAATTATTTACTCCCCTAATTGAAATATTTACTGAATCTGAACAACAGTGTAACCACTTTATAGTTGTCATATCCTTTTATGAGGTCAAGAAGAACACAGAATTGCCTAACTAGACGAGAGCCTAGAACAGTATCATCAAAACCAAGTATTCAAGGAAAACACCCACCAACTGTTCAAAAGTACAAGGTCACGAGTATAAAATAAAGGGCAGCTGTCCTAAGACCATATGCTAATGAAGCCATGTCCTGTATTTATTGTACATGGAGTTTGGGGCTTGTCAAAACAAAGCCCTCCTGCCCACCAACCCAGGTTCTTCCTTGTGGCTGATGGCATCTTGTTAGAAAACATCTTAAATTTTTAAAATGCCCATCACCTGCTGCCAAACAAGCCTGATAGTTTCAAGTGAACTGAGCTACACCACATAGTTCTGAGCATGGACGGTTTTAAGAAATAAAGTGGAATCCTCAAAAAATTCCACAGGGAGTGAGCAGTCAATCTAGATAACTTTCCATCTGCCCAAGCTCAGACATAATCTTTAAAAAAAATTAGTTTTACATGGCTTTCTGGTTTGTTGACACAAGTAACTTAATAAAATTGTTTTGCTAAAACCCTGATTTTTTTCCCCTTTGAACTCACACAGTATCTACATATTCCATTAGTTGCTTTTAATACTTCACTTGTCCTTTAAAAAAATCTTTTAAAAGGAAGAGAGGGGTGTAAAGATATGCAGGTAAATACAATAAGTGCTTTTCTCTAAATAAGCTGCCAGCATGTTCATTGCTGTATTGCTTTTATTAGTAAAATATTGGAAGCACCTTAAATAGTTTTCATGAGGGAACTAGCTAAATAGTTATTGATATATAAAGGACTGCAATACAACTATTTTTTTTTAAGTAGCTCTATCTGTACTATCATGAAAGATTTCCATTACAGCATTCAGTGAAAAAATTAAGTGACAGAACAACATGTATAAATGTGAAACCATGAATGTAAAAAACAAAAATATATTTGTGTGCTTGAAAGTTTGAAAGGATTTTACCAATATCTGAGAAAGAGATGGATAGAAGGGAATTACTTTTTGCTGTATACCTGTCTATGATATTTGTTTTTACTACAAGTAAGAATCAGATTGTAAAATAAAGAAAAATGTAAACCTAGAAAAAATCTCTAAGTGCACAAAAGATATACATAGGAAAATGGATACTTATATTTTCCAGTATGCTTTTTAAAATCTACTATCTAGAATTTTATATCATGGGACATATTATATATATGTAATTTCAATAAAGTAAATTTTCTAAAAAAAAAAAAAAAAGAGTGCATGCAGAGGGGGCAGAGGGAGAGAAGGAATCTCAAGCAGACTCCATTGAGCGTGGAGCCCAATGCAGAGCTCAATCCAACGACCCCGAGATCATGACCTGAGCCAAAATCAAGAGCTGGACACTGAACAGACTGAGACACCCAGGCACCCCCCAGAGGCAACTTTAGATCCTTATCAGTGACCCTGAGCCAGCATGTATCACCCTCAAAGTCACCCCACCCTGGACTCTGCAAACTGCTTCTCTGTTCACTAGGTGGCTGGGAGCTGAACTCTGTTGCATGAGCTATGGACACGTATACACTCATTCACATGCAGAGACGATCACACTCACAGGCAGACACACATGATCACATACGTACACACACGACCCACATGCTCACTTGGAGATACACGTGTACATGTACACACATGTCCCCATGCACTAACACACAGACACAAACACACGGGTATGTGCATGTTCACGCTCACACACACATGATCAAAGTCACACACACCGGCACCTACTCAGAGGTCTGTCCAGCTCCACAATACAGACAGGAGGGTGGGTCTTGTGGGCATCCTGAAGGCTGCGGAGGCCCCTCCCTCCAGAGCCCAGGCTTTGTTCCCCCATCTGTGCTGCCTTTAATGCTCTCAGGTTTAAACCCCCTTGGCTGGAGGACAGCTGGACAGTCAGTGCTCACTCTCAGGTGAGTCCTTCTGTCCCGGGTGACCCGTTTGGCCGGGTCAATGCCCTCCAGGAGACCCACGCCTGCTGCCTTGGGAAGTTGTTCATTTGGGCTTCACGATGGGAGGAAGCTGAACAATCATAAGAATGCGTTTCTGCAAATTTTGGATTTACCTAAAGACACAAGCATGTGCCTATTAGGCATGGGGGAAATTATCAGCGAATGTTTTAAAAGAACCAATAAAAAGGAAAATATCATTGCTCGTTGTTTTTTATGGATCCTAATGTTTCTTTCTTTTTTGTTTTCTAATGGAAACATCAACAAACTCCCCTCCTAGATGCCGGCCACTAACTGACACAGTCAGCACACGGTAATGCAGGCACGCGGGTACCCGCCTGTCATAATTCATCTTCAAAACTGAAATTGGCCCAACAAAGAGCACAAAATCACTGCAAAGAGCAGATTCAATAAAAAACCGATTTCACTCTCTTTTCCAAAGCAACAAGCCGGGGACGGGAGCTCTTAAGTACATATCAGGTCGCTTCTCCGATTGCCACTCCCACCCCAATTTGATGAATTCTCAGCTATTTACTGAGGACCTACTCCACTGGAATCATTAGTTAGGTACTGGAGGAAAGCAAAGTTTGAGGCAAATTCCCCATGGCCAGGAAGCACAGTCAGGTGGGGAAGGAGATAAGTTACACTGTTATGAAAGCCCCAGAAGAGAGGCAGTGTGGGTGACTCCTGCCAGGGAATCAGGGAGGGCTTTATGGAGGAGGTGGCATTTACACGTGATGGAGAGGCAGGAAGAGGGTGGGCAGGAGCTCAGACTAGCACGGGGGCAGATTTAGCGGAGTGCAGGGGGTAGTGCGGGAGCGTGCAGAAAGGCAGGTGGAAGGTCCCTGATTGTGGAAGAAGCAGGTGTTGAAATTTGTAGGTGAAACCTGAGCCCCCTTCCCCTCCTACGGTATGGTAGGACAGCAACCTGCCCCCTGCCAGGCCCTGGGTGGTCCAGCTCCCTTGGCTGCAGGCCTGCCCCCAGGAGCCCAGAAGGGCAATGCAAAGGACTCAGCCAATGCTGCTAATCAGAGGAGGCGGGGGCGGGGGGGGGCCTGGGGGGGCTGTCACTGGGGTCACTGCTCACATGGGGCACAGGCCCCACAGTCAACCCCACAGCAGATGGCTCCCGGCGCTTCCAAGGCAAAAGGTTTTGGAGCATTTACTGTTCAGTGATTCTCTCCACCTCTGCTGCTGACATTCCCCTCCTTGAATGTTCGAATGTGCCAGGAAGAGACACTGAAGAGAAATGTTCAGGGGCACAGGAGGGAAATGCTAATGAGAGCCACAAAGCAGAATCCCAGGGAAGGGGAAGTCTCCTGAAGGAGTGGCAACCTGGTTGCTCCCTAACAGGGAAGTCAATTTGGTGACTGGGCAAGAGACTGTCAGAAAAGCGGGGCCCGGGGAACAGAGGCCGGGTGGCAGCCAAGGGTGGTGGGAAGGAGACCCACGCTGGTGCAGGTCTGCTCGCCCGCCGGCCATCCAGACCTCCAAGGGGTATTTGCTAACAGACCGACTGACTGTGGGGAAACTAGGGGTCACAGCTTCTCTGCAGGGGAAGGCAGGTGCTGCTGGGACCTTTCCGTCTCGGAGGATCTTGGCAACATGTGGAATGTGTCCCTCAGGAACGCCCCACCTACACCTGTGGCTCTCACCTGTCTGGGGCAGAAACCCGGACTTGGGGGATCTGGGAGATATTTGCCCTTTCCCTCCCCATGCACATTCCACCTGTTGCCCACTCCGTGTGTCCCCTCTGCTTCTCCTGCGTTTCTCTGCTCCCCCTACCCCACCCAACGACCCCATGGTTTCCTCTGGGACAGACTGAATCTCCAGTTTGGAGGATTCACTGCCTCATTCTAGATCTTATTTCTCAGCCTTCCCCCAGCCCCATGCCCCTCCCAAGACCCCCAGCCCCATCCCCCCACCCCACAGCCCCTCCCCCCAGCCCTTGCCCAGGCACCACAGCCCCTCCCCCCCACCCCACAGCCCTTTTCCCAGGCACCACAGCCCCTCCCCCATCCCCAGAGCCCTTCCCAGGCACCAAAGCCCCACCCCTGGCCCCATGCCCTTCCCAGGCCCTCAGCCCCTCCCCCCACCCCACAGCCCTTCCCCCCAGCCCTTGCCCAGGCACCACAGCCCCTCCACCCCACCCTAAAGCCCTTTCCCAGGCACCACAGCCCCTCCCCCATCCCCAGAGCCCCAAGGCCAGGCCCTGCTCCCTCCCTGCCCTTGGGAGGGAGGTGCACCATGGTGGTCCACATGGGTGGACCATGTGACCTGTCTGGGCTAATGAGCTATTCTTGATGCAATGCCTCCGGAGGCTTGCCACGTCCTTGTGCCCTGGAGTTGGGCAAGCTTTCATTCCTGGGATCCCCCAAGAAGGTTATGCACCAGGCAGAGGCGTCACTTCAGATATGGCCTCTGCAGAAAGCTGAGGAAAAGACCCAAGTCTATTCAGGAGCCTAAAGAATGCCCCGCTCGCCCGCCCCAGAATGAGGGTAGCCCAGATCAGCTGTAGCGAGGTGAACCCGCAGAGCCCTGGTCATGAGAAGAAATAGCCTTTGTCTCAAGTCACGGAGGGTCGGATGCTTTGTTACATGGCGTGGCTGCTCTGTTTGCGGGCTGGTGCAACCCTGGTCATCCAAGCTCCCCCCCTTCCTCCTTAAGCCCAACTGTCATAGGGATGCTCGCTGTAGCAGGAAAGACTTCCCCATGAGAGAGATTCTGACTTTCTTCCAGAGGCTTATTCCTTAGTTCACGTGCCAACATACGGAGATCCATGCTCAGCCTTAGCAGGGGCGACAAGAGGCAAGAGCGGGGTGGTTCTGCAGGAGGCTGAGACATACGCCCTTTCTTCGAGAGTGAGAGAGCAGGGCCAGAAGCCAGCAATCACATGGCAGGGTACCGGCCAAGTTTCTGACCCAAGAGCAGACCACGGGGAGACAAAGTCATCATTCTGCAGATGCCCGTGTTTCTTCTTAAAGACAAATTATCTCTATTTTTTAAAAAAATCCCCAGTAATTACGAGTATCCCTTCTTCTGCACACACCGCATGAGCCAGTGAGGAACTGGAATGCAACACAGCCTTCCCATATGTCAGTACCAGTTACGCCTTCTTTTAAAGCGTGTTCTGTGCATCCTTCTGGAAGGAGGTGAATGAAATGTTCTTGTAAATGGACAAACGATTCACGGGATCATGACTACTTCTCACCAGCTGCATCAATTCTAGGCAGCGATGGGACTTGGTGAGATATTATTTACAACTTGTTAAAAACACTCCTTGAGACACTTCGGGCCTTGTTTGGTCCTGGTGAGCTCAGCTGCACGTGGCTGGGATGGCAGTCGGCCGAAACTGGTCCTCCCGGCACACCCACGCTGCCTGGGCCCAGAGGAACTGCATGCCGGCATGGGGAGGTTTCTGGAACTCTTTCCTCTGAGAGGGAGGACGGGGAAGCCTGAGACATGCACGGGACTTTACTGGGCCATCAACGAGGCATTCGATCAGGCATCGATCCAAGTGACATTCTGTCTGGTGATGGGGTCACAGCTACACAGGGCAAAGGACAAACACACAGTCCTGCTCTCAGGTTGCCTATGGTCTCACAGAGATACGGTTCCCCGTCTATTAGGTAGTCTTCAGGAAAGAAATGACCTGGCTTGCCTGTCCCTTAATCTCCTCCTCCGTCAAATTATGAAAATGAAAATGGTCATCACATCCCAGGACGGTGGGGACAGCCATGTCAGCCAACACATGTCCACCATACCCCCTTGTTCCCTGAGAGGACCCTGAGCTTGTTGGGGCGGCCATGCTTCCTGATGATGGCTCACCTTCTCAGGCTCCCTGCGGCCACGTGGGCCACGCGCCCCGGTTCCTGTCCGTGAGCACAGATAGAAATTTTGGTGAGCGCATTCCTTTCTGAGTAAAAGGACAAAGTTTCGCGAGAGACGCTGCTCATTTGCCTTCTCTCCAGAAACACCTGAATGGAACCTCTGACCACGTGGGACCAAGGGGACAGTGACGGGCTGGAGGGGCCTTGGGCTCCGGACGTGCTCCTGGGCACCTGTCAGCCGTGTTCTACTTAGTTCCAGACAGCTCTTGCTTCAGCAGCTGTCTCACGGGTGAACGTGCTCTGGACAGTGTGAGCCCACAGACTGCAAGGTGTGCAGGAAGTACTCCTTGGGGCCGCACTGTGTGGTTACTGATGCCGTGAGCACCCAGGACGGTGGCGTGGTGAGCGGGTGCGGACGCCAGATGCTTCACGGGGTCTGCAGTCCCAGCCAGTGCCACGGGCTCTGAGCCTCAGAGGTCTTTCCAGGCGGACCCCTCTGCTCCTCCCAGCTGTCCTGCCCTCCACGGGGCTTCTACATTGGCCGTTCCAGGAGGATCCAAGCCGGAGCCCTGGCTTCCGTCCTGCACGAATCGTCCGCCTCGCTTATTTCCAATGGGGGTCTGCTCCCAGCTCACTCCCAGATGAGAACCTCCCGGAGGGACCCCTCACCATCAGTAGCCCCTTGACGTTCCCGTCCTTCGGGCCCGAGTGCCGACACTGCCACGGACATTTCAGCAAGGCCTGGGGAGACACAAAACATACCTCACTTTCAAAAATTCAATCCTAAGAAAAAAAAAAGAACCATGCAATGTTTGCTTTTTTACTGTGATATATTCTTGTTAACTTCAATATAAAAATGTTTTAACTTCCCTGCTGATGGAAAGAATTAATTGTATTCGAGGAAGATGCTGGGTGTTCAGCCGCAGTTTTGCGCGCCCCCTCAGAGGGCGTTCGGGAGCTCCCTGTCCTGTCGTCCATGGGACGTGGGTGCCCTCCTGTGACCCCTTGTTCCACACACCGTCCCGTCCTCATGGAGCGTCGTACCTCCCTGGCCACTGGCAAACTCCCGGGTGTGCTCCCGTCTGAGAGAGCCCAGCAGGCCGGCTGTGCTAACCGCTTCGGCCTCTGGTCCCACCACACACCTGTCAAGCACAGGGAACATTCTGTTCATCGTGGAAGGCTTCCAGTTACTCGTGTGTGACCAACGATCCCCACACCTAGAGACCCCTCCTCCCGAGGGGGACAGGTGCCCCAGGAGCAAGCGGGCACCAGCTGCCTGGACGCGCCTCGGTACCACAAGCGGGGAGGCGTGAGGACAAAGAGAGCGTCTGAGAACGGATGTGCCGGCCGGTGACGTCCCCACGCACCCTCGCAAGCCGTCTCTGCCCCGCACCCGAGTGTGGAGGTTGAGGCTGGGGCAGGAGGGCAGGGAGGGACCTGCTTGCTGCTGGGAGGGACCCGGCACGGAGGGACCCGTCTCCCGCTCCCCGTCCCTGGTATTTCTTATCCCCAACCCCACACGGGAAACAGAGTGCTTGGTGTTCATTCTGAGCGCAGGTCAGTGGTCTGTACAGGAAACCGGGATGGGCTCTGGTGTTGGCCACATCCCCCCAGAGCCACTTCTGTGTCTCCCACTCTCAGGGGCCCAGCAGAACAAGGGGGGCTCTAGGTGTCTCCCCCAAGCCCCTCCCCTCGGCCCTCTGGAGGGGCAGGCTGCCCTCCGGGATCTGTCCATGGCTGTGGGCTAAGTGTCCGAGGTCTAACAGCCCCTCGTCTGCCATTAAGAGCTCCGTTATGGGAGCCTTCATAGCAGGTGTCATTGAACAGACATTAAGACCCAACTGGCCATGGTTAAGGGGACCATTAGCACATGCCTGATGTTTGCCCTGACAAAGGGTGACCCAGCCAAGCACTCATGTGATAATGGGCTGGGAAACACTCCCTGGGGCGAAGAAACAGGATGGGGGGGGCCGGAAGGGCACGCCCTGCCTGGGGCCCTCAGAGCATCTGAGGACTCTAAGTCAGCCTCGCCCTGGCCTCCCTGGGTCTCTGGCGCTCGACCAAGGAGGTGGGGACCGCTGCCTGCCCCACCAGCCAGAGCATGCTCCGGGGAAGCCTGCCTTGTGACGGCAGGACAAAGGGTCACGCTGCCTCAGTTTCCCCTGAGCTGACGGGTCTTTGGGAGCCGAGACCAGCGTCAAAGCGAGCTGAGCTCATTTATGCTTCTGTGGGTCTGAAGGGGGCAGGCCCGTCAGGGCACCGACACCCCACCTCCAGCAGAACTGTGCATCCGCATAGGTGGCCGGCCCCACCAACCCACTCTCCCACCTGCAGCCTTCCATGACCAGGAGGCGGCGCAGTGTGGGGTGCAGATGGGCGCTTTGGGTTCAGGTCTCCCTGGGTTCGACGCCCAGCTCTGCCCCCTGCGAGTCAGGCTCCTCTTTTCTGTTCCCTTGGGGCGCTGCGCATACCATCCCTCTGGCCGCCCAGTTCCCTCTGCTCTGTGTTCATGCCTGCACCTGCTGGAGAGTGGAGAGCCCAGGGTCTCCTGGACCCTGCCACTCCCCAAGGGAGCAGACACCCCCTAAATCACGTTCCATCCATGAAGGTCCTTCCCCTGGGCCACGCCCGATGGCGAGCACAGCCGGAGACTATCCGCAAAGCCACCAACCTGCCCGCTGACCAGACCTTGAGCCCCCACCTGCGTACCCAGCCCCGGCCATGCGCTCAGCTCACTCCTGCCATGCTTTCTGCTCCCAGCGCCCCAGGTACCACTTCCTCCTACCTGCTCCTCCTCCTCCCCTTTCTGAGCCCTTCCCTGCCCCCACCCTGCCTCCTCCCAGGCGGTCCCTCCCCCTGAACCTATGGCTCCCCATAGCCTCTATGTCCCTCAGCCTGTAGGCCCCTTCTGCGGGGCACGTGCCTTCAGGAACCTGCCTCGGGCAGCCGGGTCCTCCTCCTCCTCTCTCTCTGCCATGTGCTGTGGTGACCAGCAGTGTATGTGAACGTGCTCTTGCCAGACTCATCCCAGCCCTAACTGAACGTCAGGTGCACTCTACCCGCCCGCTGAGCCAGTCCCAGGGCTGCGCCCTGCCGAAGGGGTGGGAAGGTCAGCACACCTCGTGCCGGGCCTGTAACCTTGCACACTTAGCCCCCAGCCACGGACAGCCTATACTCCCCCTGCCTGGAGTGCAGGGTACTCCCACGGGCCGCGGCCAGCCAAGCCCGCAGTGTTTCCCGTGGGTCATCCAGCCCCTCTCACGTGCACAAGTGCCTCCTCTAAGATTTCTCGTTCCCCGTGAGTGGTGGCGCTTTTACTCTTAGGACCGCGCTCACTGCGTCAGACATCGCGGTCCGGAAGGGGCTGAACAGTGGCTGCTAGAGAGGCACGTCTGCGTTCGCGACTCTGCAACCTGTGGCGGATACCTTTAACGGGTCTTGCCTAATGTAAATAAACGAAGGATCTCAACATGAGACGGTCCTGGATCATCCCCCAACCCAGACACAAGCGTCCTTTCCAGATACACACACACAGGACAGGACACACGGACACAGAGACAGATGGAGGGACGCAGCCATAACCACGGACCCTGGGGCCACAGCGGCTGTGCAGGGCCAGACAGACCCTGCCTCAGAGCCTGGCCTGAGTGGCTGCTGT
Source organism: Mustela nivalis (assembly GCF_964662115.1). Taxonomy (NCBI): domain Eukaryota; kingdom Metazoa; phylum Chordata; class Mammalia; order Carnivora; family Mustelidae; genus Mustela; species Mustela nivalis. The sequence continues at coordinate 257,425 of NW_028135804.1, forward strand.
GGCCTCGCCTCGCGCATGGACATACGGCCCCCCCGGACACTGATTCCGGATGCCCCACGGACACTTAAGGGGCAGCGGGCAGCTTGTTAGAGTCTCGTGGGTACTGAGGGGCTGAGTCCCAGCCTCCCCGTGAAATGGGGGGGGTAGTTGGTAAAAACAACCGTTTGCCCCTTGGGTTGCTCTGGACTTAAGGGTGTAGAAGAATGGACCCATGGACAGCAGGGAGGGCCCACGTGGGACACAGCATGTGCGTGGAAGGCACCTGCTGTAACAGTCCGTCTGCGGGGTCCCCAGCTCAAGCGCTCTGGTCTCCGGGGTCTCCGGGCTCACACGCTCTGGTCTGAGGGATTCCCCTTCTCATGCACTGTGGTCTGCAGGTTCACCCAGTCTCGTGCTCTTGTCTGTGAGGTCTCCCGCTCATGCACTCTGGTGTGCGGGGTATCCTGGGCTCCCGGTCTCTGGTCTGTAGGGACCCTGGCTCACCCGTACTGATCTGCAGAGTCCTCTGCTCATGAGCCCTGGTCTAGTGGGTCCACTGCTCACATGATCGAGTCTGTAAGGTCTCCGGCTCGTAAGCTCTGGTCCGCGAGGTCTCCCCGACTCTGCACTCTGGTCTGCGGAATTTCCGTGGCTCATGCGCTCTGGTCTGTGGGGTCTCCCCCTCACGCACCCTGGTCTGCAGCACCTCCCTGCCTTGGGCGCTCTGGACTGTGGGGTCCCCTGCTCACGAACCCTGGTCTGTGGGGGTCTCCTGCTAACGCACTCTCATCTGTGGGGTCTCCCCAGCTCTCGTGCTCTAGTCTGGGGGGTCTCCCCAGCTCTACACTCTGGTCTATGGGGTCTCCCCAGCTCATAAGCTCTAGTCGGCAGGGTCTCCCCAGCTCACTCACTCTGGTCTGCGGGGTCTGCCCCTCATGCACTCTGTGTCCACCCCGCCACACAGCATGTGTTTCCCAGCCACCACACTGCTGACACTCCCTGCTGAGAGGCTGTCCTGGGCTCTGTAAGATTTGAGTGGTGTCCTTCCACTGCATTCGCCCCGGCTTGGCTCCCTGTCATGCGGAACGACCCTGGCTCACTCTGGCCCAGGTTGGGAGACACCGCTGCCCTGGTGGAGAATAGCCTACTAGGTGGAGGGGCCAGGACTTCAGAACCTGGTGCTCCTGAGTGCAGTGGGCTTGAGATGCAGGCAGGGGTGCCGGGTGGAGCACTGGAGCCAGCAGATGGTTAGCAAAGGCCCTGGGGTGGGCAGGCCATGCAGGCGGTACACAGACAGGGACCCGGATCGCCCTGGACAGTGGCACCAGCTGCACGGTGACTGCAGGTGCTTCGTGAAGCTGCGATGTGACGGGAGCCATCTGCCCGTCACGGGGTTGGCTGCCCCGTGGCTGTTCCTGCTGTTCCAGCCAGCTGAGTAAACCCTTAATGGGATGCGGGACAAAACATCTCTTCACGGGGCTGCAAAGCCTCCCAATCAACTCTTCAAATAAGAGTCACACGCCCAGGATGGGGGTGGGAGTGTGCAGTGTGATTTGGAGCAGTGTCTCTGCCAGGGCTGAGATTTCTGTCGTGGTGATAGAGGTTCCTAAAGACCCGGGTCCCCCCGGCCTGGGATGACGATACTGGCTGTTTACAGACAAAGCTGAATTGGAAAAAGAGAGACCACGCTTGGGGAATGTCACTTCATTTTCCTTTCCTGTGACTGCGGTCCAATCCACGGCGGTGCCAGCCCCTCCCCGCGGAGCTCCAGGGTGGCCCTTTCCCCCTCACCTGTCCTCTGCCTAGAAACTGAGGGGAAGAAGCACGAAGTCCCTCAGACTCTGGAGGTCTGAGCCCATGCGACTCTGCCCTTTGCTGCTGTGTGACTTCAGGCCATGCGAGCCTGGCCCACCTTTCTGAACAGGACAAGGGTGGCCATGATGATACCACGCCTGCTTACTAGTGGCTTATTCCAGAGCCCACAGGAGTCACGATAGCACTCTGAGGGCGTGTTCTTACTACTCCCATCTTACAAAAGAGAGAGAGGCTTCGAGAGGTCAGACAGTTTGCCAAGGCCAAGCACCTCATCAGGGCCACCCTGTGTGGTTGTTCCGGTTGTGTACTGCAAAAAGGAGCTCCACCTAGGGCGACAGTTACACTGCCGATGAATGCTGACGTCCAAGACAGCATGAAGAGGGCACAGGGCTCCCAGCGTGGCACTGGGCATGTCCGAGAACGATTTCCTTCATGACCCACCCACACGCCCATGCCCGGATCCCCATGCAGGAGCACAGGAGCTCACGCTCCCTCTTGGCCTGACACCTGCTGTGGAGCAGACCCTGAGTCAGCTCTGGCTGCCTGGCTGGAGGATGGAGCAGGTGCATGCTGGTGTCCATGAGACTGGGAGCCCAAGGGAACAGCAGGTGGACGTGGGGCACCAAGCAGGACCCTGCCCAAGGACCAGGACCACAAACACTGCTCTCTAGCAGTCGGGAGGGTAGACATCCCAAGGCAACCTTGCTGGCTGGACCCAGGAATCACAGGGCTAGCCTCCCTGGCCTGACCTGTTTCATGCCTTTTCCAACCTGCCCTTCTGCGCCCCAGGATCTCAGGATGGCCCAAAGACAGAAGGGAGCCTCACATGAGGCCTGTCCTCCAGGGCCCGGGTGGGTCCCACCTGCTTGCTCAGTGAGGAGCATGGGAGGGGCGTCAGCTCTCACCAGGCCTCGAGATTTCTGTAGGTGGATGTGTCCCTAAATGTTCCCTGACTCCTGCCCAACATGTTCCTCTGGTGCTTCAGCAACCCCTCCGAACCGCCCTCCAGCAAGCATGTCGGGCTCCAACTGCAGCACGATGTGCGAGTTCTCCACACACCATGCTGCACCACACGGGACGGGGACTTCATGCCAGCGGCCTCTGTCAGTACTGTGCACGACACACTCTTCCCTTTGTACGACTGCCACTGATGATGAAGTCCTTGAGACTGTGCTAGGGTCACCTCCACCAGGAAGCCCTCTCTGATTACTCAGGAGTCGCCCTGAAGATTCTCACCCTCTCTATGTCACATGGCAGTCCTCAGCTCCGTGGCCTGTGCCCAGGGGCCTGCACTCCCCTCTGTCATGACGTGTACCACTCTTGGTGCTCACCTTCTCCACCAGAATTTGATCTTTTCCACGCTGTGGACTCTATCAGCAGGGACTTGACCAACTGAGAAAAGCTTTCTCAAGGTCTGGTGTGGACCAGAGCCAGGGACTCACAAGTCCTTGTGACTCTGCTAAGTCGGGAGCTCCTCACCAGGCCACCGCCAGCAATGTCCGAGGCTCCCCATCCCCCGCACCTCTGGCCCCCCTTCTGGTCCTGAGCTTATCTGGGACAGGGCAGCTCCTCACAGACGTGCTCTCAAACCCTCCAGCAGGCGCCGAATGCTACCCATTCTTCCCAGGGATACCGTGAGCGTTCCTGTGCCAGGACGGAGCATGCGAGAATCTGATGTGACACGCTCGCCATCCTCAGAGAAGGTTCTGACCAGTGAGGAATGGGCTGCAAGGCAAACCACTGGAACAAGACGTGTTTGCATTGGGTCGAGCAAAGCGCTGTGCAACGCGGTCCTGAGACGGGCTGGCCCTACATGGAGGAGAAGGGGTTGGCTCTGGCCGAGAACAGCGCACGCGAGTTTGGTCCCAAACTGCACAGCACCAGAGCGCCTGACCAGCCCTCCATGCGTCACGCAGGATGCAGGGAAGAGGGATATCCAGAAGAGCCCAGCCCTGGAAGAAAGGCATCTTCACCGCCTGGACAAGGGACCTAGAATTTGCCCTGCATGCGACAGGTGCCAGGACAGTCCCGTACTTCATAGAGACACCACCTTCTTGGGACCTGAGCCAGCGCCCCAGCAGCTGATGCCTTGCTGGCTCTGAGCTCCTCCGGCAGCAGAAAGGACAGACAACCAGGAAGGCCCAGGAGGTGGGAGACCGGGGGCAGCTGTCCTTCTGATGGGGATGTCCTCTTCTTGGCCAGAACCTTCTGCAGCCCTCAAAGCAGGAGCTCATCAAGGAACAGACAGAGTGACCGGGCCATGGACACCTCCTGGATCCTGGGAGCATGCTCAGGTCCGGGCGAGATGGCGCAGAGGTCAGAGAGAACATGGCCTCACTGGGTCGAGGATGCGGCCCTTCCTTCCAAGGAAGCCTCGGTCTCCACATCCAAACCATCTGAACAGCTTCCCAGGCTTGTGGTCGGGATGCAGCCCTCGAGCACGGAGGGAGGGACGAAGGAATCAGATGCTGCCAGGCCTCTCCCCCAGCACCATGCACGCCATCCCCAGGACCGACCGGGGAGCCCCAGGCCAGGGCAAGCTCCTGCCCTGGACATGAGGACCTGGGCCCAGCCCTGGGGAAGCAGGACGGAGAGGAAGACTACGTTCTTGGTGCTGGTCCTGCCGGCCTGCTGGTCATCCCCTCAGGACCAAGGGGCAAGAAAGAGCAAAAGACAGAGTTCTCATCCCCAGGGATTCTCAGTCCACACAGCAAGAAAGACCCAAAGGAGCACCCCAGCTCATGGCCCCAAAGCCACTGGAATGTCACAGTGTCTAGCCCCTCCTTGGTTCTCCTGCACGAGTGGGAGACACAGCTCCTCTGAGAGACCCCCCGCGTCCATGGCGATGCTCCCTTCCCGCATCCATGGCGACGCTCCCTTGCCTGTGATCCTCCACACCCGTCTGAGCTGGGCCTGCAGCCCAAACCATGCAAAGATCAGCTTTTTCTCAAAACAAGGAGTTCCCTGAGGCCGGTGGCTTTGTCAAGCCCCAGGCATGGCCTGCAGCAGGTGCACAGTCCCTAGTCCTGAACTGCAGAAACACGTGCCATTAGGCCACCATAGAAGCTCATGCGGTGGGTGCGCCACCTGCCCTAGATCCTTCCAAGCTGCTCTCTGAGATGCAGGACCTTAGCACCTGGATGAGCAAAGATCACTGACAGTCTTTGCCCAATGGAGGACCCTCCTTTCTCAGGGAAGTAGGTCCTTGGTGGCCAGTCACATCCCCTGGTCAAACCATGGGGCAACCGCTCCCTGAGCACAGCTGATGCACCCCCACCCCCACCAGGCACCCTGGAGTGTAGGACATGTACGGGCTGGGGCGAGCCTCCAGCGCTGGAGGCCAGTGGGTGACCAGCACACAAAGGCTCTGGGGGCGTCCAGGAGTGGGCAGCCCACAAGAACCATTCCCCCGGTCTCATGGAAACTGTCCACGTGGCGGAGAACCTCGTGAGGCCAGCCCGTGATGGTCCGCCAGCGAAGGAATTAGTTTAAGTCTGATGTCTGCTCTTCATTCCAGGAGACGGAAACTGGGACCGCACGGTGGAAAGCTATTTCTGAACACTCAGAGTGGATGGTGGCTTCCAGTCCACTGCCATCCACGTCACCCTGAGGTCACGGTCAGCACCGAGACGCACTGCTCACAGCCCGTCTCCCTCTTGAACTAGAGGCAGGCTCTCATGCCTCTAACGGGTTTCCCGCGGCCACCGGGAAAAGTCACCACACGCTCTCTTGTAGCTCTGGAGTCACGAGGTCTAAATTCGGGGCCGTGCTCCCCAGACAAGTGTGTTCTCTTGTCTCCGAGGAGTCCAGACACAACTGTGCCCTTGCCCCTTGGGCCCTCCTCCACCTCCAGCAGCGCCTGCAATCCTCTACCTGCTTCCCTCGCTCCCGGTCTGTCTCTTCCACACACAAGCCCACACACAGCAACATATACACGTGTGCACACACATGCCTCTGCTTCCCTTGTCTCACCTCATCTGAGGCAGACCCACCTGCCCCCACGTAGGAAGCTCCTCACACGGAGCTGGTGTGTGGCCCAACAATCCAGGATCACCCCACCCCCAGTGAGAACCTTGAACCAGTCACATCGGCGAAGCCCCTCCTGCAAGGGGATGTCACACATTCCCAGCTTGGGGGCAGCAGGACGTGGCATCTTCTGGAGGCCGGGACCCCACCTGGCCCAAGCCCCGGCCAGCTCCTCAGGTGCAGCTTCTAAAGCCCCTCGGGCCTTGGCCTGACCACCCCCCACCCCAGACAGAAGCCTATCTGTGTGGCTCTGAGCAGTGTGCCACCCCCGCCGCCCGGCCCTCAGTTTCCCGTGTGTGCAGGGCCATGGGCTTCCAGTTCTGCCATCCAGCCGCAAGACCGCTTGGCACATAGGCTGAGCAGGGAGGGCCCGGCCGTTCGCTAGCAGCACGGCAGTGAGGACACCTGTGTCCAGAGAGAGAAGCCACTCACCTAGGACCCAGTCATGGAACGTGAAGAAGTCCCTCAGCTTGCGTGTTCTAATTGAATCAGCACAGATTTAACTCGGGTGTGACGTTCAGAACATGACCCATAAAAACATCCACCAGTGCTGCTCTACGGGGCCTCCCGGAGGAAAGATGCCCTCGGGGGGTTCAGGAAAGGGCCACCTGGCTGGGGCTGTTAGCCGGAGGCTGGGAAGGGCTGGCGGGAAGCGTGTGAGGAAGGATCTACGACAGGCCAGAAGATGTCACCCTCCCACCTGGACGTCCCGAAGCAGAGGACGGGGTGTAGCGAGGGTGACCAAGCTGGCCACGGGTCTGAGGCTCAGTGTTCTTGGCTCCAAGATGCCTGTGCCCCTCAGCATGGCTCTGAGATGGGTTGAAGGCAAACCCCTCGTGCTGATCGGCCAGCAACAACCTCCAACGACAAGTGTCCACTAGACCTCCTGACCTCCGTCTGACCAGCCTTCGCCCAACCCCAGAAACACTCTTACTGGTTCCCACTCTGCTAGTGAGGAAAAAGCCCTCCTAATAAAAGCTCCTCACTAATAACAAGAATCCTCTCTTGTGGAAATTTGGCACACATTCTTCAACAACAAAAAGGAAAACAGGATGTATGCTTTGCAGCACTTACCAGCCCTGAGAAGGAGACGTGGTAGACTCTGACTCATTTTTCCAACCACGCTGGGGAACGGAGATGCTGTCAATGTGAGCGTGAAGGAGCTGTGGGGACAGAAGTTAGAGATGAAGTCCGTGAGAGTCTAACAGATGTTATTTTTGGAACTGGATGTGGGGCAGCAGATAGAACCATCCCTGCTGGGGCTGTGAAGGTCACACCTGTGCTAGGACACCAGGGGCCCCAGTGTCAGAAGCAGAGCTTCCAAGGGCCAGGACCTCCCCATCCCTCACATGGAGGATTTCCTCTAAGAACACCTCCATCCTCACATGAGGGTCCATGTCCACACAGGACGGATGAGAAAGGCTGACACAGAGAGGAGCTTGTGGGAATGGGGACAGAGGTTCAAGCCACCGGCCAAACGTGGCACGTAGCCACCAGGTAAAGCGGCGTGTGGTGCCAGGAAGGTGCCATCAGACGTCCTGGCAGAGAGGATTGGAGAGACCACCTCCCCTGCGGACGCAGGGTGTGGGCAGGAGGCCAGGGTCACCTGTGTACTGGACTTCCAACTCCTGAGGGCTGGCTACAATCTGTCTTGTCCATGCCTCTGTGCCCCATGCAGAGAAACGGGCCCAGCAGAGAGCAGGTCCTCACAACATGGTAGCTGGCTGAAGGAACCATGAATGAGTGAGTTCCTAAGCACACGGCGCTGAACCAGCTCAGAGCTGGGCCCTCGGGACTCCAGCGCACTCTGCTGGGGGATCACCCAAGCCAGGCCGCCTCGAGGACCCCCCCAACCAGCTGCCCTCTACGCAGACTCCTCTGGCTTCTCTGGGACTCCTTTACTCAGCCCTCCCTGATGGCCGGCTGGCCACGAGGTGGGACACAACCCAATGCAGGGGCTCCCGGGGTTCCCCGGACGGCTCCCTCCCAGCCCCGCAGACTTTTGGCCACCAAGCCCTCCTCATTCCACCTTCCATCCTCCTTCTGCCTTACAGCTAGCTCCCTCCGTCTCGGCCGGGCCTGCATCCTGCCCTGCGTCCTGGCCCTCTGGCCAGGGGGCCCGACCCGCCTCTGCTGCACTAACAAGCAAGCCCCATTCCAGAGCCTGTGGTACCATCACTGTCACCCGAGGCAACCACAGTACGGCCACTCTCCCAACACAGGGCCCAGCATTCAGGGAGGGGAAGTCCCGTCTGAGATACTGCGTTTTCACGGTAGAAAGAGAAGCCAAGCCAGGAGTGGAAAAACTCAGTGCCTCCGGGATGGTGCCATAGCTGGTCCCCAAGTGTCTGATGCCCCTCCCTCCATAAGACGGAGTTAAGGGCCCCACTCTAGGTGAGTGGGACTGCGGGCCCGCTGCAGCCAGCAAATGTCTGCCCGGGTTTCCTGGGATCCCTAGGGTGTGGCTGCAGGGTCCCCAGGCAGCGTGCTGGCCTCCACCTGTGCCCACAGGGCTCTATCTCCACCGTCTGGGTGACCTGGACATCCACCACGGGAGGATGGGGTGCAGGGCATTGCCTGAACCCTACACCAGCAACGGGCGCAGAAATGTGTGCAGAGAGGCGGGACAGCAGGCCTGCGGCGAGGTTGGGAAATACGGCTCACCCCCCAGTAGACTGCCGCCTGGGAGTGGAAGACCGGGATCTAGGTGATGCCTGTGTCCCCAGCAGAGGGGGGCTCCCCAACGACCCCTTCAGTCTCCCCTCACAGCACCCCTTCCCCTGCCTCTCACCTCAGGACACACAGTCAACCTGCCAGATCAGGTACATAGACTTATCACAAACCCATGTCAAAGGCAGCACACCTTCCCTGTAAAACCTGCTGTGGCTCCCCGTTCCAGTCGCCCAATGCGGCTCCAGCATCTGGGGGCTAGGAACCAAAGGCTCAGGTCATCTCCCGTGAGTGTGGATTGACGGTGCAGGGACACATGCACAGCGGCCCTCTGCTGGCCGGCAGGGGTCGGGAGCTCTCCTACACGCTGGGCAGACATCCAGCAGGCAGAGCCTGCTGTCTGTCCTCCCCGAGGGCCTCTCTTTACAGGTGGCCCCTCCCCCCAGCAGCATGGGGGCAGGATTGCAGGGAAGTGGGAGCATGGGATGGACCCTCAGGGGTCAGCCCTGAACAACACAGTGTCACTTCTGGCACATTCTTCACATCCAAAAAGACCGCAGGGCAGTCAAGTGCTACAGGAGGGGATGAGATCTGTCCTCGGTCGGGCAGGAGGAACAGCGTGTGCCTTTGTGGAGGGGGGACTCCCTGGGATCCATGCTGGGATGCTGCATCTCATCACAAGCTGAGAACAGGGTGCTCGGTATCCACACACTACAGAGATGCCTTGGGTCATCTCAGGAGGGTCTACATAGGGTTGACCCCAAAGTCACACACTCCGGAGGTCTGCCCAGGGAGACTTGGGATGGTGAGACGAGGTCCCATAGGCACAGACCATGAGCAGGTGCAGGGAGAACTCCATGGGGAAGGAGGACCCCCAGGTCTGGGTGGAAACTGACACCTGGCTGCACTGGCTGGTGCGGGCAGACAGACGGACCAGAAGGAGGAACAACTGGTGAGTGATGCCTGGTGCCCACAGGAGGGGAGTCTCTAGAAAGAGCCATCAAGGGCCACAAAGAGCTCAAGGGCACTGAGAACAGATGACTCCACAGTGTCCGTGGGTTGGCACTCCCACATCCTCCCAGGGCAACACCTCCCAGGAGAATTTCGGAGCCATGGGGGCTGGAAGCACACTGCGGCGGGTCAAAGAGGGAGCTAAGAGTGAGGAGAGAGACTCGGTTCTGTCCCGGGCTGGCCGAGGAGGACCGCTGTGGAGGAACCTGTCCTCACACCCCGTGACTCTTGCCGTTCTGGGACGCCAGGAGCTTCATAAGCCTGAGAGCGGCACATCCATGGGCCAAGAAATGTGTGGGCCAAACCTCACAGCCCCTAAGGCCCGCCGCCATGACCCTCGCCCAGGGCACACCTGCCCCGGGCGATGGCCCACAAGCCTCCTGCACTAATCATGCTCCCTAAGGAGGACTCCATGGTCTCAACCGGGGCTGTGACATGCTTGTCTGCACCACAATATCATGCATCCCACAGGAAGAAGGTACAAGAAGCCAGGCAGCCTATGCTGTCCATCGCTCCCCTTGCCATGACAGCCCAGTACTAGGAACTCCACCCTGCCTCTGCAATGGACAGCTCAGGCTCTAGAAACTTCTGGGAGCCTCCAAGGGGCCACTTCAGCCGACGGGGGAAAGCCACCCCTCATGGTATGGAGCCAGCCAGGGTGCTGGCTGGCTCCATGATCTGCATCACCCATGCATTGGGGAAGAGGCAAGAAGGCACACGGGTGCAGAGAAGGCCTTCTGGAGGTGAGCACGGGACTGGGAAGCTTACTCCTTCAAACCCTCACTCACGCGCAGGCCTAACGATGGCCCTGCTCTCCCAGGAGGTGAGCCCTCCAGGGGCTCTAGCAGGAAGACCTCCCCACAGGAGGTACACAAGGCCGGCTGTGACCTACAGGTGCTCGGGGAGGGAGAGCACAAGTGAGGCAGGCCTACCTTGGGAGAGACTCCCCTGCAGGAGACTTGCTTAAATTTCCTATCTCAGAAATGCAGAAGGACCCCAGACAAAGACGCGCAACCTCCTCCATCTGACTCCAGTGTGCAAGGCAGCCTTCTGATGGCTGCGCGTCGGTGCCTTCTGCTCTAGGAGAAGGAATGAAAGCAGCACTGATGGCAAAGATACCCGGGTTTGATGCACACAGTCCTCATCTCACAGCCAGCCACAATCCGGTAACTCGCAGAGATGCTGCTGTCAGTCTATACACCCAGGGGTGCATACAAGAACCACAGCCGCACTGGGCCTGCCTGGCCCCCGTCACAGGGTCGTGTCGCCCTCCCCAACCCCGGCTACCTCCGGAACCCGCCACGCAGAGCCAGATGCCTGTCCGGTACTTGGCAGGCCATGGGCTCCGCCGCACTTAGCAAGCTGGATCGTGATTCAGCATCAGGCGCCGGCAGCCTCCACCGGAGCAAGGCAGACGCTTAAAAATAGCAGAGCTGTGGCTGCATCCACCAGTGGGGGGCTGCTAGCCCCCAGCCAAGACCAACCTCCCCAGCCCCCCAGAGCAGTGAGCGGGGATCCCATCAATCCCCCCAAAAATCCAGGGAACCCTGGGCAGGGAGCGGGGTTCCCGTCAAGCCCCCCAAGAATGCCAGGGTCCCCTGAGCAATGAGCTCACAGGTCATGAGCTGTGCAGCTGGGATTTGGAGATGGGCTCCAGGCTCTCCCTGAGTCCCACCTCGGCCCAGGGAGCCATTGGTGAATTCCCGGTCTTTAGTCTTCTCTCTGGGCCACAAACACTGATCACAATTACTGCTTCCCAGAAGAGGACTAGAAATCTGCCTTCACAGCACCAATGTGTCTCCCCACCTGTCCCTTTGTCCTCATTCTCATACACCTGCTGGGCTGTTCTACCTGTCGAACACAGATGTCTTGGGACCAAATTCACCATCTTCCTAATAGGAACTCTTCTCCCCGACTTTCCATTCCACATACGGACGCTCGTCACGAGAACTCCGACTACCGCTCCTCCCTTGCTTCATGGCATCTTTTTGGCTTCCTGTCCCCTCCGCCCCAGCCACCGGTGTCCAACACAGCCAGACCATTTTCCAGAGCAGCTCTTCCCAGCCTCGGGCCCAGGGCTGAGCTGGGCTGTGCGCCTCCGCGTGGTTCCACCCGGTGCATGGGCCGGGGTCAGCGGCACCCCTAGTGTCTGCCCTCTGGACGCCAATCCCAGTCACGGCAACCGCTGTGTCTCAGACAGCGTCCAACACCTGAGGACAGATATGCTACAAAGCATGGCTCAAACATGCTGCTCCTCCCAGGGTCCCGCAAGGGCTCGCCGAGGGCTTCCCGAGGAGTTCTTGGGAAGGAAACGGTGTTCAGGGTATTATGCTTCTGGTTCGTCATTTCCTTCCTCTGGGGTTTTGGGCTTAACCTCCCTCAGGCTGGCAAGTCCCTCAAAGGCTCTGGGGCTGAGTGCCCCAGCAGGGAGGCCGTGGGGCCACGGGCCAGGATGGGACCCCAGCCCCACCACCCTAGCCCGCCTGTATCCCAATACTGCAGTTTGAGGTCTGAAAATGGAGATGAACACAGTACCTGAGTACGAATTAATATGTGGAAAGCACGTAAACCATGCATAAAGCAGCCAACCACTACACGCTGGCCTATGGCCACCATGTCACCATCGTCATGCTCACCATCCTGGCAATGCTTCGTGTCTCTTACCTACATGTCTCCAAAACACACTCGCAGTTCAGGCCAGAGTGAGGCCCCCCCAAGCAGCACCAAGCCTCACACTTTGCCCAGGGACAGTGCTGCCTTTGTCCCCTGCCCTCCACCCGTGTTTCTACTCCTGGACCCCACGGTGCTGCCTGCACTCAACACAGAACTTCCCCATCACTGCGGCAGGAGACAGAATTACCTCCCGTCAAACTGCGTCCCAACCCCCGGGGGATGGAATCCCAGCTCGAGGTCCCAGGGAAAGCCGGTGACGGTGCCTGGTGCACAGTGAGTCCTTGGTGATTCTCATGGGAATGCTCTTCCCAATACTGTGATAACTCTTCGCAGAGGGGTATCCCAAGGCAGAGCTGGACACTTGTGCTAAGGTATTCTCCTAAAAGTACAGGGTGAGGACAGGTTTCAAACTCTCAGTTCTTATGTGCAAGGTCAGAAGCATGGCAAGACCACGGCTCTGCTGGTGTAGTGTGTGCAGAGTTCATTCATTTTCTCCCAGAAATCAGCAATTGCTTCATCACAGTTCAGCCTTGGTATTGGCTTTAATGACTTATCCATGGTCAGGAGAGTGAAACCCCATGGACTGTGCTCGGGACCATGACTTTCCCAACATGACGGGTTCCCCACGACACCTGCTCCCTGGTCTCAGCGTGAACAGGTCTGGCTCGGGAACCGTGTTCACTGGGAGCTGTCATTTCTTCACTCAGGCCTCGGGACCCATCACCCCGTGTGTTGGGAAACCCTGGTAGCGCGACCAACCACATTCCCCACACCCTCAGAAAGGGACCTGCCATGCCAGCTGTGGAAAGCTGACTGCCAATGCCCCACAACCCTTCCTCCGGGGGCTGGAACCTCAGGCCCCAGGGGACAGACCTAGCACAGGGACAGATGAGGACACATGGGGCAGACAGATCCTCCACGGGGTCAAGAACAGCTGCATAGTAAAGTATGCAAGAAAGTACCAGCTTATCCGAGTACCCCCCAACCATGAATGTGTCCAAGGGAAATTTAAGAGAGGACAGAGTTGCTCGTGAATGCACAAAGTCTAAAACCCAAGATGTGAGGGAAAGCACCTGCCCAAGGCAGGCTGAAGAGGATTTGTGGAGAATGAGATGCACAGGAGGTACGGATGGCTCGCAGCCGCGGAGCTCGCATGCTGGCCCAGACACCGCTGTAAGTGCTTTTCCACATGTGACCTCATCTAAGCCAGAGAACCCCTGGGAGGTGGCCACCGTTACAGCCCCCACCTATCTGCAGGAAGGCAAGTGACATCACAGGGAAGACCTCAGGGAGAGGAAATCAGGGTCACCATCCTGGCTCCACTGCCAGCCTGCTGGGAGACCCCCAGTCCACCTGCTCAGCGATGATTAATCCGCCCTCCGAGGTCCCTGCAGCATGGGTGCGTGTCCAGGGCCCACGCTGGGTAGGCCACGGGTCTGAACGACCAAGACGTTTACTATGTTGCTAATAGCCATCATGGGAAACAAAAACAAAAACACGGTTTCTCCTATGCCACGAAGCTATCCGTTTATAACAATAGCAGATAATCACACTTAGAAAGCCCATAATACTTCAATGTGTCCTAACGACGTGCTGAATTACAGAGATAACTAAGACAGAAGCATCATTTTTGCCATTTATTGGAGTATTTCTCACTCTACGCCCATTTTCACGGGGGGAGAAATAAAGATGACTATTTCCCACATGTGACTTTCCAGACAACGCAGGCCTTGGGTCCTGCCTGTTGTTCATCTCTGACTCCCACCCTGGCTGGCCCAGAGCCTCGCACATCAGAACGACTCAGAATATTCTTGCTCAGCAAATGATCGCTGCCTCTTCGAGGCTTACTTATTGTTTTACTATTTAGAGTGAAACGGCTGGACAGCAGTCTTTCTAAATTGCGGCTTGTGCCACAGCCAGGGGAGCGAGAGGTTTAACCGCGGGGCGACTCCAAAGGCACCTGCCCATCCCGGTGAGCCCGGCCCCTCCACCCAAAGGTCCCCAGCACATTCTGGTCCCAAGCCCAGGCATTTAAGTCCAAAACTTCAAAAACAAGGAAACCCTAAGTATGAGAAACAGTTTCCCAAGCCCCTGGCCACCGTGTCCTCCCTTGCCTGAGCAAGGGCCCTGAGCAGTTGGCCCTGAGCCTGGGATGTTCTGGACTCTTTTCGGGTAACGAATGCATGTGAGGCTCCTCACACCAGTCTGCACACACCCCTGCGCCGGAGTGGGGCCACCCACATCTGGAAGCTAGAATGTGGGTGGAGACAGAGGGCTCCCAGGAGGCAGTGAGTAGACGGGTGACTGTGGGGAGCCCGACCTCAGCTGGCCTGGCCACCGCCCACCCCATCGGCCTGGAGGAGGCCCCTGAAGAGCTCAGGCCCAGCCACCACACCCGGACCCACAGGTAGGTCAGAAGCCCTGTGCGCTTCAACTGGGAATGTTGGAAGGAGGAGGGGAGGAACAAAGTAAAGGTCCGACTGGGAGAGGAGAAACCGCCCCGGGAGAGATAGATGCAAAGCGACTTAAAATGCAATCCGAGCCAACTTCATACTACTGTAGGTATTAACCCATCACTACTCCGCAGGCCCACTCCAGCAGTAATTCAATGTTTACCTGACCTAAGCCAGACGTGGCCTACTTGGTGGCCCGGGGACCCACTTGCAATTGATTGTTTTAGGGGCCAGCAGCTGTAATCAAATACTGGGAGTGTCTAGCAGTTGGCTGATGAGGGAAGAGCAAACATTACAGCCTGTAATTTGGGAAACTGCACATGTGAGCTTCCGGATCATCCCCGGGCCCCACATCAGTGTCTCCAAGTTCTGTGTAGAGCAAACCACGGGGAACGTTCAGGGAATGACTTAAGAAAACACACGAATTGGAAAACAGCAGATTGTTAACACCCCCCTTCTCTCTCACACACACACACACGCACATTTGCACACATGCCACTCTTCCTTCAGAGCTCCGCTCTGGATCACCTCCTCCTGGAAGCCTTCTCTGCTCTCCCCTGAGCTCTGAGGCCTCACAGTACCCCTTCATCAAAATTCACACTGGTCTGTCTCAGGTACCTGCCAAGGGCTGACTTCTGTCCCCCCTTACCCCCAGACTCATATGTTGAAACCCAAATCCCCCTGAGCGACTGGAGGAGGGGACTCAGATTAACAGAGGTCATGAGGGTGGAGCCCTGAGCCACTATGGCTGGTGTCCTCGTGAGAAGGGACTCCGGGGAGCTCCCTCTCCCCACTCCCTCTACCCACCACACACGGCAGGAATGGCCACTTGGGGCCCCAGCAAGAAGGCGGCCATCTGCATGGACCTCGCTGGCCCCTGACCTCTGATGTCCAGCCTCCAGAACTGCAAGAACATGAAGTGCTGTCTTTTAAGCCACAGGTCTGTGGACTGCCCACACCTGACGCCAGGTCCTCTCCCCCATGTCTCGTCTGAGCTCCTAAAGCAGGACTTACACACAGTAAGCACTTACTAAGTTTCTTTGGTTAGGAGGAACCATGCAACGGGAGGCAGGCAGAGGCTGGCAAGACCACCTCAGTTCCTCACCCACAGCAGCTCAAAGCCCTGCTTGAATCCGGCGGGCTACAGTGAGGAAAATCTCGGGCCCTTCAGGGCTGCATTGGCCGAGGGCAGGACAGGGTTGAAGACTAAACCAGTGTCCTTCTTGCCAGTGACACAGGCATCCAAAGCCAAAGGGAAGGAAGAGTCAGAAGTAAAAATTCTCGATTCAACAGTATCTCTTAATCCCATGGTCTCAGATCTTGGCTGCCAAACCACTAAGGAGCCTATTGACCCGCCGACCAGCCACGAGGCCAGAACAGACTCCGTCCCTCTGTGCTTCCAGAGCTCAGGAGAGCCAGCCCGCCTGGAGACCACCCTGGAAAAGGAACCTAACATTCCCTGCAGAGGCCCAATGCCAGGGCTGCCCTTGGTCCCAGTGCACAACACTGCTCAGGAGAAACCGTTACAATATTTCTAGAACACACAGAGTGCAGTTGGGTCAAGAGTCAGTGGGATCCTGGCATGGTAAGTGAAGATGCTAGGCGCAGCAACCACAGACTGGCACTGGACACGGACAAAGCCCTTGGTGACTCCTGGATCCAAACACAACCCCCTGCCCCCCGTGTCCCACTGGCCCAGTGCCTCCAGCAGCTGAGGTGGTGCCTGGGATAAAGGGAGACAGAGGGGGCATGTGGAGGAACCCCTCCCCTGCTGCAGACTCATTGGGGCTGTCCGGAGTTCTGTGGTGCCTTCCCTCTCCTTCCCCCAGGGAAAGAGAGGAAACCTCCCTGGTCATAAGCCCAAGGCAGCCTTCCAGACTGACATGGACTGAGCGAGCCTTGACCACGTCGGCTGCAGCACGTGCACCCCACTGACAGCACACAAGCCTCCCGGGACCACCAAAGGGTAAGCAGGAACGTCTGCTGGACAGAGGCCAGCTCTGGGATGGGTGGCGGTGGATCCCATCAGAGTCTGCAGAGTACGCAGCAAGAACCCAGGGCTGAGGGGCACCTGGGAAGGAAGGACCACCCACCCATGCCAGGGTGCTGCCAGCAGAGTCCCCGAGAATCCCCGAAGCGTCCCAAAGAGAGAGGACCAGCTTGGACGCAGCCCACCCCGAGCCCCAGCCCCCGGGGGCTGCCCTCCCTCAGCTCCCCCAGTGGTGGAGAGGGGGCGTCCTTGGCCCCTGTTGCCCACGCAGCTGTCGCACCCCACGGGATACCGGGCTGAATGGGGGCTGGAGATGCAGCTGGACACCAGTGAGAGCAGTGGAAGGTCCGGCGCACACCCACCTTGGACGGCAGTTCCTCAGAATCAGGGAGCACCGCGCAGAGCCGTCAGCATACCGGGCGCACGCATTTCCCGTCTCTCGCGGCCTCGGGGGCGTGGGCTCTGCAGACTCTGGAGCAAGTCCATCCCGCAGGCCGCAGGACCTAAGCCCAGCTCTGCCGCCTCAGCCACGCCAATGGAGGCGAAGTGCGCAGCCGCCCGTGACACCCACCAACGCGGGGCTCGAAAAAGAGTCACGGGGTGATTCAACGGGCTGAGCTGGAAGGCGTGGGGTGTCCTTAGCCGAGCTCTCTCAGCGCCTTGGCAGCCGGCCTGGGGGAGCAGGCGGCTGGGCGCAGGCCGGCCGGGCGCCTCAGGGACATCCTGCTCCGCAGCTTGCCACGCTCCCTGTGAGCGCCTGCGGACGTTGCCGGCGTATTTCCGGCACTTCCGGCGTCCTGCCCGCACTTCCGGCTGCGCCCATCCCATGCGGCCGGCTGGCCTGGATACTTAAGGCACTTCCGGGCCGGCCCTCTGATGCCCCTAGCGGGTGTGGACACCCCTGCACTTCCAGCAGCGTGGGGACGACCGGCTGCTGCTGTGGTCCCGCCTCTTTGTGTCCATAGAAATTTTGTGTTCCATAGAAACACAAAATGTCTGGGACGCCTGAGTGGCTCAGAGGGTTAAGCCTCTGCCTTCAGATCAGGTCATGATCTCAGGGTCCTGGGATCAAGTCCTGCATCAGGCTCTCTGCTCGGAAGCAGGGAGCCTGCTTTCCCCTCTGTCTCTCTGCCTGCCTCTCTGCCTACTTGTCATCCCTCTCTCTCTCTGTCAAATAAATAAGTTAAAAAATGTTAATAAAAAAAAAGAAAAAAAAGAAACACAAAATGTCTTTGTGTTCCATAGAAGTTTTAGGACTGTTTCGAGCAGCTCTGTGAAAACTGCTGATGGAATTCTGTTAGGGATTGCATTAAATTTTTTAAGAAGATTTTATTTATTTATTTAACAGAGAAAAATCACAAGTAGGCATAGAGACAGGCAAAGGGCGGGGGAGGGGGGAATCAGGCTCCCCACTGAGAGAGAGCCTGATGCAGGCCTCGAGAACCCTAAGATCCCGACCTGAGTTAAAGGCAGAGGCTTAACACTGAGCCACTCAGGCACCCTAGACATTTAATGGATCTAACTGACTTCCATATCGAGCAGGTGCTAGGTTCTCGCTTAGTCCAAAGTGCCTAATTTAATTAATTATATAACAAAACATCTTTTGAATCAATAAAGTAAATTCAAATGGTTTTCTGATTCTTGACATTCTGACACTTTGTGGTGTGTAAAGCAGTTAAGTTAAAGTCAGTTTTTCTATTTTTTCTGTCTAATAATGGAGTCACCTAACCTTTCATCCATAGAGTGAAAACTCAGGAAATCTGCCATGATCAGGGAAGGTCTTTGGCAGCCACAGTCTCCCACCTTTCCGTCTTTGCCTGGATGAGCAGCCAGCCAGAAGTTGTTTGGGTCTTTTTCATCTTCATAGGGATCTTGATGAGGATGCCCTTCAATTATCCCTGTGAAGGTTTCTAACCTTTGCCAAACTTCAGCACCTCCAACCACACCATGTAGTTATTTCTTATCCCTACAGCTAAATGAAGCCAACCATATCAATTTTATTCTCAGGGCATTTTTACAGCAATGCCAAGTGCTAGCAAACATAGTAGTCAGCTTTTGAGGCAAAAGAGGGGGAAAAGGTGAATGTCTTTCAGGGAAAAACATTTCCTTGTATAGCCTCATTGACACCAGAGACAAGGACAGAGAAACATGCTTCTGTCAACACGAGTTTAATTGGGTGATATTGATCCCGAGAAAAAGAATGCAAAGGACCCTGCAACAAATCACCCAAAAGGAGGCGGATGTTACTTTCCTGAGACATGTACTCTGTCCTCTTTACTTGCTCAAGCAGCTGCATAAACCAGGGAGAAGAGGTTGACACAAAAATCTTATTTGGAATTGACTGAATTTTGGCAGAAAACATGTCCCAAGATAACTATTTCATGATGGTCTTTGGTTGTCTTGGGGAAAATTTAGTTTCGCTGAGAGGGCCCAAGAATATGTTGATGGTGGAGTGCTTCTTCAGAACTTCAAATTGTGAGAAAGGTAGCTCTTCAAACTTCATTGATTTTATTCATGCTAATTTATTAATTAATGCTGATTTTAGTCAGTAACTTGAAATATCATTTTTCCTCACTGGCTATATGATGGTTAGTTTTATGTGTCAGCTTAGTTGGGGTCTAGGACCCACCTATTTATTCAGGCACAATCCAGGTGGTGCTGTGAAGTTGTTTGGTAGATGTGGTTAATAACAACAATAAGTTGACTTGAAATGAAAGAGATTGTTCTCAATAATGGAGATGGGCTTCATCCAATCAGCCAAAGGGACTTAAGAGCAAAAACTGAGGTTTCTCAAAGAGGAAAGAATTCTGTGGGTCATGACCACAGCATCAAACCCCACCTGAGTCTCCAGAATGATGGCCTATCCTATGGATTTTCATGTGCCAACCCCACATCCCATAAGCCAATCCCTTGACTCTTTTCATTTGGAGAATCCTGATACAGTTGCTATCCAGCATGTTTTTTTAAGAAGTTACCACTACTTACACATAAATGGAATGATAAACCATACTCACAGATTGGAAGAATTAATATTAAAATGTGGATACTACCCAAAGCCATCTAGAGATTCAGTGCAATCCCTATCAAAATACCAATAATACTTTTGACAGAACTAGATTGAAGTATCCTGAACTTTGTATGGAACCACAAAATACCCCAAATAGCTAAAGCAATATTGACAAAGAAGAACAAAGCTGAAGGCATCACAGTCCCAGAGTTCAAGATAAATTGCAAAGCCATCATAATCAGGGCAGCATGACCTTGACACAGAAACACACACTCTTTTTTTTTTAATTTAATTTAATTCTTTCAGTGTTCCAAGATTCATTGTTTATGCACCACACCCAGTGCTCCATGCAATATATGCCCTCCTTAATACCCACCACCAGGCTCACTCAACCCCCAACCTCCTCCCCTCCAAAACCTTTAGTTTGTTTCTCAGAGTCCACAGTCTCTCATGGTTTGCCTCCCTCTCCAATTTCCCCCAAATCCATTCCATTCTCCTCCCCTTCTCCCAATGTACTCTCTGTTATTCTTATGCTCCACAAGTAAGTGAAACCATGATAACTGACTCTCTCTGCTTGACTAATTTATTCAGCATAATCTCCTCCAGTCCCATCCATGTTGATAAAAAGTTGGGTATTCATTCTTTCTGATGGAGGCATAATACTCCATAGTGTGTGTGTGTGTGTGTGTGTGTGTGTGTGTGTGTGTGTGTGTGTGAAAGAGACAGAAAGGGATGAAGGCAGAATGGACGTTGCACAGGGATGACAACTCCCGAGGCCGCAGTGAGCCAGGCTGGCACACGGGGACGCGTGGGGCTCTGGCCAAGTACATTTATACGCACACATCTATTTTTGAAGGATAGACCAACAACCTGGTTCAAGACCTCATGATTTCTGTTGCTTTATCCACTGCCCCCAGCTCAGCTGCAGGGAACACAGGCTCCAGAGGCGTCTACTCTCAGTACAAGCGCACAGACATCAGAAAACACAACCCGTACCTTTGAAGAAGCCGCCAGAGCTTTTCCTTTCAAAGCATAAACTCCGTCACAAAGCGAGGCATCCGTTCTGGGCTTGCTGACATGTGTGTGGGGCTGCCTGATGCCAGTGCCAGAGAGGCCTGATCTCAGAAGATGCCCCGCGGCCCATGGAGGACAGGAGGCCCCGCATGGCAGAAAGAGCCGCCATAGCCAAAGAGATGGAGCGTCCGGACACGTCATGTCACCCTTGAGGTGTCCATCCGGGCCTGTGAGAGGAGACACAAGCCTGGCCAGGCTCTGCACCATGATGGGGACATGGGGTGCCAGGGGGGCAGTGAGCGGCTCTTGTCCGCCACACATCCCCTGAGGTGGAGAGCTCCACAGGGTCAGCAGCCAGTCTAGAAAGATGAACCCCTTCCTACGTGTTAGTGCTTCCAAATTGTTTGACTCTGCAAGAAAAGGTTATAAAAACATCACACTGCTTGCCCACGAGGCTGCAAAGTGATCAGAACAAGCTAGTTAGGTGACGCACCCTGACGATAACACGCGCGAGCTCTGACAGGACAGGGACCCATGTCGAGGTCCCAGTGCACCCGTTTCCCAGCTATGTCACTTGCTGAGTTTCTGGAACTTTACAAGCCCAGGCTGGCCCATCTGTGAAGTGCGTCAAAACCAGCGCCTGCCTCACAAGGCGCTAAGTGGCTTGCCACATCAACCCTCTGGCCACATGCTAAGCTCTCAGAACCAATGGCATCACTGGTGCTGCTGAGCACCTCCTCCTGACACGTGGGATTCACCTTCCACGCGAGCACCAGAACACCCTGGACGATCCCGAGTGTGCACAGAAGTGTGGGTACTGGGCTCACATGGCCACGCCCAGGTTCTCACTTATTTACTTAATGTGCCTCTGCACAGAATTCCAAGAAGAATGATAACAGTGGCCCTGGAGGGAACACCCAGCATGTGCCACAAGCCTCCCTAAATGTGTGATGTCCATGCTGGATTCTCACGGTGTCAGGAGGAGCGATGACCATCTGCCCCATGTGACCGGTGAGGGAACAGGGCTGACAGAGCTAAGTGATGCACCCCACGGCAAAGCCATCGTGTGGGAACCTACGATGTGAGCCCAACCAGTCAGACGTCAGTCCACGCTCTTGCTCAACATTGCACGCTGCCTCCCGACCCACTTGGGGACCCCATCTCCTGGCTGTTGGTGGGTGTGGAGAAGGCTTGGGGTGGGGACCACAGCCGACGCACTGGTGGGTCCCGGGGAGCCCCAAAACGGGAGGGAACCACTTTCCTGGCACAGCCAACCAGACCCAGGTGCTCAGGGGGCAGATCACCCCTACATTTAAAAGCCCCTGAAGGCTCCATGCTTCCCAGCACCATGCAGTGGATTTCCCTGGGACATCAAGAAAAATCAGACTGTGTGCTAAGAAAGATGGGAAACTGAAGGGGGAACCAGATGACAGAGGGCAAGGGGCAGAGTCCCTGGGGATGACAACGGGTGCCCCGTGACAGCATGACTCCTCCTTTCAAAGGCCGCATATGATTCCAGTAAGGCTGAGGAAACAGCAACATCGATGCATCTGGATAATCTTCCATGAATCCTTGCCTGGTACCCCGAACCATCGTTCAACCTGGCCCCGTTTCTATCAAGTCTCGAAACACAAAAATCCTTCAGTCGGCGCTGTGCCTCTTGGTTCTGAATCACAGTTTTGGCATCTTTGCCCAGTTAGCAGTTCAAGATCCCACGAGTGCTTCCACCAGATACTTTACAGGGAGAGCAGACATGCGAGGATTATTAAACACATACACATGGTGTACATACATGTGTACATGTGCATGTGTACACACACACACATGCACGCAGCCATGCATGCACACACTCGCACACCAAAACCTCAGAGGAAAGGCCACTGTGGCCTTTGTGGCAGCGGTCACTCTGGCCATAGCCCTTGCTGGCGGAGGACGAGGCTACACTCCAGTTCTATGTTCCAACCTTAGCTACCAGCTACTAACACTAGGGTCTGTTTCATTTGCTCCCTGCAGATCCTCCAGACTCCACAGAAACAGCTCTCAAAGCTTCAAAATGAAGCTTATCGGAAGGTAACCGATTGAAAAACATTTAAACAAAACTTGTCAAAATCTTGAAACAGGCATCTTGGACTGATAGAATCGTAATCATGACACCGTCCACCCAATCTAGTTCTGGCTTTCTGAGCAACGAGACACCCCCAGGCCCAGAGGAGCCCCTTTCCTTATGGCCCAGGCTCACCTCTACCTGCCTGCACTTCTGGACATGGGGGACACCGCATCCCTGCAGGTGAGGGTCCCCAGAGTTAACAGGTGAAAGTACTGGGTGCTCAGTTATATTTGAATTGAGAATTTAACAAATGAGTTAAGTCCCATGCAATATTGAGAGTACGCTCAAATTAAGAAATGATTTGTCATTTATCTGAAATTCAGCTTTTACCAGGCATACCGTGTCTTACCTGACACATGCACTGGAGGCCCAACCCCAGGGACCTGGGACGGGTGGGGGCCGGACTCACGAGAGCATGCCTGCTGCTGTCCCAGGGGCCCCCACTTGCCCTTCCCCCAGCACTGCTTTAGGACGCCCCCCTGGCCTCTTTTGGCTGTCAGCACTCCACACAACCCATGGTCCAGCGGCGTCTTCCCTGCTGCATGCACACCCTTGAAAGAACGTCATGTGGTCGTGTCTTGTTTCCAGGAAAAGCTCCAGGGGCCTCCTAACTGGAGCCTGCTTTTGTTTTCCTCTTCCCCCTCGTAGACCCGTCCTGCACGCTGTGCTCAGAGGCCCACATGCAAATCAGTGTGTGTGCGTCAGTCATAATTTCAAGACCCACATGAAACTGAGAGCTGAACCAGTATGCCCACCTTCGCTAGCAGGAAACCCCTCAGACCCCGACCTGCTGCTGTCCCTGGATGCCCTGTCCCCTCACTACTGCGAACCACTGCTCAGGGAAATGACACACATTCGAGGAGAACAGGAAGAAAGGAGCCCTCAGCTCCAGGCTTCCCAGCGTGTGCCAGCCACGGCTCAAGCCCAGCCATAAAATGCACAGGAACAGGGAGAAGCACGGACAACACAATAAAGCAAGGAGAAAATGAATGACGCCATAATACAGTCTGTTTTCATTTCGTGCAGAGAAAATTAATTTTTTAGGACATTTCACTTAACTTGGCAATATTTTACGGTTTAACCTCTGATGCCTGAAGCGCCTCTCTTTCATGCCCTTCAGCCTCAGACGGGGGAAGCCCGTTTTACGACTAGCTGTAGGTCCTGCCTCTTGGGGGATGACCAGCCTCATGGCCCAGCTCAGGGCCGTGTGCACTCAAAGGAAGGGGAGTTGCGCTGACCAGGATTCCCAGCTCATCACCTCCCGCAGGAGCACCCGCTGTAACTGTGAGTCACCCTCCTGAAGAGTGGACACATTACTTTCCAGAGCAAGGAACCGGCGTGGGCTGGTCGACCAGATGAGGCTGTGTAGGCACTCGAGGTGCTCGGCCCCCTCCAACTTGTACCCAGGGCAGCAGTGGTAGGAGATGACATCCCCACGGGGAAGGAGGTCTGCAACTCGGAGATGTTCGCGTAGCCATTGGAAGAGGCAAGAGGTCTCAGGCAGCCTGTGGCGAGGAAAAGAGGAGGGACGGTCGCACTTGGTCCCCTCTGCACCAACGAGACCCGCAAAACCCTGGCCCCCTGCCCGCCACCAAGGGCTCTTCAGCCAGACGCCCGTAACCACTTTCCTGTTCGATTCATGTCGCAGAATTTGGCGTCATGCTTGCAAACCACACAGAGAGGCCCAGGGGAAGAGGGAGGAAGTGAGGGGGGTACAGCTGGGATCAGGGAGCCCCAGACACACCTCAGAATCATCCGGGAACCTTTAAGCAACACAATCCTGGCTGCGAGCCCTAGGTCTATGCACAGCCAGGGCACCCCGAATTTTTTAAATCTCCCCAGGTGATGCTAACATGCTCCTGGGGGTGAGAAGCACTGAGGTGCTGTGCAGCAAACATACACCCCAACTGTTTCAACAATGGGGACACCTGGGGGGTCTGAGGAGGTGGCAGCAAAAACACCCTTCCCCTGCTTGGACTGTGAGGCAGGGGCCTGCGGACCCCGTGTGATGCTACGTGAAGATCAATTTGCATTTTAGGTGCACTTGACATGGTTCTCAGCCTTGAGAACTACCCAGAAAAAGGGTGTCTCAGAATACACCCCACTGGGCCCCCTCCCAAGGAGCTCCTGGTCAGGGTCTGCGCAGAGCCCAAGGACATGCACGGCAGGCATGGGGCTGGGTGTCGCAAGCCCCCACGCACACCCAGAATTCTCCATGCTGTCTGTGTTCCCACACTTCTGCTTCTGCCAAACGGAAGCTGCTTTTCCGTGTTGAAACCTGTGCCTGGGGAACATTCCCAGGGGCACAGAATCCCGTTCTGTGTGGCCCCCGCTGCGATCCTGGCATTTCCTGTCGGGGTCAGTGGTCTCACTAGAGGAAATAATGACTCTGCAGAGCTGGGGCTCTTCCCGCGGAGAACTAATTGTGTGTGAAGTAAATAACTTATAATGGAAATCCCGACTCTCCCTTCCAGTCGCCGAGCACGGATCACAGCATGCCCATGGCAGCAGGTGTCTGAGCTCTGCTCCCGAGCTGGCTTGCTTTGACATTCTGAGCCTCGAACGGCTTCATGCTCCGCCGACTGCCCTGGTCAGTGAGCTGGTACGTGGGATCGATGTTTCGGCGTGAGACCAGAGAGGCCAGGGCAGCCCTGGCATGCAGAACTTAGGGAAATGCTCCCTTTGGGGCTGACAGTGTCCCGTGCCACAGAGATCCACGGGCCTACTACCACACAGGCCACATCTGAGACACGTGGCCACATCCTTTCTCCACGGCCTGGAAGGATTTACCCGTTGAGCTGAACATGAACTGTGTTCACAGGAAAAGTGAAGTGTCGGGGAGGAGGGGGAGATTGGGACTCAGGAATAAACAGAATCCGTGACTGAGAAAAGTAAGACAAGCACGTCAACATGAACAACTGACCGTATCAGAGTCCCTAAGTGCTGTTCAAATGAGCTGGCACAAGGGACAGTGCCTGCGGCTCCTCCCAAGAAGGAGTGTCATTCCTGGCCACTCCCACAGAGAAGCTGGAGTCCCCTGAATATAAAACGGACAGACCCACAGTGAACAGCAGGTGCGTCTGGACACTGCTCTCCAAAACACAAAGTTCCCAAGGAAAACATGGCCTTGGAACATGCCCGCCTGCTTGCCTGCCCCAAAAGAAGCCAGAAGGGGTTGTAACTGCAGTAGTAAACCAGGGAAAGAGAGACATGCTCCTTGGCTGGGGACAGCCCATCCCAAGCATGGCAGCAGACACCAGGCTTTGACACAATAGCTTGGTGCAACCTCTATTTACACTTCCAGGCAATGGCGAGCCAGCTTGTCAGGCTCTCTCCCCCGGATCTGGAAGTGCAAAGAAAAGCCACAGGACGAGACGTCATGCTAAGGGCCAGTCATGCTCCCCGTGGCGCTCCGAGGTGTCAGGCCATCTAATGCCGCCAGACCCCTCACGCCCATGCCATGTTGGGCAGTCACTGCTTGGGCAGCCAGGCCCCTACCTGCCTCTGCATGGAGATGAGTTCAGGGCACAGAGCAGGGGACATGCCCTGAGGGAGGGTGGTGTGGGTGACGGTGCTATCCGGGGAAGGGCACCTTCCGAGAGCAGCCAGCCGGCTCTGGGCGACGCTCTGAGATGCAAGCGCAGGGTGGTGGACAGAGCAGAGCAGGAGGCCACACCTGAGCCCATGATGAGGATGCCACCCTCGGGCATTTCTTAAGAAATAATAGGGACCAAAAGAACTCGTAAATAGGTGCACGGAATTTGCAAGACCTAAGAGGGAGAAATCTCTAGAAAGGGCAGGAGAACAGGGGACAGTGGGGGATGCAGGATTCATGAAGGCAGAGGGGGCTGGCATCCGAGGGAGCGTTCTTGGCCCCGGGAAGGAAAGGGACCAGTCGTTGGTAATGTTCACGTGAATATTCAGCCCAACCTCAGATCACGGTGACAACTCTCCACAGCCTCCCGAGAAGTGCCCCCAAAGCACATGTATCCCTGGAAATGTCATCTGTGCAGGCTACGTGGCACAGGGAGTTTGAGCAGAGAAGCTCACAAAGGGGTGGCCTGGCCGCCCTTGGTCCTCCCGATCCAGAGCCTCTGTTTCTGCAAAGGGCCATGTAGGACTCTTAAGCCCTCACAGAAGGAAATAATTCATTTCCGACCCCGGGGCACGCAGAGTAATATCAGAGCCTGCCAGCCATGACCTAGAGCCCAGCGCTAGCATTCGTCTCAACCGGAACACGCCAAGGCTCCGGCGCAAACAAGCCTCCTCCCCGAAGAATGAATTATGCACTGGCTTTCAAGTCACATGTCAAGAAAATAAAATCAGAATTAATGTGCACGGAAGGACTTATTTTCACAAACAGGGTCCTCCGTGTTGGCCCAGGCAAATGTTAAAAAGGCAAGAGGATTCTTATTTACTGGGTAGTTTGGATAAAATCTGAATTTGATTATTTTTCTGCTCCTCATGCATTATAAAAATGGATAACGTTAAGAAAAAATAGCCTCTGTAAAGATGCATCTTTAATCTACCCTCACCACCACTGAAATAAGTATAAACGTTCTGCTGTTTTCATTAAAAATGCCATAGTTCATCATCGTGCTCACAGCCTGGTTACAAAATGCCTATTTCTTAAAAGACTTTTGGTTCTCGGTGTGAAGGAGAAGTCAACATGCTCAAGAACAAGGGCTCTTCTGGTCTGGGCTCTCACGGTGGGCACGAGGGGCTGTTGGGGACCGCAGGGAGGGTGTGCGGATGCCAAGGCCAGAGCCGGTGGGCCCTGCTTCCCTCCACGTCCCAGTGGAGAGACACACACGTGTTCCCAGCCCGCGCCCCTACCTTGACAGAGCGGCAGGTTGTCCCACGTCCCGTCATCACGGCACAGAGAAACCATGTTGTACAGATCAGGGTAGCGGATCTTGAATCCCTCGTGACAGGTGACGATCAGCTTGTCTCCGTGTCTGTATGTCCTGTTATGAATCTCAGCATCGTCGATTTGAGGGATACGGCAATCTGCAAAGGTGTAAAATGGACACGTTATTTTTTTAAATTTCAGCCTGTTGTGCTTCCCAGCTTGGCACAAAGCTCTTCTTTTCGGACCTGGCCTCAGGCTTCCCTGTGATAAAACGCCCTCGCACACGGACTGCTAGCCCCTGGTCTGGAGGGGACTGAGGACAAGATGTCCCAATCCAGCCATGAAAGGAGCTTCACCTCCAGCCTGGAACCCTTCACACCTCACAGTGGAGCCTCAGGCGATTTTGGAACTAAGAGAGGAAGGACAGAGCTAGGGGCTCACAATGACCTGCTAAGTGGTCCCACCCAGCCTACCGCCTCTGCCTTGGGGCAGAAGAAAAAAAAAGGCCTTGCAGAACAGTGGGGACAAGCTGGGGCCACACCGGCCGGCACCTCCCTCCTACCGGATCTGCTCCACGCGGGTAATAACATGGAAGCACATGCAACCACCAACACCACACAGCCCCCCACAGGTAGGTGACCTGCTTCTTGGAAGCAGGTGGGAGCAGAATACAGACTCGGAAAGGGTCTGTAGCCCAGCATCAGGGGCGCAGGAACAGGAAGTCCACACAGAACGTGATTGAGAGATAAAATACAGTGGATAAATTATAACCCTCCACTTCGAACATGGTCTCCTCCCAATTCCGCGTGTGTCCCCACATAACCTTGTGCAGCCATCCCCGGAGGCGTACAGAGGGGTTGCGCTCCAAGCTTCGCAAGTTTTAAAAATGAAGCAAAATCCAAGCACAGCATTTCGACAATCACAGAAACTTTCTCCAAGAGTATCTCAATGCTGTAAGACTGGGTTTCTCAGCCACTCCCGAAAGCCTTCTGAATCAGCCATATGGTTGGAATGGTGGGAGACTTGACCATGAACTGCTGGCTCTGAGGCCTGAGCCCAGGAGTCCTGAGGCTGCGGAGGGAAGGGACCCAAGCAGCCCATGGCCGGGAACACAGGTGGGTTTAAAAAGCACATCCCAGGAGTTTTGATGTAGGGTTGGGGCTGGGTTTACAGGGACCAATGAAGAATCTGACAACAGACTCTAGAAAACAGGATGACCTCTTCGCGGGGTCAAAGTCAAAGCTTGGGCGTGGCATCTGCCTTCATCTCCAGATTAGCTGGAGAGCAGGGACTGCACCCCTGCATTCTCCCACATGCCCTTGGAACTCCGGGACTCCACACGTGGCTGGCAAAGAAATGTCGAGGAAGTGCGGCCATGGAGCCCCGGGACAACCCCATCAACCCTCTGTCTGCAAATTTCAGCAGGAAGCGTCCTTGATGGAAAACTGTTGTGGTTCTAGTTCGACCTCTTATTTTTGAGTTTCAAACTGTGGAAAGGGGTTTCCAACCTCTCACGTTTAACCAAAAATTTTTCTACCAGAATAGACAAATTCCCCCAAAGTCAATGCCAGAATGATCCTGACTGGAGTCACAAGGCAAGTGACAACTTGGCACCACTGCTGCCTTCTTAATGGAAACGGGAAATCACGTTTCTCAGTAGTGCTAACGCAGGCATTACTCAGAGCAAATAAAAACACCTTTATCCAGGCGCCCCTCTGTAAAACCCCAGCTGCCAACTAACCCCATGTTGCTGATTTACGCGACAAAGCCACCGTTCCCCTGACTGGCTTCCGACTTCTCCGGGAGCTGACCCAGGTCCTTAGCAGGCAGCCAGCGTCAGTGAGTAAAGCCAGTGGACAGAAGGGACACTGCGGCCCGTGAGTGTGTGGTCACTGGCTGTGCAGAAGCAGCAGTCACTCACACAGAGTGCCCTGAACTCCTGACCAGATGCCTCTGTCCACAGCCAGGAGCTGGGGGCCACCACGGGGCACATGGCCCAAGGATCCCAGGGCACTACGGCCTCCCAAGTTCTGCTCATGATGGAGTCACCATGGGGACTGGCTGCTATGGAACAGAGACTCGCACTGACCAGGGAGCTGGGAGCAGGCACCGGAGCTATGGCCAGGAGGCCAGGAGGGCTGTGGCCCAGATAAAGGACAGAACAAAACAGACCAGCAGTAGCTTCACAGAAGTCGGCCCCCCAAAGCTGAGCTATGATCCTACCCTTGGCGTCTGGCGCCTGAGCCCCCCACCAGAGGAGGGGAGATAGGAAGACGAGCCTGGCCCAGCCAGGCCATCCTTAGCCGGACGTGACTATGCACTTCATGTCTATGGAAACAGAGAAGCCAGGATCTTTAGTGCCCCAAAACAAATACATATAATCTTCATCAGTTCTGAAGTTTCAAACAGAAATAAGAGAAATTTCCTACAGTATGAGTGCATCCCGTCAGCCAGAAGAATGTTTAAAAGCCGCTCCAAAAATGCCATTACCAAGGATGACAGATAAAGCTCCATCGGTATCTGACTCTGGCAGGAGTGGGGATGTGATCAAACCCGACACAGACAGACACAAACGGGCACTTTGGGGATACAGCTGAGAGGGTGCAAAGCTTCCACTTTGAGACATCCTTTCTCCCCAGACCACTGCATCGCTGCATCTGAGTCCTGCTCGTGTAATAGGGGATTTAATAGAAACAAGTCAAAGAGGGGATATTAAGGTGATATTACACAGTTATACCTAAGAACAAATTATTCAATGACATTAGTTAGCATAGAGCAGAGTCCTAAGGAGCAGAAAAGGCAAAGTTCTAAGAATACATACCACGACCAATATTTACTGGCCTTTTTAAATGCCAGTTATATGTGAACATGAACCTGATTCCTTCAAGTGCCAACTCTGACACCCATTCTCCCTAAAAAGTGTTTCCAGGAACATAACTACGTAATCGACCCTGGAGACACAGCATTCATATCCACACAGGAAAGGTGCTGGAAGCCTCGCTGTAAAGGATGGTGTTGGGTTTTGTTTACCCCTGCATTTATAACACCCGGTATTCATCCATCCAACCATCCATCTGTCCACTGGTGACTCGCTGAGCACCCAGCTGCAAGCGCTGGGCACGGAGAGTTAGGAATCCTACCCTCGCTGCATGGAGAAGGCCGCTAACAAGTTAGTAAATCTGCGAGGTAGAGACTAACATGCAGTGATTGCTGCTCGCATGAGGAGGAACAGGTGCTGAGGTCACAGGGACCTACCAGGGGCCCCTGGAATCTGGGTGCATGGGACAGGCACCCTGAGGAGATAATGTTTATGATGCAGGGCCACATGGCAAGGTGGCCTTATCGAGCAGATCTGGGAGAAGACAGCTTTAGGCAGAGGGAGAGTAAGTGCAAAAGCCAGGAGAACACGAGTGTCCTTAAAATCACACAGGAGGAGGGGACGCCTGGGTGGCTCAGTGGGTTAAGCCGCTGCCTTCGGCTCAGGTCATGATCTCAGGGTCCTAGGATGGATTCCCGCATCGGGCTCTGCTCAGCGGGGAGCCTGCTTCCTTCTCTCTCTCTCTGCCTGCCTGCCTCTCCATCTACTTGTGATTTCTCTCTGTCAAATAAATAAATAAAAAATCTTTAAAAAAAAAAAAACACACACACAGGAGGGGGACACCTGGCTGGCTCAGTCCCAGGGTCCTGGGATCAAGTCCCGCATCGGGCTCCTGGCTCAGTACAGTGTCTAATTCTCCCTCTGCTCCTGCACGCTCTCTCTCTGACATATAAATAATAAATAAAATCTTTTAAACACACAGACACACACAGGAGGGTCCATGTGTCTGAGACACAGTGAGCAAGGGGAGATGAAGGCCTTCTAACTTGGGGCATACTTCATTAGGTAGTTAGGACAGGACTGGCAAGAGGTTGTCTTTTAGATAAGCTCTCTGTTTCCCAGGATGATAAAACAATAGAAGGCCTTTGTCTCCAGGCAATATTCGCGGAGCCTGCGTGTTCTACTATTGCTGATATGTTCCTGAGCCTGTCTGGGTTTTAAATGCTGAGTATCTTGGGCCAAAGGATTTATCAGGGAAGTTGATCTACAAAACCAAATAAACTTTTCATTACTGAAACCTTATGGAAACCACAGCCTGCATGGGCTGCGCATAGCAGAAAATATTCATTTATTTCTAAAATCCTTTTCAAAATTTGTTTTGATTTTTCAAGAGAAAGCTTGTGTAACCTGCAAGGCTGCAAAGTTAAAGAGGAAAAACCACATGCCTGTCTCAATAAATATAGAGAAGCATCTGTATCAAGGGACACAGACTCCTACCTGCAACACAGGGAGCCACCTTCCCTACACAGCATCCACCCGAGGCCCATAGCACCCGTTCTGAATGGTGACGCTGACCATTATTAATTGAAGGATACTTGACCAACCATGCCCTCTTGCTATTAGGCATAACCACGGTGATTCCATATTTCAGAACTTCCGACAGTGCCGCCAGGGGTGTCCCCGTCTGTCCCCACACACCATGGTCACAGTACCACAGACAGTACTCCCGGGCGCATGTTCCTTCCTGCGACCCACCTCACAGCTGGAGCTCTCTCAGCCCTGCTCAGCCACCACTCCCATGTTCGTTCCAACGCTTCTCTTACTTGTTCATTTGTTTTGTTGTTGAGATTCCACCTGTCACACACACACCTGTCCTTCTCTGTGTGATTTAGTTCACTTTACTTCTTTGTTTTAATTTTGACTCTTTTAGAAAAAGACCTCAAAAATAAAAGCAGAGACCACGCATGCTCTCAGCTTGGGGAAGCCTTTGCCTATGCTCAGTGACAGTCGAGTTCGGTGCTTCGAAGACTTCCATAAACACGGTCTATGCTAATTCCGAAAAACAGTGAGCTGTCAAGGTCAGGAAAGCTCCATCCACACCCACGGTCAGGGGTGGTGGGGAGAGACGGAGCCCTTGCCCGCACCGGCACTGCCTCCCTTGCGTCAGCCCAACCTGCCGCGGAGACAGTCAGCCCCCTGCCCGCCGCCAGGTAACCTCTGAGCAGTGTTCTAAACTCACACACACCCACGCAGCATGAACCACACAGAGCAGACACCGCCACGCTTGCCAGAGGTAGGCAGATACCGCGCCATGACGAGAGACCATAGGGTAACTGCTGGAAACAAATGCCCACTGTGCCGCCCTGTCTCCCTATCAAAACCCGCCTGGAACAGACGCGACAGTGACTGAGTGGATCTCCCGAGTACCACACGTTCCTGCCTCCACGGGCAAGTCTGAGCAGCACGTACTCTGCTTTCTCAGGCGCCGGGGCTGGGAGTGCGCGGCTGGCTAGGGACGCAGCAGTGAGCACCCCTGGTGTGACCTGAGCTGCTCTCCTGCCTCGACAGAAACCAGGACCTGGGTCGTCATTGAGGTTGAGGAGGGACACGGTGACTTGTGACACCGAGCCTCCTTTGCGCCCGGCCTGGCCACAATGCTCTCCCGCCAGCATGTGGGGTGGGCCCCTGGGCTGACGCGGCTGGTCCCCACAGCCCCACGAGCAGCCTCCACGGACGAGGGGGGCACTTTACCTTCTTGTGCACAGAAGGGCTTATCACTGGGGATCCAGCCGAGGGTTCCATTGAGATGTCTCACACACAGCCTCTTTGTAGGGCCCTGGAGCGTGAACCCGTCTTGGCAGTGAAACTGGGTGACAGACCTTTCAAGGAAAAGCCCTCCACCGGGTGTCCTGAAGCCATTCTCAGGGACACCGGAAGGTCATCGAACCCTACATTGACAGAGAGAAGAAAAGGAGCCTCTAAATATGTGCTTCCGAGGCTGGGAGCCTTCCTGCATCCGTGACGGACACTGTCACACACCGCCAACACCTAGCCACTCCAATCAGCCCAGAATGTCCGCATTCTGCCGTGTGCCACACTGGCTTCTTGCTTAGAACAGCGCCCGGAGCGTCCTCCATCCCCCGGCCGACCACAGCCCTTCATGGAGGCTCGGGGAGGAGCAGGGGAGAAGGAAGCCACACAGGGAACGACGCCGTGCAAGACGCTGCAGGGGGGTGAGGCGGGAGGGTCAGGGAGGAGGCATGGACTCTGAGCCACCCAGCAGGCCAGACGACATTTCAGGGATAGAACCAAGGATGTAGGACTGGCAGGGCTGGCATTCTCACAGGACAGGCCTGAGCCACCAACACTCGTCTCCTCCCCGGCCCTCAGCCTGGCCCCTCCCGCCAGGCCTCCTCCGGACTTCCCGAGGATCTGGGTACCTTCCAAACCTCCCAGCCACCCATTCTGTGCTCCAACTAGAGCTCAACCGCCACGGGTGCTGAGCTGGGAGCCCTCCAAGGACGAGTCACCTGTTCATCTTTGTGACTCTTTTGCAACTCTTCCCCTGGAAACCGTGAGAATGCTTCCCCGTTTCAAGAAGTATCCAGAGATGAATACAAAGTCAGCTGTGTCACAGCATCTAAGTAAATGCAGCAAAAGTAAATCTTAATAGCATAATTTAGACTTGATTAAAATGCATAAAGACCACAGATGTGGAAGTCGACGCTCTCTCCATCTGATGCCAAAACTGATATTTTCCCCCTCTTGATTAATTCGCTTGGATTACCCAATTATTCCAAAACCCTCTCACTCGGTTTCAGCTCCTACAAAACCGATAACAGTGCTAATGCCTAACATGCTTTCCACTCCAGTTTCAATACTGCTCCATAAATGTGCGACCAACACGACAGAATTACTCCAGACTGCATCCCAACATGGAGGAAAAGAACAGGCCTTCCTATAGAAAACCACCCATCAGAATAACCCGAGGGCCTCGTCTATCAACCAGAGATGGGGCACTCACACCTCATCACTGACATAAACCTCGGGGTTATTAGCTGACGGCATCCCACAAACACGTGGATAAATTACAAAGCTGATTAGTAAGTTGAAAATGGCAGGGGGGGGGGGGGCGCCTGGATGGCCGTTGGTTAAATGTCTGCCTTGGGCTCAGGTCATGATCCTGGTGTCCTGGGATTGAGTCCCACGTCAGGCTCCCTGCTCCACGGGGAGCCTGGCTCTCCCTCTGCCTGCCCCTCCCTGTGCTCGTGCGTGTGCGTGCTCTCTCTCTGATAAATAAAATCTTTAAAAATATTTTGAAAACTACAAAATAATATGTATGTATGTATCAGCTGAAGCTTTTTAACTACACACAATTTACAGAATGTTCTTGCTGGAAGGAATCTTAAAATTCACCCAAAATAATTTCCCTCATTTTATAGCTGAGAAATCTGAGACCAAAAAGTTTAACGGAGTGTGCAGACTCACGCAGCTCTGAATGAGGGGGCCCAGGTCTGCATCTGATCGGGGAGGCCACGGTGCGGCACCCCCAACAATGGGCACCCTGACCAATGAATCTGTACCTCCGGCCACTGCCAAAACTGACCTCCAACACACACATAGGGGTCAAGGCGTTGAATAGAAGGCTCTCCTCTGGGTTAGGATGACAACATGAATTCGTTCCAACAAACTCGCATAGTCTGCCACTCTGTCATTCTTTTCTGACCGTAAGATGCAGGCACATGACCCTTCTGATGCTCTGTCCCTCCATCAGCCACCTCCAAGCATGAAGGGCAAGGCCGGCCTTAAACAGCTTCCTGCCACAGGTCAACAGGGCTGCAGGGTAAAACGAAAACAAGGAGGTGGCAGGGTACACACGCCCTCACTGTCCCACAGGTCCCCACACCCGCGTGTGGACCACTCCTTCCTTTTGCACCTTGCCCTATGCTGTCTACCCTTCCCCAGCTGCCTCTGTCCCAGGGACAGCCGTGGGAACAGGGGCATGTAGGGGCCAGGGAAGCAGGACTGGCATCATGATCAGCTTTGGGGGATGCAGCCTGAGCCCTCCAGGAGGAGCCAGGCCTATGACACGGGCCTGGGCAACCCCAGAAGGCAACGTGGCAGCCGCCAAGGATGGACAACCCAGGGTTCTCCCTGCCAGCACCACGGGAAGCCCAGGTGGCTGCCTGGCCCAAGGACCATGGAACGACTGTGGAAGGAGCACCCCAGCCAGGCAGTGAGTGGCTCTGAGGATGTCACATTTAATCTAGAAAAATGCAGGAATCTGCCACATCTGGGCCCTCTGTCTCCCCGCAGAGCCTCATCCCCAGTACAGACGTCTGGCGCAAGAGAGAAGGAGCCGACCCCCACGGCGGCTACTCCAAGATACACCAGACTCAGGTGAAAGGCATCCCCGAGCACAAGAGGTACCCAACCAGTAACTGGTGTTTGCGTCTGAGCCCAACAGACCTTTGACAGGCAGGCTTTTCTGATCTTATTTGTCCTTCATGAAACACAGGAAATCGGGGTTCCCCGTGTGATCTTTCTCATCACACCCCCAACGTCTGGCCGCCGAGTTCTAAACCCATCCACACAAGAGCTCCAGCACCAGGAGTGCCTGAAAGGGAGGGGAGGGCCTCCCTCGGGGCCTGGTGGTGGAGAGACGGAGGGGAACGTCCCGGGTGCATGCAGGAAAAGGCTGTGTCCCACTTCAGGGAGTCCTGGGGTCCTGCAAGGCTCCCCCATCTCTGGGGGCGGGCAGGCCCTGGGTTGGTGCCGTTCCGCAAATGGGGAGGGCAGCAATTCAGATCCGACCTCAGCGGCACCCCGCAACTGTTCCTTCAGCACGGCTGGCCAGCTGTGATGCTCCGGCCTCGCTACAGCAAGCCAGTGTGCTCCCTATCACCCTCCTCCCGGGAACCCTCACATGCCTGCCTGCCCCACAGCACTTCCCCAGGAGCCCCCACACAGCAGGCCCCCAAACCTCCAGCG
This sequence comes from Mustela nivalis, assembly GCF_964662115.1. NCBI lineage: Eukaryota > Metazoa > Chordata > Mammalia > Carnivora > Mustelidae > Mustela > Mustela nivalis. The sequence goes on from NW_028135804.1 coordinate 293,831, forward strand.
TCGCTAGTGATCCATTCACACCACGCAAGGCTCTCAAGATCTTCTGATCATTAAATGTGGGTGATTATGAGACAATTCCCTGCATAGTTAATTTAAAAAACCACAAAATAGCATACACATCATGATCCTTGTTTTTAACATACAAAAAGCACACGTGTGTGTGGAGAAAGACAGATGCCCCAATAGGACCTGTGTTATTTGGGATTCAGGACTGATGAGCAACTTTTATAGTCTTCTTTATGCATTTCTGTGTTTTCCAAATTCTCTATGATGAACGCTTATAATCAAGAAGCCCACATTATGTTTTAATGAACCCTGGTGGGAAGGGAGTATCGGACTGGGGCGGGTAAGAGCCGGCCCAAGGGGATCTTGGCAAAGTCACTGTCTCAGAGATGGACAGAGTGAAATGGGCTCTCCCGAGGCAGCACATACGAGGACAGGCTCTGTATTGGCGGGTAGTAAATCTACCCAGGTGCCTGCAGACCACATACCTCCCTCGAGTGGTATCCCTAAATCATCTCCCCACTGGGGGAGTGGTGCTGACTCAGCTCCCCGGGCCCCCGCAGGTTTATAGGGAGCGTCCCCCGGCCACGGGCACTGAGATGCCATGGGCGTGATTGACAGGTCTCATTCCGGTATGGGGTCCTGCACGCTGAAAACCGATGGCCGCAGGCGGGGCAGGCACTGGGAGACCACGAGAGCAAAACAGATGGATGCCGGGGATAAAAGTGCTGTCTGGCCGACATCGAGAATAAACCGTTACATCCTATCCGAATTACTAAATTTCTGAAACTGTGTTATAAATATGCTGTCAGTGGGCTTAGCTGGGGAAGAAAGGAGACGGAGAAGAAACCGGGCTAATGGAACACCACCCCTTCCCAAAACAAACATCAATCTCTCTGATCTCAGCAACACACTACCTTGGAGGATGAAGGGAAATGCTACACATGATGCAGGCTGTTCTGCTCAGCCTGGGGTTGCTAATGAGCAGCTTTGCTTTCAAAAAAATCACACTCACTAAAGGGCATCGAAAGACACCCCGTTCATCACAGATTTCCACCCTCACCCACAGCGTGAAATGTTGCCTTACTGTATTACCGCAGGGATGGTGGGGGTTTGTGAACAGTCCGGGTGGGAACACAGTAATTTCAGATGAACGCAAAGGGGGAAAAAATGCAGCAGGTGTTTGTTGACTCAGAAAGAGCTCGGGGTTTGTTATTATTTTTCTTGCAAAATTTTATAAGCTCCCCAAACCTCTACGATACAGAAGCGAACTAGGCTTTCCTTCCTAGTGCCAAGATGCAGTCCATACTGTTGTCATAGGCCAGACCCCAGAACAAAGTGGGAGGAACTGCACTGAGGATGGGGGTGAACCTAAGGCTTGCACTGTTCCTCAGTGACCGTTGCTAAAACAGCAGCATCTGGGGTCTGGGATTCCGCATCTGGCTAATCTTCCCCCGGCTCACATCACCTGCTCCTTCCACCTCCTTGCTAGTATTCCAAAGACAAGCTGCAGGTGCTTCCCCTACCTGAACGGCGTTATTAATTAGAGCTACCAGGCTGAGCAGGCATCCCGTGCTTCATGAACATGGTGACTGGTTCGGGTTGGGAATGCCAGTGCTCAGAATATTTCACTCTGGCCAACCCGAAAACACAGCAGGACTATGCTTACATTTCAGGGTTCTTGGGCGCTACAGGCCCCAAAAGCCCTAGCTGGAGCTGCCTGCAAATGAGGTCATCATGATCTCAAAGTTGGAGAGGAAGAAAATGAAGCAGCTGCTGTTTAATTTGTTTATGGAGCCTACAATTGGTCTCATTAGCTGGCAAATAGGACAGGCTGGGCAGGAAAGAAGCTCTGGCCTCAAGTCTGCATGCGGAAAACCAATCCACATGCAATCACTCATGGGGCTTAGGGTTGGTGTACCCAGTGGCAGCTACCTGTTCTAGCACCTCAGGGACACGTCTCCTTCAGCAAATTGCATCAGCTTCCAGAGCCTTGTTACTATCTGTAAAAAAGAGAGATCTGGAATTACCTTGCCTGTCTTGAACCTCTGGGGGTGGCAAGGGGAGCAAAGACCCCTAACTTCTCTGAAAACTCTGAAAGGCTATCCGAATGTAATTTGAGAAGGACCTGGACTGGTAAACTGAGGTCCCAGAGCAGTACGGCTAGATGCCTGGGCCCCCAATCACCCTGGTCTGCTCCCCATGTCCCCGGTCCCCGTGTCCCCAGGCGGCTGGAGAGAGGCGGGATGACAGTGTTTCCAGGATCACTGCAACTCAGAAGCACGGTATGTTACCCAGAGGCAGGCGGTGGTAGCCTGCTGACGAGGTCGAGGACCGCGGGGCCGGCCGGCGGGGGACGGGAGGATCTAGCTGAGATGGGGGCAGGCTGAGGTCTGGAAGGAGGAAAGCCCAGGCGACAGTGGCAGTGGGTGGGGGCAAGAAAGAATCTGCCTGTCCCGCCCCCCCACCCCACCCCCACCGCTATTCCTCCAGATCCCCTGAGTAGCACGTCTCTTTCTTACCCATGGTGGCCCTCAAACAGCGCCCACAAGCCGGATGACTCAGGTTGGAGATGGGCCACGGCAGAAACACCAGTCACGTGACCAGGGGTTGGTGCTTCAGTGAACCAAGCCGGCCCTCGGTGGAGGAGGGGGTGTTACAGCTGCAGCTCACCCATGTGGTCCGTGACGCAATCAACCGTTCGGAGGAGAAGCTCCCTGCCACCTCAGAGGCCCATGCGCACACTCGAGGGCACTTCCCTGCCGGGATGCATGCGGACACCCGGAAGATGAGGCTCCCGAGGACATGCGCTCCGCATCTGGGACTCTCCCTGCCATCACCCTGCCTGTGTGCTATCTAACTGACCTGTACTTACCATCAGCTGTAATCCCATCAGCTCCCCCGGGAGCCGCGGTCGTTACGGAACCTGAGGAGTGGGGGACTCCCAAACCCACAGCCAGCCTGTCAGGGCACGGACCTGGCGGCCCCCCATCGCGGGTGGCCCAGGTTTGGGGTAGGAGGACGGATAGGCGAACTGGACGGCAAACCCTGGGACCGAGCTGTTGCTCCATCGCTCCACCCTGTGACAATGAGGTCACTAACCTTCCTCTGCCCAAAGCTCAGTCTCCACATGGAGGACCACACGGAGCCACGAGGGAGGAGCAGAGTGTCCCCCTGGAACCTGGGTGGGTATTCAACAGACAGCCGCTCCACGCTGGGTAGAAACTGCCGGGCAGACATCTACATGTGGGGAGGTGCTACAGAACCTTACAGCAAGTCTTTCCCCAGGGGCTTATCAAGATCCCCCTCAGACGGACAGCAAGGCCCAGGCAGGGGGCTATGGGACCACCACTCATCTCATGTCTTCTGTGTTGGGGGTGACAGGTAAGACTCATTTGGAAAAAGTGTCTGATGCTGTATGTAGGTGTGTCTTAGAAAACAGATGTGTGTGCCAGCTCCCCAGCTCCTATGGACCCAAGAGTTCGGGTGGGAGGTCCAAGCCTGGAGAGGGATAGGCTGCTCACCAGAAGTCAGTTCTGGGTCTGAATGCAGGGCTGTGCAGCCTGGGGCCCCTCCCCACACAACCCCCCCCCCCAGGCCTTGAACCCTGGCACAGGGCTGGGCTCAGAGGGCAATTCAGCCACTTTGTCAGGACAGGTGGTTCCCTCTTCACCCTGAAGCTGTTCATCTTTCTGGAGGAGGAGGAGGGCCTCCATTGTCTCCCTGGGGGGAGGGATGAAGACAGTGGCCTGGAGGGGGCTGTTTTTGCAGAGGTGGGAAAGCTGTGGGAGGGGTGTTGGTCTGGATTTATGCTTTCCCCAAAACCCCAACTTTGGGCCTGCTTCCTCTTTCCTGTTCTCTGCAGCACCTGGTACCCTCGAATTTAGGTTGGGCTGAAGAGTGAAGAAGGTGTGAGCAAAGCACATGCCATGGGGGATGGCTCACCCCAAGGCCCAGGCCTCTAGCACCTTGGTCTGATTGCTCCTGCAGGTGTTCCTGCCCCTCGCCTGCCGCAGCTTCTGCAAGCCCTCACGCTGCTCTTCGTGGCTCAGCCAACTCCTCAGTCCACCCTCTGCTTTTAAAAAACTTAGAGACTGTTTCTGCATGGTCACTTCTCTTGTTTTCAAGTGTTGTTGGGGATTTGTGTGTTTTCTTATTCCTTAATTCTCATTTTAGTAGAGTTTTGGGAAAGGAAAAAAAAAAAAAACTCTCCACGTGTTAAATCTGTCGGGTTTAGCAAAAAGCCCTAATTTCATTTTATCTTCTTGCAGAGTTATTTTTTTCTTGCATGGATGATAGTACAAGACATGTTCTGAGTGGTTTATGTGTGCAATCCCGCTGAATCCTCACACTCAACCTGGCAGGAGGTGCTGGTACTGTGGCCAACAGTTCTGCAGACACAAACTGCCACAACTGGTGACGAGCGGCATTTCTGGGTCCTCCCACAGCAACTTCGCATCACGGAGCATTGCAGAATAACTCAGACCAGTGCCCAAGAAGCGAATGCTCAACTCTCGGATCCAAACTACAGCCTTAAAAACAACTCCGGACCTCTGGCTGATGGACAGATACTAAGAAACCATGTGGGTTCAATGGGCCAGGAAGGCTGATGTTCAAGAACGCAGATGCCTGGAAGTTGTTATAGGGGCCAGCAGCAGGTGACATGTGATTTTTGCAAGACCTCACCAAGGTCATTTAATCCCGGTGGCGCTTGCTGGAATCCAGGTAGTATGTGTGAATATAGATGTGTCTTTTACATACATACTGTACCATTTCCTGCAGGAACATGGGTCTGTCATCAGGAATACAACAGGCTGTGCTGAGGGAGCCCAGGATTTCACGAGCCACATCCGATGTATCTTATGGCTGCTTGTAGCGTCCCCAACAAGCCCCCGCCCCCCCCCCCACAGCTGCCTGCCTCCCATCGTACCCGGCACCTGACCAGGAGGAGCCATGCTCAGAGACAGGGGAACCTGTCCCTCCATCACCAAGACTCATTTCTCTGCAGCGACCAGGCTGGGATTTCATGAAGCAAGATGCAAGCGGGCAACAGCCAGTAGGGTACAGGAGGTGGACAGCCCCTTGGGGGCTCATGAAGTGTGCTCTGGCTGCCTCATCCGAGACTTTACCACTGTCTTCAGTACACCCTGGACGGTGTCCTTCAGTGTGTGTGGGCGGTGATCTCTCTGGGAAGATGGGGAGGGCACACGCGCTCCCAGCTGGGACAGGGCATCTCAGGATCCTTGCCGGAGCCTGTTGCGGAAGCAGATGGCATCTTCCCAGCACGGCTGGGGGAGGCGCACACAGTCCTGTGAGTGGTGGCCCCGTGCAGCTTGAGCCAGCCAGGCAAGCTGTGTTAGCTCAGCCCCGAGAACCTCATCTCTGCCTTGCGCCAACCAACAGGGCCTCGGAAGTCAGCAAGGGCTTCGGGGCAGCCAGTGTGGATGACTGCCATCCCCAGGCCACGTTGCTCTTGCTCGGCCCCAGCCATGGAGTACGCAGGTTCACCTGTGGTTTTACAGCAAAGGACAGAGCGTGGCTGGTACACAAGATTGCAAAGAATAAAGAAAAAACTGAAAACTTGTGTTTGGGGCCCAGGGGACGATTACACAGGCAGGAGCAGGTCTCCTCGTGGCACTGGGAAGCCCCCTGTAGGGTCCAGAGCTAGAGCTGAGTGCTTGCTACTGTTTCCCGTCAGGGGTGGGTAGTACAGGCTCCTCTGAGTGGCTGGGATCCAAGACAAGCATGACCACGGTGTTGGTATTGGAACAGGTGGCCTGAGGGAGGGGCTGTCTCAGGGGACCTGCTGCATGGGATGCATGCGCCTTTGTTTCTCATGGTGCCTAGTCTGGGAGGGAGTGAAAGGCAGACACTCCAACACATGGCGTCATCCGTGATGCTCCCTTTGCTGTCAGAGAACCTACCGCATTTTCTCCCTGGTTGTGCTTTTTGAATGTCTTTGTTTAAAATTAAAATTTGATGAGAACTGGCAGCACCTATGGAAAGAATGAAGACACTTGGGAGCACTTGGAAGGCACGTTAAGCAGGTGTGAGAGGGCAGGCCTGCAGAGTTTCCCGTCGGAAAACTTTCAGCTCCTAAACATGAAGGGAGAACAGTGATCTGTGGCTGGTGCTTCAGGCAGAGATCTAGCCACTCAAGTTTTGGAATGCCCGTGGCTTTCCCACTGCGGGTACACTTTTACTCTGGTGGTCCTAGAGAAACCACACAACCTCCCAGCTGGGAGTGTGCTTGAGTCGAGCAGGCACAATAACAAGGCAGGTGTGGGTAGCTTTTCCAAAGAAAGACGGAAAGAGAGTTGTAGTGGCTGCAGAGAGGAGGAGTCCCTCTTCTCTGCCTTTTGTCCATCTGTCTATCCATCTATGCCCATCTTTCCATTTTTCCATCGACAACCCATCCATAGTCCACCACCGACCATCCATCTGTCTGTCCATTTGTCTATGCCCATCTTTCCATCTATGCCCTTCTTTCCATCATTCCATCGACCATCCATCTATCCACCCGTCCATCTGCCTACCGACCATCCTTCAACCATCCGTCCATCATCTCTTCACTGACCATCCCTCTGTCTATGCCATCCATCTTTCTGCCCGTCCACCGATCATCCATGCATCTGTCCATCCACCATCCATCCATAATCCATCCACTGACCATCATCCATCTATGCCCGACCATCCATCCACCATCCATTCACCCACTGACCATCCGTCCATAATCCATGCACTGACCATCCATCTGTCCCATCAGCTGTGCATCCATCCATCCATCCATACCAGTCTGTCCACCCATCTGTCCATCCACGACATCCATCCATCCATCACTAAGTCTGCTTCTGCTGGGCCCTTTCTGGCATAAAAGGCCTGAGGAGTGAACCCAGGGGAGCCTGAGGGGCGTGGGGCAGGGGCATGCATGGAACATAAGGCTGCAGGGCACAGAAAGCAAAAAGGGGAGAGATGCTGCCCCAGGAAAAGGTGATTTCTCGCAAAGGTGTTTCTGGTTTCTTGGAATGAGACTATAAATCACCAAGTCAGAACAGATAACCCATGGTTTTTCGTATGAGACTAAGAGAGCTGGGGGTAGAGTTTGCTGATAACCCCAAATTCTGTTTCCATGTGTTCCAGCCTGCCCCCGATCAAAACAGAAAGTTGGGCCTAACCCCCTTCTGCCCCCATACCCATGGGTAAGGCTCCAAATGGAAGTGAAATTCGCCCCAGACAGGGTGGTGGGCTGAACGTACATAGGAGGCATCCACAGAGGGAGACCCGAGAGCCAGGGCATGAGCCAAAGGTCACAGCTGAACTCAGCACCCAGCTCCTGCTTTCCTGGCACAACCCAGGTACACAGGGATTTGGAGACCCCGAGCTTGGAGCGTGTACTCATGCTCATGAGACCAAAGCCAAAATCCACAGAGGACTGGAACAGCAGACCCCTCTATGGCCAGGACATGCCGCGTTCTGACCGAATGGCGGAATGGTGGTGCAGTCGCAGGAGTCAGCGGGTCGACCAGCCAGGGCAATGGGGCGGGCACCAGAGGGTTAGCTGCTGGCGCAAGCTCAGTGGCACAGAATAAGTCGGGTTCGCACCAGGAACCAGGGCACGAGGAAAGGGTGGGGACTTGGCCCACGGGTGCCGAGTGGTGGGCAGCAGCAGCACTGAGCCCTTCTCTGACTCGCGCCCTGCCTCTGACGGCGGTGGTTAGCCAAAGCGAAAACACACAGGTCCACGCCAAGCAGAGGAGTCCCTGGCGTGTCCCCCCGCGGTTGACGGACTATTTAGGAACAGAGTGGGTGAATTCTCTCAGAAGGACTCCCAGCTGCGCCCTGAGCACTGAGAGGCTAGCTCAGGAGGGCTGGTGGTGGTTGTGGTCCTGACTCTGCCACATCCCTGTGACCACACACAAGTCATGGGACATCAAGATCACCGTGCCTCATCCCTACAGCACAGGACATGCGGGCACGAAGGAAGGACGAAGTGCAATGCTGGGCCCAAGAGCCCTCATAAATCCAAAGTCCAACAACCGGGGCGCGGCGGTGGGGAGGTCTTGTAAGAGTCATTGGGCTGCCGTTGTCACATCCAGGAGCAGAAGAAAATGGCAGAGCTCCTTAAAATTTTTAGAAGAACTCTCATTACTGATGACAGATGACACTACACCTGCTGTGTCCCGACCCCATTGTGACCCCATCCCATCCTGACCCCGTCCCAACCCCATCCTGACCCCATCCCGAACCTTTCCTGACCCCATCCTGACCCATTTTTGACCCCATCCCGACCCTTCCCAACCCTGTCCCATCCCAATCCCACCCCGACTCCAATCCATCTTGGGGGGAAAGGTTGCCTCTGTGGCCAAAGAGAAGGGTGGCAGCGGCTGCGAACCAGCCGCTGTCTGGTGCTTCCTCAGAGCCAGACCACAACTCACCCCTCAAGAAGACACAGTTCCGGCAAACAGGAGCTTCCAAGTGAGTAGCAGGCGTGTTAACATAGGATCTCACGGAGTCTTTATGTGTATAGCCAGCTCCCTGGGACAGTCACACAGGGGTCCCAGCCTGGGTACCAGGCCAGGAGAAGGCACACTCCTCGTGTCCTGACGCTGGCCTGGAACCCCCATCTGCCTCTTCCCGCATGCGTGGGGGCTGCCCCCTGCCATCAAGGACCCTGTGCCCCCCACAGAGTGGGCAGAGTGCGGCCGGGTCACACAGTCAGGAAGGATGCTTGCTCTTCTTTCCTTGGTGAAATTGGGACAAGCTCAACCTGTAGTTCACAGGAAAATGCACACGTCGACAAAGCTTCATGTACATTTTGAGTTGTTTTCTCTAGAAATCTGTAGAACCTTTGTAACCTGCAAAATTCATCTCATCGTCACTGTGAACATGTTTCTATTAGAGTCAGGTCTTCTCTGAATTTTCTTTCATGGCTCCATTTGATCCATTGATAGTATTATTTAGGAATCCTCTTATTTTGGGAAGTTGTTTATTGATTTTTTTTTTTTTTTTTACTAAAATCTGGCATGCGGGAGGGTGGGGAAGATAGGAGAGAGGGAACTTAGAATAGCAGCTTTCAGCCCCATCCTGGTCGGGGACAACCAACGGAAGCAGGCACTCAGGCTCCTTCCCCCGTGATAGAATGAAGGCAGAGGACTTCACAGGCCCATCTCAACTGGGTAGAGGGAGGACTGATGCCGGGGACTGTGCTGACCTGGGGGCAGGTGCGCCGTGATGAGAACAGCGTGTGCAGTCCCACTGTGCCACAGGGCTCTGCTGCGGCCCATCGCTGCCTCTTCACTTCGTCACGTGGAGGTGGTGTTCCAACCCTGCACTCCAAGTGCTGGTGAGTCGTCTGGGGAGGGAAACCCAGATGTCCTCAGGGTGGCAGGCACAGTAAGCTGGGTTGGAGCTCCTCTTCCCAGAGGCTCTGCCCCGTGGCCACCAGGCGTCCTGCTGGCATCCAGGGCGTGAGTCTGTCACTGGTGAACGCTTGGGAGTGTGTGTGAGGTCCCCCGTCAAAGCTGCCTGCTACTGCCCTACCCGGAGTCTCAGCCTTGTGCTCCTGCCCATCCCCAGCCTGTCTCCTCTCCCTGCACACCCTGGACTCCCTGGCCCACCGCCCTCAGCTGCCTTACGTGGCCACGTTGGCTCCCTTTACGCCGCATGGCAGCCGAGAGCCCCACCATCACTGCAGCATTTCCCTTCCGTGGCCGACGTGAGCTGGCAATGCCAAGGGACCAGGGTCTCCGACAGATGCAAGGTGGTAGTGCTCTCAGCCGTGTCTCCTCAGGGCCCTTCCCCAGCAAGGAGACCTGTCCACTCCCCTGGCTGTCGTGGCAGGTGGTGCCTTCATCTCCAGACCTCCTTCCCTCTCTTGGCCTTCCTGGGGCTGCGTTCCTTGGCCCTGGGGACAGGCCAGACTGCAGGGAGCATGATTATTAGGGAATGAAAATACATCCTCTTAATACTTTCAAATTATCAGTCCCATTGCACAAACATAAATGAAACATGGTCTGTGTCCATGGAAATCCTGCTCCAGTCAAGGAGAGAGATTCACAGCCAGAGAGTCACAACATGTGAGACACACACAGCTCCATCATGGCCCTGCATTCCTCCCACACGTGTGCACATACACACGCACATGTACATCCAGGCCTCACACTCCTGACCACACACGTGCACACACAAACCACACGTGCACAGACACACCCAAGCCCCACACTCCTGACCATGTGCGCACACACGCACATACATACCCAGGGCCTGCACTCTCGACTGCACATACACAAACACACACAGACGCCCTGGACTCATGACCACACATATGCACACACACACACCCAAGCCCCACACTCCTGACCATGCATGCACACAACATGCACACACACACACCCAGGCCCTGTACTCCTGACTGCACACACATGCACACACACACCCAGGCCATGCACTCTTGACTGCACACACCCATGCACACACACCAAGGCCCCATACTCGTAACCGCACACACGGAGGCACGCACACACACACACACGCACACACACACAACAGGTCTCGCAATCCTGACCACAAACACATGCACATGCACGCATAGGCCCTACACTCCGGACAGCACACGGACACACACACACACACCTAGACCCTGCACTCCAGAACACACACACACACAGACACACACATACACTCAGGCCCCGCACTCCTGACCTCACGCACACACATGCACACACACCCAGGTCCTGCACTCCAGACCGCACATGCACACACACCCAGTCCTGGCACTCCTGACCACATGCACCCACACATACACGCACGCATCCCTGGCCATCTACCTTCCTAACTGCCTGCCTTACAGCATCTCCCAGCTTCTATCTTGCATCAGTTATTTGCCTACAGATTTTAGCTTCTAATAAGGAAGGAGCCTCACCTGTTCTGTGGCATGTCCTAGGTTTATTAATTTAAAAGAAACATGCTAAGTCCTTCCTGTGTCCCAAGCTCTGTACCTGAGACCGAAGTTATAAAGATAAATGGAACAGTGAATTCTTAGAAGCTCCCAGTCCAGATAATGTTCAATGCAGAATCCAAGAGGTCTTAGATTAGAAAGAATTATCTTTTATTTCCGCTCGTCCCCTGGTGAAGAGCAGCGTTCCCTCTCCTCGGGAAGGCAGAAGTGATGCTAGAAGTCCCTGCGACTTTGTCGGCAGCAGAAGTCATGGGTATATTCATACCATTTGTTGTTCTCAAAATATCATCTATGCACATCTTTCCTGTGAAATTAGGGCACTCATTAGACCCAGTGGTAAATCTCATTTCTTGATGTGTTAATAAAGACTCACACACGTCATGTCACAGATCAGTTCTTACAAATATTTTAATAACCCTATGTCTCTGCGTTTTATGTTATACGTAAGAATGTTCTGGGGGCACCTGGCTAGCTCATTAGGTGACTGCCTTCAGCTCGGGTCATGATCCTGCAGTCCCAGAATTGAGTCCTGCGTCAGGCTCCCTGTTCAGCAGGGAGTCTGCTTCTCCCTTTGACACTCCCCTTTCTCATGTTCTCTCTCTCTCTCTCAAATAAATAAAAGAAATCTTAAAAAAAAGAAAATTTCTATCAATGGGTCCACCACCTTCAGCAGAACGCCACAGGGAAGGACCCACAGCACAGAAGGATTTAGAATGCCTGGTCTGGTTGGATCGACAGACACACACTAAATAATTACAGCAGCTCAGCAGGCATGGCAGGGGACGTGAGCGTGGCGTTCGGAGGCACCGAGTGCAAGTCTCTGCCCTGCACAGGGAAGTCGGAGGTCTTCCCAGAAGACACAAGGGAGCTGGGACCGGACGAAGTCAGTGCGTATAGCCATAGACCCAGGCAGGGTTCTGAGTACCTCATGTATCATATCTCTGAACCCTCCTATCAGCCCTGGAAAGCAAGCACCTTATCATTCCTCTGACAGAGTAGGACACTGCAGCCCTGAGGGGCTCACTGACTGGCCCCAACGCACACAGCAAAAATGGGCTGATCTCAGGGTTGAAGACAGGTTGTACGCTCTGGTGTTTGGCTTCTCTCGGCCGTGCGTGCTCTGCCCCCAAGATGCAGGAGGCAGTCTCAGGCTGGGGCCCGAGTGGGTGCCCGTGGCTGGTAGGCAGCTGGAGGGTCCCTGCTCTTTGGTGGGGAGGGCAGCTGCTGACTCGAGTCTGGGGAGAGGTGAGGCAGAGTGAGGGTGCTCATTGGTCTGGAGGCCACACCCTGTCCCCCTCCCGCCTCTAAGAAAGGGACCAGTGGCCCCACTCTCCTCTGTGCCACGGGACCCCCACAAGGCGGGGGCAGAGAAAGGAGCTGGACTTGACTCCTGTGGAATGCCACATACAGGTTTTAAGGACAAAATCAAACTCCTAGAAAAAGTGTTAACGAGAAAACACTCTTGTCCACACGAAGGGCAGAAGGAAGCGTGTCAGGGGCTGGTGGTGCTTGGGTGCCGTGCTCGTGCCTGCACGATGGTTCCTGAGTCCTGCCGTGGCCCAGACCGCTGCACCTGCGTACACACAGCCCTTGTGGGTCTCAGCGATAATCACAGATGGTCAGGCAGTCTCCAAGCTGAGAAGCAGCATGTGAAGAACTAGGACACACCACAGGAAGAGAACTATAACCAGTCATAGCCCCAGAGAGAGGAGGAGATAGCAAATCCACACAACAAGAGAACATATCCATGCAACAAGAGCAGAACACTATTCTAGAATAAAACTGATTATATAAAAAAGAAGCGTTCCTAATAATTAAATTACGGCAGATAGAAAAAAACTCGACAAAAAAAAAAAAATGGAAAAAAGTTATGGCAATCTCTCAGAAAAGGGAACAAAAAGTCCAAGAGATGGAACGTTGGGGAGAAAAGATAAGAACATTACAGGGTCAGTCTGGGAGTTTCAGTGCCCTGCTGACGTGAAATTCAGGAAGAAGAGGGGACGAAGAGGGGAGTTGTCACAACCGCAGCACAGAAAGGGAGGGGCAGAAGTGAGGGGCACAGCCCCCACGCCTGCTGAGCAAGAGACAGGTAACCAAACAGACCCCCAGACCACGCACGGTACTGGGAAATCTCAGGAAACCAGATATAAAGGGAAAACATGAGGCTTCTGGTGGCAGGAGGGCAGGTACACAGGAAGACTGAGAACCAGAATGACCCCAGATTCCTCAGCAACAGTTCCAGGAGGCAGAACCTCCGGGGCGATTCCTCCAAAACTCTATCAGTCACATTTGAGGTGAGGAGGGAAGACATTCAACAGTCAAATCCCAAAATAGTTACCCCTCAAACCCCCTGATTCTGGGAGCTCCTAAAACATCTGTCCCCACCAAACTCAGGGCTCATCTGAGAAATGGGAAGACAGACTCAGAAAATGGGGAGCCCAACACAGCGGGGCAGAGAGATCACAGCAAACCTGGAGAACAGCCCCTCCAGGCCTGGGCAATGGTTGGTGGGCTCCAGGGGTAACGTCCCCAGGAAAACTGGGAGTGATCGCTCACCCAACTGACTACATTCAGCCACAGAGAGTGGGGCATCAAGACAGAATGAGGGCTCTTCTAGAGACTCAGGGAAGAATTATTATAGAAACACAGAAAATATTGCCAAAGAGAAAATTAAAACAAAACAAAACAAAACAAAACAAAACAAGGTGATGGTTAACTCCTGGGAAAAACACAAATTGTTGGAAAGGAAAGGAAAGGAAATGTCACCCACATACATGGACTCGGTAGTGAACCACACTTACAAAGTCTGCGAAGTGACTACGGTTTGAACAAAACACAAGAGGCAGCTTCCCGAGAGAAGGAAGAACAAGAACCAGGGAAACCATCCTGCCATCCGTGTTAAAAAAAAGGAACACCAAAAACCCCATAGGTAAGGTTTATGCATCAGGAAATGTGGGAGCCAGCAGACAACTCAGAAACACCGAACATTTGGAATGAGCAGTCCATTGGCGGTGGGGAGGGTGGGTGGGAAGGACATGCTGGATGCAGGGTACCCAGGCCCCAGACCTGGAGAGCTGGGCAGACGATGATGCCACCGACGGACATGGGGAGCTTGGGGACAGAAGCACTTTGAAAGAAGAATATACTTCAGTTCAGGTAGGTTGGGGAGGCGGCGGCACAGACCATGGGCAGGTGCAGGGAGAACTCCATGGGGACGGAGGACCCCCCAGGTCTGGGTGGAAGCTGACACCTGGCTGCACTGGCTGGTGCAGGCAGACAGACGGATCAGAAGGAGGAACAACTGGTGAGTGATGCCTGGTGCCCACAGGAGGGGAGTCTCTAGGAAGAGCCATCAAGGGCCACAAAGAGCTCAAGGGCACTGAGAACAGATGACTCCACAGTGTCCGTGGGTTGGCACTCCCACATCCTCCCACGGCAACACCTCCCAGGAGAATTTCGGAGCCGTGGGGGCTGGAAGCACACTGCGGCGGGTCAAAGAGGGAGCTGGAAGTGAGGAAAGAGACTCGGTTCTGTCCCGGGCTGGCCGAGGAGGACCGCTGTGGAGGAACCTGTCCTCACACCCCGTGACTCTTGCCGTTCTGGGACACCAGGAGCTTCAGAAGCCTGAGAGCGGCACATCCGTGGGCCAAGAAATGTGTGGGCCAAACCTCACAGCCCCTAAGGCCCGCCGCCATGACCCTCGCCCAGGGCACACCTGCCCCGGGCGATGGCCCACAAGCCTCCTGCACTAATCATGCTCCCTAAGGAGGACTCCATGGTCTCAACCGGGGCTGTGACATGCTTGTCTGCACCACAATATCATGCATCCCACAAGGAAGAAGGTACAAGAAGCCAGGCAGCCTGTGCTGTCCATCGCTCCCCTTCCCGTGACAGCCCAGCTCTAGGAACTCCACCCTGCCTCTGCAATGGACAGCTCAGGCTCTAGAAACTTCTGGGAGCCTCCAAGGGGCCACTTCAGCCGACGGGGGAAAGCCAAACCTCATGGTGTGGAGCCAGCCAGGGTGCTG